>NC_091469.1:39708401-40063401 GCF_036971445.1 Narcine bancroftii
ATACAACCCTGAGATTCTTTTTTCCTGTGGGCCGGAATTTCTACTTATCAGTAACTATAAACTGTAATCAAGAAAAAGATGTGTATACAGAAGAGAGAAATGTGAACAAAGAAAGAAATGTAAACAAACTATGCAAAATAGAAAAAAAATTCAGTAACAAATAATGTTCAAAGTCCTTAAATGAGTCTTTGATTGAGTTTGTTGTTTAGGAGTCTGATAGTGCAGGGGTAGCAACTGTTCTTGAACCTGAAGTGTTTGAGCCTTGTGGCACTTATATCTCTTTCCTGATGGCAGCAACAAGAGCAAAGCATGTCCTGAGTGCTGTGGATCCTTGATGATTGTTGCTGTCCTCCTGACAGCAGCGCTCCCTGTGAATGTTCTCGATGGTGGGGATGATTTTGCCTTTGATATAGTGGGTTGTGTCCACTACCTTCTGCAGGGCTTTCACTCAGAGGATTTGGTGCCCCCCATACCAGGCCATGGTGCAGATGGTCAGCCCACTTTCTACCAGAGTTTCTGATGTGAAACCAAAGCTCTACAAACCCCTGAGGAAGTAGAGATGCTGAAGTGCTTTCTTCCCAATGCCATTATTGTGTTGGGTCCAGAGAAGATCCTGCGAGATAGTGATTCCCAAGAACTTTACACTCACCATCTCTGATTCCCCCACTGGATCATACACCTCTGGTCTTCCCTTCCTAAAGACGACAGTCTGCTCATTGGTTTCGATGACATGGAGTGGAAGGTTGTTGTTAAACACCATTCAGCACTGCTATGATATAATCAGCAAATTTTTAGATGATGTCATTCTTGTACCAAGCCACATATTCATGGACGTCAAGTGAGGAGAGCAGGTGGCTAAGAAGGCAACCCTGTGGTTGTT
This sequence comes from Narcine bancroftii, assembly GCF_036971445.1. Lineage (NCBI taxonomy): Eukaryota > Metazoa > Chordata > Chondrichthyes > Torpediniformes > Narcinidae > Narcine > Narcine bancroftii. The sequence continues at coordinate 39,709,282 of NC_091469.1, forward strand.
CTGATGTCGATGGGTATAATAATGCACAACTATGCAAAAAAACTGTAAACTTTTGCAATTTTAGGATAATCTATTTCAGTTGATGGGATGAATAAACTGGAAGTAAGTGCGTAAGTGGCTGAAATGGTGAGTGACTGAATGAGTGTGTAAGTACATGAATGAGTTGGTGATTGAGCGAATAGCTGATAAGATGACTGAATGTGGGAATTAATGAGAGAGTGAGCAGGTGGAAAAGTGTGTGAGTGATTAAAGCAGGTGCATAGAATAGGTTTGTACCTGAATTTTATAAACATTTACTTAAGAGAAATGTTTAATTACCAGTTATTGACCTGTGAAAGTGTAGGCATGTGATTTCCTGAGAGGGACACACTTTGCATTATCCATTGGACCGTATTCTTTTTAATAAACCTCTCAGCACTCTGAAGCTTTGTCAAATTCCAGAAGTAACCCTAATAAACAGTGATAAAGTCCTTTCCTGTCATTCATAACTCAGTAAATATTGACCCTGTAAAATTGTACTCATGGTTGATCTCAAAACTACTCCTAATTATGTTTAAAAACACTCTAAATTTCTGAAATAAAAACAAATTGTTGAAAGTATTCTGAACATTACAGAACAGCAGTTTTCTGAGGATTTCCATAGATTTCAGAATTGTGATTGCAGAGCTTACATTTTTCACCTGACCAAGTTTATTTCACAATATTAGTATCCTACAATTTTTACCTTCCCCTGTATTTTTGAGTAAATAGGAGAAAACTTAAACTAAAATATAGAGCAAAATGATTTTACTTGCGTATGTCAATATGTTAAAATTGCATAGTACTGATTTGAACCTTTTGCCAAGCTCATCAGCTTTCAAATCATTCTATATTCTGACTTATTATTTCCAGTCATTCAGCAAATAACAGTGGTGTCATCAGCAAAATTTATAGTTTGAATGGAGCCAAACTTGGTTCCAAAATTGTGATTATAGAGAGGGTAGAGTAGGGGACTAAGTGTATAGCCTTGTGGTGCCACTGTGTTGAGAAGATGATGTTGCCACTCCTCACTGCTTTGGGTCTGCTGATAAGGAAATTGAGGATCCAGTTGGGGAGGGATGAACAGAGTCCCAGCTTCCTGAGTTTGATTATGTTTTGCTGGTATGAAGCTATTAAATGCTGAGCTGTAGCCAATATACACTAGTCTGATGTAAGTAATTGCAGTTAACCATCCTGTTTGTTTCAAGAATGGGTAGTTCTGATGCAAGATCATCCACTTTAACATTATTTCCTTTGCTCTTTCTGTAGGTGCTACCTGATCTCCTGAGTATTTCCAGCATTACCTTATTTCAGATCTCCAGTGATTGCCATGTATCTATCTTAAAGGATACAGCATTGTCTTTCCTTCTCCAACAATGTTTCATTTCCCTCTGTTAACACTCCTCCTTACAGATAAGGTATGATTTACAAGCATTCATGGCCCTCTCTTAGATGATACCAATAGCATTTGTGACACTTCATCTCCACCCTCTCAAAAACATTCCTTTTGTTCTCTCCACCATTCCCTCAAGCGCAACTTAAAGCACACTTGCTTTCTCACATTCCCAGTTCTAATGAAAGGTCATCAATCTGAAATATTGACTCAGTTTCTCCATACACAGCTGCTTCATAAACTGCTCAGAATCTCCAGCATTCTCTGCTTTTGTTATGGTGCCTTTGGTTGAATTCCCCTACTCATTTTGTGATATATCAGCAGATGATTGTTAGTTTATTTCATTAGTAAAAGTGCAAGATATACTTTGTTCCTGAAGACATCATAGCTCAAATAAGATAATTATTCCTTATTATTATTATTATTATTAATGCTACCTTGTAATTGAATTCCACAATATCATGGGCAAAGCTTTCTGCTCCCTCCTTCCCTTCCCTATTTTAGCCATCCTCCCTCTTACACTCTCATAGTCCGTTGATCTTTATTTCACCCCAAACTCTCTCAGGCATGTTCCTGAGTACTCACACCACCCTGTCCCATTTAGGTTCCACCCAACTTTTTGTATGTTATCTTTCCTACAAATCTATTCTGTGCTGTTTTATTCAGTGTTGCTTCTCAGAGTGAGAAGAGGGCATGATAGTTTAATGAATACAGTAAGGATTGCAGGAAAGAGGTCAAGCAGGGGATTAGGAAACACAATGAAAGAAAATCCCAAGGCATTTTATGCTTACATTAAAAACAAAAGGATGACCAGGGAGAAGGTGGGACCACTCAAGGACATGGACAGTAGGGTCAGAGGAAATAGGTGAGGTACTAAATGAGTATTTTGCAACATTGTTTACCAAGGAGAAGGACATGGGCAGTTATGGGGTGTGTAATGTGGAGAATGGTCATGTATTAGGGTATTTTGAGAACAAGAAAGAGATAGTGTTGAATCATTTGAGGAGCTGGTAAGGTGGACAAGTCCCCTGGGCCTGATGGGATGTATCCCCAGTAATTAAAAGAGGCAAATGAAGAGAATGCTGGGGACTTGAAAAAGATCTTTGCATCCTCACCAGTGACAGGAGAGCTCCCAGAGGACTAGAGAGTAGTCAATGTTGTACCTTTGTTCAAGAATGGAAAAATTGATAATTATAGGCCAGAGAGCCTAACATCAGTGCTTAGAAAACTATTGTAAAGGATTGTAAAGGATACTGAGGAATAGGATTTATTTTGGAAAGTCACAGTCAGATTAAGGACAGTCAATGTGGCTTTATGAGGGGCAGGTTATGTTTTACCAATTTAATTGAGGTATTTGAGGAGGTGAAAAAAGATAATTGGTGAGGGTAGGGCAGTGAAGGCTGGACTTTAATAAGGTATTTGACAAGGTTCCTCATAGAAGGCTGATTCAGAAGGTGCAGATGCATGATACCCATGTTGAGTTGATAGTTCGAATAAGAAATTGGCTGATTCATAAACAACAAGAGGGTAGTGGTGGAAGGCTGTTATTCTGGCTGTTCCACAGGGATTGTTGTTGGCTTTCCTGATATTTGTAATATATATAAATTCCTTGGATGAAAAAGTAGGAAGGTTTTTGAGTAACTGTTTGGAAGATACAAAGATTGGCAGAGTTGTGGAGAGTGTCAAGGCCTATCAAAGAATACAACAGCATATAGATCCGTTACTGATATGGGCAGAGAAGTGGCATATGGGGTTTAATCCTTACAAGTGTGAGGTGTTGACTTTGGGAGGTCAAATGTTACGGGAATGTTTACATTTAATAAAAGTAATAAAAGGGTCATAAAAGTATGGATGTTCGGGGGTCCTGATCCATAGTTCATTGAAAGTGACCTTTCAAGTAAATTGGATGGTAAAGAACGTGTATGGTATGCTCAGCTTCATTGGGTGGGGCATTGAGTATAAAATTAAGGAGGACATGTTGCACTTATATAAAATTTTGAAAACCACACTCGGAATATTGTATGTAATTTTGATTGTCCTATTATAGGAAAATCATGGAGGCTTTGGAAAGGATACAGAAGTGGTTTACCAAGATATTGCCTGGTTTAGCAGGCTGGAGTTACAAGATGAGATTGAATAGACTTGAGTTCATTTCTCTGGAGTGTTGGGGGGTAGACAGCAGGAATCTTCTCCCCAGGGCAAAATTGTCATGCACTAGAGGACGTGATTAAGTTGAGGTGGAGGAAATTTAGGGGTGATGTATGGGGCAAATAATCTACACAGAGAGTGGTAGGTGCCTGGAACAGGCTTCCAGGAGTAGTGGTGAAGGGATCAAAGGGATCTTAAATTGCATTTAAGAGGCTTTGAGTTAGACTCAACAATATGAAAGGATGGGAGGATATATCTGTCAAGTGCAAACAGCAGATTTTTAGTTTGATTTGGATATTACATTTGGCACAAGACCCATAGGCCAAAGGATCTGTTGCTGTGCTGTCCTGTTCTATGTTCCAGGTGCTAAAATACAGATATGCTGACATCCCCCTGACACATATGTGCATAAGAGTAATACTGTATGAATCCATCACATCATCATTGAAAGGGATATGACACTATTTCAAAGACTAATTGAATTCAGTGGAGCTACTCATGTATACCATTCAAAGTGCCATGGAGGTCTAAACTTTAATAATTGCACACAGGATCGAATCCCTCTGTTTGCTTCATCCAAAATGTCAGTGCCATTGAGAAAGCACCTTCTTCCAGTCAATACTGGTGCAGTTGAAAGTGATAAATAATACTGCCCTTTGTCAAATGAGAGAAAGTTCAGCTATTCCATCAAGCATGTGCTTACACCTGAATCACAAGTGGAAAGCACATCTTCTTTGAAAATACATTTAAAATTTACTGTGAGTTTCTCCTGATAGTTGGAGGATTCACATCTGTTGCTGAGCTTCATGTCCTCCCACTTTGCAGGTATAGTGACATTTGCAAAGTGCGGTTTACCCAACCCCAAGAGCAGGGCCAACCGGAGAGAATTCACTGCAGACCATCTCCAGTCTCAGCAGCAAAGCAGGAAATATTACAAATGATATGACCACATCAAATGTAAATAGATGATAATTTGATTGACACCAGTGAAGCTGTCACTGCCTGAGCAGCTCATAACCATGAACATTTACTCAGAGTACAGGCAGCTTTCAAGCAAATCACTTTTTGTCCAGTGGGGCTTGGCCAGATTATAATTGCATGTCTTCCCACTTCACTCTAACTTCCCAGTTACCTTCAGCATCAGTGCCTGAGTTGCCTCCTGAATATTCACAATTATTTTGTGTTAACCCTTTCCTGAGTGCTGCTTGTTATCAGCATGCAGCCCTTGTGAGCATTGTGAAGGGTGCTTTTGACACTGTTCTGTCTGCAATTCACTGTAGAAATAGAAATCGCTGACAGGGATCTGATTTGATATTTTTCACCCTGAACACTGCATGCAAATAGAATGAAGAGAGCAAGGGAAAAATTGAGGGCTAATAACTCACCAGACCAGTTGTGTTATCTGCTCAACTGTCAGGTTTGATAGTACCTCCACATTAAGATCATAGTCCAAGTCCCACTCTTCAGTAACCTTTCAGTAACTTCTTTAAGATGAAATCTAAATGGAACCAGTTGTATCTTGTGAGGTGGATGGAAACAGTACTGTGGTGTAATTTTGAAGAATATTAACTGGGAAACCTCACAAAGATAAGCGAATACAGAGCCGTTGTCATACCCATACTCCTGTTCGGCTCCGAATCATGGGTCCTCTACCGGCACCACCTACGGCTCCTAGAACGCTTCCACCAGCGTTGTCTCCGCTCCATCCTCAACATCCATTGGAGCGCTTACATCCCTAACGTCGAAGTACTCGAGATGGCAGAGGTCGACAGCATCGAGTCCACGCTGCTGAAGATCCAGCTGCGCTGGATGGGTCACGTCTCCAGAATGGCGGACCATCGCCTTCCCAAGATCGTGTTATATGGCGAGCTCTCCACTGGCCACCGTGACAGAGGTGCACCAAAGAAAAGGTACAAGGACTGCCTAAAGAAATCTCTTGGTGCCTGCCACATTGACCACCGCCAGTGGGCTGATATCGCCTCAAGCCGTGCATCTTGGCGCCTCACAGTTTGGCGGGCAGCAACCTCCTTTGAAGAAGACCGCAGAGCCTACCTCACTGACAAAAGGCAAAGGAGGAAAAACCCAACACCCATCCCCAACCAACCAATTTTCCCCTGCAACCGCTGCAATCGTGTCTGCCTGTCCCGCATCGGACTTGTCAGCCACAAACGAGTCTGCAGCTGACGTGGACTTTTTACCCCCTCCATAAATCTTCGTCCGCGAAGCCAAGCCAAAGAAGAACTGGGAAGTAGAGTTTAATCCTTAAACAATAGCGCTGAATTACAGTCTATCTGGGTATTAACCCAGTGCGTTTTGTGGGAGTTTTCTGTGCACAGATTAGCTGCAACAGCTTTGCACGACAAGAGTGTTTGCACATCAAAATTATTTCATTGGCTGTCCTGAAGTTCCCCTTACATGTCTCCTTCTCAATCTTTCTTTTGCTCTCTCTGCTTCCATGCTCCAAAGGATTTAATGCTCTGTCCATATGCAGTGCTTAGAGGAATGTTGCGTCTGCGCTGAGGTGAAATTTGGAATGTCAGAATGCTGCAGTCACTGAGGAATAATCCAGAGGATGTATCATTATGAAGGAAGAGTGAGTGGGTGTGGAGAATGTAAGTAGGGATAGGGAAGAGAGAGCCAAAAATAAGAGGGGGGCAAGCGTACTTATGGGAATGCCCTATACTACCATGACAATTGCAGAAGATTTTAAAATAATTTAAATTTAACCACTTTAACTATTTTAATAGTTATGTTGGAGGAAAGGAAAATGACTACTTCTTGTCATGTGTATATTTATTGGTAATCACCCTAGTTTAAGTGGTGACTTTGCAATGTGCTGTCGAAATTTAGTGCAATGCAGAGTGTTGCCTGAGAAGGATGTGAAGGCTTTGGAGAGGATACAGAAAGGGTGTACTAGGATGTTGCCTGAATTTGAAGTATAAAAGATTGAATCAGATTCAGGTTTATTGCCATGAACATTTGTCACAAAATTTGTTGTTTTGCACCAGCAGTATTGTGCAAATTTCTACAAATTACAATTCTGTAAATACAAGATTTAAAAAAATAATAATTGGTGAAGAAACATTGGGGCAGTGTCCATAGGTTCATTGTCCATTCAGAAGTCTGATGGCAGAGGGGAAAAAGCTGTTTTTGTAACATTGAGTGTGTGTCATGTTAGGTCTGCTTTGTTCATGAATGAGTGAGACAAACACCAGACTGAGTCGAAATCAGGGTTCTTTGTTCTTTATTACCGGATTGTAACACTTGCAACTAACCATGTTAGTCGGAGAATGCATTCTGCCGTTATCAGCAAAATGGTGATTTTTTATACCCTTGGATACATGCTTAGAACATCATCATATCATTACTTGTCCAATGACTAAAACTGTTGCTATCCTTTCCCTGCTAGCTTCCTGCCTCTCAATCCATCAATGTCTCTCTTATCTTGTAAGTACAAGGATGCATTCACATCTTGTTACAGCCCTGTACAGGGTAACTCCTTACACATTCCCATCTCATGATGTTTTACCTTACAATCACCAGGCTCCTTTACTTCCTTCCTGATGGTAGCCATGAGAACAGGGCATGGCTTTGGTGATGAGAGTCTTTGATGATAGAGGCTTTCTCGAGACACCGCCTCTTAAGGATGCCCTTAATGGAGTGAAGACTAGTGTCCATTATGGCACTGGCTGAGTTTACAACCTTCTGTAGCCTTTTCATTTTCTGTGTATTGGTACCTGCATACTAGATGATGATGCATCCAGTCAGAATGCTCTCCAGAGTACATCTGTAGAAATTTTCAAGAGTCTTTGGTGACATATGAAATCTCTTCAAACTCCTAACGAAATATAGCCACTGAAGAGCCTTCTTCATTATTGCATCAATATGATAGGCCTAGGATAGGTCTTCAAAAATGTTGACACCCAAGAATTTGAAGTTCCTTACGCTCTCCACTGCTAACTCCTCAATGAAGACTGGTTTTTGTTCTCCTGGTTTCCCCTTCCTAAAGTCCACAATCAGTTCCTTAGTTTGCTAACGTTGAGTGCAAAGTTGTTGTTGTCACACCACTCAACTAGCTGATCTATTTCACTCCTGTACACTTCTTCATTTCTGTCTGTGGTGTTATAGGTAAATTTATAGATGATATTCTATGAAGAAACTTGTTTTTTACCCTCTTGGTGACTTGATAATTTATATAAAATTATGAGAAGCGTAGATAGTGTAGAGATCAGAGTCTTTTTTCAGGGTGGAAATATGAAATACTGAAGAAGATAGATCTAAGCTGAAAGGGCAAAAATTTAAAGGAGGTATGCAGCCACGATTTTTCCACAGAGAGTGCATTTCCAGGTGAGATGATGGACGTAGATGTGAAAGCAATATTTATGAGGCATTTAGACAGACACATGAACAGGCAACTCAGAGAGAAAAAGACTATTGGCAAGCAGGCGGGATCAGCATGTTCTAGGTTCCCTCTAAAAAGCAGACTTTGATAAACTGCTTCACAATTATTTGACTTTCTTAAAATGTTTCTGGTGAAGCTGTTAGTCCCTACACTGGCCCGCGAACTGACCTGCGGCACAAAAGGTCTGATAACACAAACAGCCTGTCAATTGACTCTCAAAAATAAAGTCGCAGAGCACACCAGAGTCACGAGATAGGAGGGCCTCCAGACTGTTCCACCAATCAATGAGCTTGCAGTTTATCTGTATCTTATCTGAATTTTTCTGCCTGGGCTCAATAACAATGTGACAAAAATCTATGCACCTCAGTTTTCACATTTTAAATTTATTCTCCAGCCACAGTAGCCTTTGGGAGATGAGCTAAGTCCATAAAAATTGGTTGTCTTTATTCATTTATGGGTGTAAACTTCACTGACAAGCCCAGCCATTTATTGCCCTTTGCTAATTTCCCTTGAGAAGTGGTAGTGGGCTGCCGATTTTGTTGAAACACTTCCATAATGCATTTGAGGAGCGAGTTCCAGGATTTAGACCTAGCCACAAAGAAAAAAAAAGCAATGTATTTCCAACTCATGAATGGTATGTGGCCTAGAGGGAAGCTATGCTCTTGCTGGTCTTGTCTTTTTTGCTCTTCGGTTTGGGAGATATGGCCTTTGTCAATGCCCAGTAGTTTTCAATTGTACTGTGTTGTGAAAAAACTTTTAATCTGAAATTTATACCATAATGTTTTATAATATACAGTATGCATTATGATCCAACATATAGAATTAAACTAATCACATATTTTGAATTGAAGAAGAGATGTCACAATGCCATGTTTGATTGGATGTATTTCTGGAGGTTCTTGACTTCTTAGCTCCACTGTCCCTCCCACTTGTTCAAACTAGCTCTAACCTTTTTATGATCAATAAACATGATTTAATTTAACACTTAATTTGAGTTTTCTCCAAATTTGTTCTGTTTTTGCTACCAGTGGTGTCCTGGGATTAATTTTCAATCCTGGGAAGTTAGAAACTCCCACTGGTTGTGATTGATGTCACTTGTGGAAACTCATGAAATGTGCATTCTAATCTTCACTCTCATCATTCCAAGCAGAGAAACATTTGAAACTTCAAGGACTAGCCAGAGATCCATGAATTGCAGGAAACATTTTCCAATGCATGTTGTATACATTTTAAATTTATTCTCCAGCCACAGTAGCCTTTGGGAGATGAGCCCTCTTCATAAGGGTCCGGCAGCATCAGAGTCCAACTATTGTAGTTCGTGGATCTTATGTACCTGGGAGGCTGAAGGTACTTGTGTATATGACAATAAACTTTCAACTCAAAATGTTCCCATGCTTCTCCTCAGTGGTTCAGTTTTGAAGCCTATACACTGTTGTTTTCTAAAAAAAAAATTGCAGTCCATTTGCACACATAAAATCCGACACTCCTAAAGTAAATGGACTTACCTATGTCTGAGAGGGCAGATATGTCCATCTAACTTTAAAGGAAGTACCCTGGCCTTTGCTATACTACAATGGAATCTCAACCTAGATTGTGGGTCCTGGTTTCTGTGAAGCCAACCAACAACTTTCATTAGCAGAAGTGTTAATCGTTTATAGAGGCAAGTCAATCAAAGCAATGCTTCATGGTTCATTGTCCCAAGGAACTCACTCTGTGGTGTGAATGCCAAATCATGGCAGAGACTAAATACTCGCTCCATATTCTATCTGATTAATCTTCATTTTCTCACCTGATTAATGCCAGGAGTGTAAATTAAACATTAAGTCAAGATGCACAGTTATAATCCTCAGAAATACCAGATGGTCACAAAAGTTGCACAGGAGTCAAGAGCAGGAGGTGCGAGGCTACCTGCAGTGTAATTATGGCAATTCAGAACCCATGAATTCCAATGTTGGACCCAGGGTGATGGCAGCAGGAGATTAGGTCTTTTGCCCTAGGCACTGCTGAGGGCAGATGGAGAAATGTGTTTTGTGTCCGGGGCCTCTCAGTACTTTACGATTGGTTGCTGAATACATCACAGCAAAGATTTGTGAAGTCTGAACTGAGACTAATAGTTGCAACAACATCTCCTGGACATGGATGGAATCTTAATAAGTTGTGTTTAGAGGTTGGATCATGGCAATGCCCACATCAATCAAAAAATAAAATTAAATGATTCTATTTCCAATTAGTATCTGGAAGTGTGAAGGGCAAGAAAGAAAGAAAATAATGGACATATTTCTGAGGAGAAATATAATGGACATATTTCTGAGGAGAGAGATCAAATACCATAATCAATTAAAAGGATTGGAGGGGAGATGAGGAGAATGCTCCAGCCAGAGGGTGGTTGCTCCAAAATATATTCAGGATTTTAAAACAAAACCCTAACAATATATATTGTTTAAAAATGTCCTTTCTAAGAAGCTGCTTGATCACACTGATTCATGGGAGAACGACACAAATGTTTTGAGTGGAAATTGTCAAGAAAGAAAACCACTTTTCACATTGGTCAAACTTTTGGTCACTGTTTCCAATGGAATCAGCTGAGGTGTTGCCACCAAGCTGATGAAGTTGAATATGTGGGCGGCCCATGAAGGTGAACTGGTTTTGAGCATAAATGCAGATTAGTGGTTTGGTAAGCCATGTGTAGATTGCCAACTGACACAGTTTGGGAGTTATTAAGGTAAGCCAAAGTGAAGGAAGCTTTGTTGGAGATTAAATAACTTCTTAGGGTATCAACAGTAACTGATAAGATGATGCCTGTCTGGGGTGGAGTGGAATCTACAGCATACTTCACTTGAGCAGGACTGCATTCTCCAAATGGTGGAGGAGGAATGAGTGCAGCACTAGACAGGAGAGGCAGAGCAGGATGGGGTTGATGATGATGGTTCAGCACTCTTGATATTGGCTTGGTTGGAAATGTGTTTATCTGAAACTGAATGTTGGTCATACTGGCCATGGTTAGTGGAAGTGAGGAGAAAATGTAAAAGCTACCCTCTTACTACAGATGATCAATGTGGAAATGGCTAATTACAGAGACTCTGAAGCTGATGTCATGGCCTAAATGAGTTAATTTGAGTTTCTGTTGTGATGTCAGTATGACACCTAATATTGAGGTGAAGAGTGAATGAAAGAGTCCTCAGAATCAGTCTCCAGTAATGGTCTGCTCCCATTGTGCCTCTCTGACCACGACATCTCACTTCTTGCTCCAATACTAATTCACACAGATAAGAGTTCCTGGCACAATAGTATTGTCCGTGACACTACTCTCTATGCATAATTCTTAATCACCCCATTTAGCTCTGATTCTACTGTAGTTTAACAGCAGCTAAACAGATTCGGGAAGAACGCGACCAGTAGTCGGTGGGCTCATTTTCACTCCAGTTGTTTATTGAAACTTCCCACACTGCACCTTATAAGACTGCGGGTAAGTCCTGCCTTCGTGCCAGAAATGACATCATGACATTGCCCCGTGCACATGCGGACCTGACCCAGCCAGTGGAAAAGACGACCCCGGTGGTGCCATCTTGACCGTAACATGTGGAGCCGGTTCGCTTGCCATCAATGATGTCCACTGCCACAGTAGGAGCTGCTGAATACATGGTGCACGACCAATAACAAGGGCACACTTAATGATCTTCAGCAAAAACCTATGTCGACATTTTTATTTAACTTTACACCAACCTTCTTCTTCCTAGCAGCATCAGCCTGCTCCCCACCCATCCTTGGGCTCCAAGTCATGGAAGGTGGCAACTGTCTGGATTTGTCCCTCTACATAAGGGCCCGGCAGCTTCAGAGTCCAGCCTGAGTCCAGTGCTACAACGCAGACGATGGATAACTAGACTGTCCTGAGATTTCTTTTGTATGGGTTGTGATGTAGACGGCTGATCCTCGATGTATGCAGGCTTCAAACAGTCAATCAAGACAGTGTCAGTTTTCCTGATCTGCTGGATCACAAAACCTTTAGGCTTCGTAAGGGCCTCGACTTCATTAGGCCCATGTTAACTTGCTGGAGTGGCTGATGAATGGCATCAGGTCAAACAAAGATGTGTGCAGTGTTGTAGATCAGTCGGCATACACTGCAGTGGTTACATGTTGCATTGGTGTTGGTCTAAGTACAGTCTCGTCACTGAAGCTGGATAACAAATTCGCCAGGCAATGTTAGTTTGGTGCCATATTCCATTTCCGCTGCTGAGCAACTGAGGTTCGCTTAATGGAATTGCGTATATCAAGGAGGACCAGGGGAAAATATTCTCTCCTTAGAGATGCACTGCCCCCAGCTGTCAATGCTGATTTTAATGCTAAATTGATCCATTAGCCTGCGGATGGTAAGCCATAGTCTGAATGAAGGTAGTTCCCAAAAGATCAGTTAGAGCCTGGAATAGCGCTTACTCAAACTGAGACCCTTGGTTAGTGGTAATGATGCCTAGGACACTGAAGGCCAGAATCCAATGATCAATGAACATCCAAATGACTGTCTCTGCAGAAATATTGGAGATAGGAATGGCCTCCTGCCATCTCGTGGCTCGGTCCTCACACATGAATAAATAAGTATACTCTCTTGGAAGTGGCTGCCCAAAAGCCTCCAACTAGATGCCCCTGAACTTGAGGAGACAAACAGCAGAGGAACCTCTGTTTTTAGACATCTCCTTCAATTCTTTCTTCTCCAGCCAGCCTGCGCCATTTCCTCAGCATCTTTGATGGTCTCCTATCACCAAAGCTGTTGTCAACAAGCAGTTCCGCACTGTGGGATTGTTAGGACAGCTGCATTAACTCCACAATGGTTGCCTTAAGGATGTCATATGGAATTTTTCATCTGGATTCAGTAGCTCTTCTTCCATCTCGCAAGCAATCTGTTCCATGATGCTCGCTGTGAGAAAATCAAACTTTCTCTTCTGACTTGCTACATTTAGTGACAGGAAACATGCCTCTGTAAATATGGTAGGGACTTCAAGCTTGGTTTCCCTGACTGCCTCTGTAATGCTTTTATCATCAGGCATTTCCATCCTTACCCAGAAGATGTTGTAAACCAATGAGGTCACCAGTTGTAGGAGCTGGTGAATATACACTTCACAACCAATAAAAAGAACACCATCAATGGTTTTCATAAAAAACCTGAGTCGACATTTTTTATTTAACACTACACCAACCTTCTTCATCCCATCAGCCTCTCATGCTACACTCCCCTGCCTTACTGATTCACTATAGATCCGCACGCACATTTCATTTCCTGAGCGTCGCCACTGATGCATCACCAGCAGTGACCGGCCCTACTCAAAGCCTGTGTAAGTATGCAGCTGTGAAGTTTTAATGCTCCCATTCCTGGCAATGCACAATGAGGTACTGGGGATTAAAAGGCTCAGTTTGCATTTTGCTGGAACCACCCAACTCCAAGCATGCAGCAAAGAGCTTAACATCAGAGGTGAGAGTGGATGCCCTTGATGTCAAGGCACCAGCAGGCCTTTCATTTCCTTGCACCTGATCTGCCATTCAATAAAATTATAATTGATCTTTTGACCTCAATGCCAATTTCCTACACTGATTCACTTACTATCAAAAAAATCTCTCAGTGTCTGATATGAATATATTCAGTAGCTGAACCTCCACAACCTAGGAGAGGATTTCAGAGATTCACCACCCTCATCTCAGTCTAAATGACTAATCAGCTTATTTTCAGTTTGTAGCCCTTGCTTCCAGATACTGCAGCAAAAAGAAACTTTATCTGTGTGTGCAATCTGCCCATTGCCTGAGAATTTCAATGAGATTCTCTCCTTAAGTAGAGAAGGTGGACCTCAGCAAAATGTTATATATGTGGTCTTTACATTATTGGAACAAAGTGCCTCTACTTTTGTAATCAAATCCTTAGTAAAGGCCACATGCCTTCTTCCTTTCTAGTGGCTTGCTGAACCTACATATTAACTATCAACAATTTATGTACAAAGATGGTCAAATCCATCAAAACACTATTATCTTTTATGTTCTCACTCTTAATAATCTGCCTCTCTATTTTTCTACCAAAGTGGATGAGCCAATATTTTTTAAGATATTCTGCCAGCCGTGTCCCTGCCCATTCATCTAGTCTTTTTTATATTCAACTAAGGCCTCCCTGCATCCTCCTGCCACCCTGCACCGGTACTAACTGTTGCATCATCACCAAAAGTGGACATTTTCTTTCTTCTTTGGCTTGGCTTCGCAGACGAAGATTTATGGAGGGGTAAATGTCCACGTCAGCTGCAGGCTCGTTTGTGGCTGACAAGTCCGATGCGGGACAGGCAGACACGGTTGCAGCGGTTGCAGGGGAAAATTGGTGGGTTGGGGTTGGGTGTCGGGTTTTTCCTCCTTTGTCTTTTGTCAGTGAGGTGGGCTCTGCGGTCTTCTTCAAAGGAGGTTGCTGCCCGCCGAACTGTGAGGCGCCAAGATGCACGGTTTGAGGCGAGATCAGCCCACTGGCGGTGGTCAATATGGCAGTGCTGCTGGAGCTGCCATAACGGCAGCGCTGCCACTGGTGCAACACCAGGACATCACGACCAATGCACAGTACATTTCCATAGGGCCCTACTACCAGGTCATGATGCTTATGGCTCTGTGCAAGCTTTGATCAGCCTGTTAAAGGAACCAATGATGTTTTTTAAAATCCTGCAGCCATAGAGGTCTGTGTCCAAGATGATGGTGTCTGAACTGGGCTTGTGAAGGGATGCAGGCTCTTCATCTGGTGTGTGAACAAGTTGGGCCCCAGCATTTCCCCACAATGGAGCTGGATCTAATAAAACCAAGTTAAAGTTATATTGGAGAGATCAAAAAGGCAGTAAAATAAAATAATTCCTTTTTCAAATGGCTGTATGTGTCAGATTCCCATCCACCCACAGATGAATGAGTGGCTTTTTGAACAGCAGAAAAGGCACAGTGAACAAATCTGATTTGCCTGCTCTCTTAAAATTCGAGAAACTCAGTCTCACCGTTGCATTTCTTTGCATTTACCATGTTTTCTGTGAATTTTTAAATCCAAAGTGGCACTGGACAGTGGAGACTTTTCAGCGATGCTGGGATAGCATGCAAAGATTTTCCTGATAACTTGGTATCGGGAACAATATACGAGACTCCAATTGGTATCATGATAAGGCTAGTATTGGTATTGGTGTAAATTATTTAGATTCCAAATCTGTTTCAGCTTCTTTTAAGCACATTTTCCAACACAGTACCTGCTTGTTGAAGTCACAGCTGGGAAGTGCTTGACACTCACAGCAAACAACAATGTAATGATCTGACTTCTCACCATTTTTATCATGAGACATAACAGTCCGAATGAAAACAGAATTTTCTTCCTCTAGTTTGGAGGTTTCGTCACAATTTGCTCTTATAAAACAGATTTGACTACCCAGGCAGGCTCCACAGATTTCCCAGAACAATTCCATACAGCATTAATGACTAGTTGAGAATGAGAACAAGTGTCTGGTAGCGCTAATAATGGTAACATTAGCTGCTTATTGATTCAGGATATGCACACTTTGTTCTGTAGGTCTGTCGAAACAGTTTAGGGACCTGCTTGTGAATTGACTGTTGACTTGAATTGTTTATTGTTGTCAGGTGCACTGAAAGACAGTGAAAAAACTTTGTTTTTGCATGTTATCCAAGCAAATCATCTCATACCTAAGTACAACAGGTCATGCAAAATAAAGCAAAAGTGCTGAATATTGGATTACAGAGTTGGAGAAAAAGTAGATTATTTTATATATTGGAGGTTCATTCAAGAGTTTGATGATAAGAAGTGAGCTTGAATCAGTAGCCATTAACTGCTAATTAACATGGCTTATACAATGATATGTCTTCATACTTGGCAGCAGCAAACCCAGAGGATCATTCGTCCAAAAATATGATGACTGCATGGATAAGTTAAACATTGGGTGGGGACTCCCACAGTTTTGATAGAGGATCCCTTCATCACTACTACTGAGGGATGCAGGTAAGCTTGTTCCATCAAACACTTCCACTCCCATTGACAATATTTTTTTAATGTCTCTAAAATGTATTAAATGGACAGAATATGAGAAAAACTGTGAATAAGACAGTGAGAGTAGAGGTGTGTGTGAGAGAGAGAGAGAGAGCAAAATCAAGAGAAATACAGTGTATCTGACTTTTTGTGAAGCACTAGAACAAGGAATCAAGTTGCCAAGTAGGCCATTTTTCCCCTCTAGTCTGCCCTGCCATTCAATATGACTGCAATTAATGTCTCCGGACCTTAATTTCTCAATTCCAGGGTGAGCTCTCAAATACCAGGAATTAGCCAAAAGACATAGAAGGTGTGTGTGAGAATGAAAGAGAGAAAATTAAAATGTGACAGAGAATATTAGAATGTGTAGCAGAGGTAATGTATGGTATGTATGATTGTGTGTGTGTGTGTGTGTGTGTGTGTGTGTGTGTGTGTGTGTGTGTGTGTGTGTGTGTGTGAGAGAGAGAGAGAGAGAGAGAGAGAGAGAGAAGTGGGTGGGGGAGGGGGGGGGTGTTGGAGTACTTTCCATCATACCCAATAGATGGTGATGAGAGAGGCAATAGGATCTGGGCAGTTTGTCAAAATATGTTGCAGGTGTTGCCAGGTTCCAGCATTAACCCACACTTACTGTGCAGGCCAGGGAGCAGCCCTGAGCTCCACATTTTGGCACTTAATGCCAGCACTGCATGCACCAGCCCACCAACACCAGCCCCCACTGATAGCCTTGTCACACTGAGTTATGGGTGTGTCATTGCTGGGGAGCACCAGTGGAGGTGAGGGTTCCCAGCATACCAGCAAGTAGCCTAAGCAGATGTATTTTCTGAAAAACAAGACGTAGAGAACAGTCAGTGCTATAATAAATCATTGCACTGTAGAGTAATGCTAAATGGCCCCTCTGATTGTGCATGACTCCTTCTGTATATCTCTCTAATACTACAGACCTTTTCCTGAAAAGGCTTTCCCTCAGTACTCTCCCTCTAAAAGTGTAGCTCTCTTCCTCACTACTAGCTCTTCAGCAGTGAAGCACTTTCTTGGTACTGCCCTCTGATAGTTTGCTGCTCCCTCAGTACTGCCCTCCAAGTGCATCACTCCCTCAGTACTGCCCTCCAAGTGCATCACTCCCTCAGTACTGCCCTCCAAGTGCATCACTCCCTCAGTAATGCCCCTCCAACAGTACAGCACTTCCTCAGTCCTGCTCCTCTGACAGTGCAGACCTCCTTCAGTAATGCCCCTCCGACACTGCAGCACTCCCTCAGTACTTTTATAAAATCTATTCATTCACAGAATGAAAATGTTGCTGGCAATACCAGCATTTATTATTTCTCCCTATTTGCCCCTGAACTGAGAAGATAATTAAGAGTCAGATAGAGACCAGACAGTATGAGACTGGCAGATTTCCTTCCCTGAAGGACACTGCTGGACCAGACATGTTCTTATGCTCATTTGTAGATTTATTTTAAAATTATTATAGATTTATTTGATTATTTCATTGTCATAGTGGGCTTTGAACTCATGTTTCCAGATCAGTGGCTCATAACACTGGCTGTTAGTTTAACCAATGATTGCAAACCCCTAGGCCCTAGTTACATTTTTCTCATCCATTGAGTGGATTATCACGATGAGTTAGCCAGTTATCAGACCATCACATAAGAACTTTTTGCATGCAACCTTAACTGCTTCCCTCCACTTGACTTCCCAACCAACCTTTCCACCTCTACATCTCAACCTACTCATTTCTATAGCTCACATCCTATCTATTACAACGCCATGCAGTCTTCTGGGATAACGGCTTTGAAATGGAAGATACCAAAACGTTTACCTTGTTTTTCACCATTTAATTTTCCAAATATCTTCCTTTACCAACTATTGTTGGAGATTTTCCTGTGTTTGGATTTTTAGACATCTTTACTATTTGCTATGAGAGTGGTGACTAGCTGACAATCACTCTGACATCAAAGAGCTTCAGTGAATCACCCAGAGTTGCTTCATTCTGATCATTCTCACTCCACATTGAGGTAGCATACCTGCCTGCATTCTTAATCTGATGCTTCACTAGTGACTATAGTTACAAATAATATATGTTCTACATCATTTCTCTTTTGGGCTTGGGAAGTTCATTGGAATGCAATAAGGAAATCTCCTGGGATATTAAGTAGAATATAGATCTTTCAAACATTTTTGTTTTTGAACGAGGAAACTCTGACAGAAATAAAATTAAAGCTTGAAAAGCAGGCACAGTATTGAAACATTCATTTTTAAATGGAATGAGTTATGCTACAGTGAAATTCTGCACAAGGCCCAGACTATGCTTTCCTGTACTTACAGGTACAGCCATGACTTCACCTGCCACATTTGACTAATTTTCACTCTCAGAGGATACACTGTCTAATTCTAAAAGGGAATTTGGATGCAATTCAAATGCCTGCAGCAAAAGAGTCCAATTGCATGAAGACTGAAAGAATGTTAGGAATCATGCAAAGGTAGCAAAATATGGCTGAGTAGATGGGAAGTCAGAAATTGGCACTTTTGTTTGGGATGTGGATTCCAGCCTTGCATGTATTTTAGTCTGGTTTTGACCTTGCCAAAGGTTAGGTCTCGGTAGAAACCTCAGCTACTAATGGAGTTGCATTCCTGCTATGAAGATTTTAGTTCTCTGCTCTCTTGGGAAGATGACAGTTTCTCATCATTTAGGTCCAGAGGAAAGATACTTGCCAATTCAAAATGAGAATTTTCTGTTTGGTAAGAGCAATGGACTAGTCTAAATAATGAACAATTTATCTGCATAAAAGAATCACCTTATAATACTTATTACATTGACTGATTGAAATGTGCAAGTAAACTTCCCTTCAGCACACTTGTCACTAAAGAATGCTTTCCATCACTGCCATGATGTTACAAGTGTTGGCTTCATTGTAAAACATTCTCTCCTCAATCAGATCCCACATTTCAGTACAGATTGAATAAATCAAAATATCAATAAATCAATTCTGTACATAATTTTACAAATTTGTTAATAGAAAATTGCCAGCAGATGATCCCCGCAATTTCAAAAAAAATGTGAAATGGGAATTAAATTCAAAATGATCAAAATAAGATTAGAATAATCAAACATTGTCTATATTGAATTGTTGCAAGGTTATATTCAACTTGTGTCACGGAGGCAATGGATAAAAGGCTCATTCCTAATTAGTCAATACATTTCAGAATGAAATAGAATAAAATAAAAATACATTTGTCTAACAAATTCTGGCATCATAATAGATTAGTGAGGAGATTGTGTGGGGTAATTAAAATGTAAAAAAATTGAAGCTAATGATGAATTATATTGGCAGCAATCCACATGCAAGAAAAACTGCCGTGACCTTCAGCGTTGCTGAGTTGGAGCTGGGTGAGGGCCTCATGCTGATGTGAAAGGACTTAGTTGAGAACAGTTTTTCCGAGGGCAGACAAAGCAACTTAAGACATAGTATTAGAAACGTTGGGTTTCTACAAACACCAAAAACTTGCAAATAAAGTTGGGAGGCTGGTGCATTTTGCCACCAGTGGTGATACATTCAGAGGAATTGCATGATGCACACATGAGAAATCATTCTCGCCTGTCAGCCTTCTCCCAGTATGCATAGCTTGAAAAAGAGAATCCAGAAGGTCACAGATCTTGCTAATTGTACTGGGCCTGTCTGCCTTGCAATTGTCAGCTGATTTGATTGGAGTGACATGCGGTTAAATGGAATAGGAAGAGACATGGTGGGAGAGAGTTAGCCCATTAGTTTGTGCGGCAGCTTGTTTTACTAAGGAGCCCTGTAATGGGTTCTCTGCAATAATTACTATCTCTATCTCGTACTATTCAACATGACAGGCAGTTTCTGAAGTCACAGCTAATATATTTGCACTTTAATAACGCTCTATTGGTGAATCTCCTTGAGCATGCTGGTCGTAAAGCAATGGTAACAGTTGAAGATTTTTTTTCCCAGAAGCACATAACTATTGGAGAGCTAATTCTGTACATACTTAGTGTCAGTTCAAGAACAGGAATCAGTATTAAGTTGTACATATTTTTTAAAAGCTAGTAATTAGAACTTTAAGAAATTGCATATAAGGTAAAGACTTTTCCAGCTTATATATTTGTGACACTAACCCATATGACATGTTTAGCATTGAATCTCATTGATGAACTTTTCCATAGGCTTTGGTTACTAATCTTGGCTTCCTGTCATAAGATGTAAAGCACCCAAATGAAACAATGCCATGATTATTGTAATTGCTCAATTGCTAATGCAGTAAAACAAAATACAGTTTGACTTTTCAAACAAAGCTGGACATAGCAATAAAGATATTGATACACTCACTGCCATGATGTTACAGATGTTGGCTTATTTGTAAAATCATGTGCATTTACATTGAGAGATTATGACCAACAAAGCAATCCACTGATGTCATTGCTGCTATCCTAGACCACGAGTCACCAGTTTGCGTTTGAATGGAGAGGAACCTATCATGGCAGCAACTTCATGATGCACAATCAATTAACCAAAGGACTGAAGGACTGAAGGTTTTTAATTAGCTAGAGATGGACAGCATCTCTTGAGTTGTTGGCTCACACTAACCTGAACTTGAACTGGGTTGTGGCATGACAGCCTTTATGGGGAATAAAGGGGAGGAGTCACAAGCCGGCCAGTGAAAGCATATAAGGTCAAGGTATTTACATACACAAGTGGTTTCACCTCATTCACCCCTCTTTTAAAAAGAGGTCCAGGTGGGGGTGTGGTGCAGTCAGGCAACCTCATAAGTACAGTCTGTCCAGCAGCCTCCTTTGGCGTTGTGACCGATATACCTCTGGTGGTGTGGTGACCTCCGTGGTTTGTGGCTGATCCTTCTCTGTCAGCCCTGCCTGGGTGCTTGACTGAGCCAATGGGGTGGGCACATGTGTACCAATTGGTGGGTTGGCCGAGGAAGTGGGAGTAGGAATCTGGGGCCCTGGAGAGCTGGGGGAGAGGGGGTACTCGGTACTTGACTGTCAGCTGAAGGAAGGGGGTCCAGATACTCCCGCATGTGCAGGTCCCAAATGGATAATGTGTCCTCATGTCCATCCGGGAATGCCATGTTGGCGTACTGTGGGTTGGCTTGGAGCAGCTGGACCCTCTTGACTTGTGGGTTAGACTTATGGGTCCTTGTGTGTTTCTGCCCAGTACTGGCAGATAGGTAGGGTCGTTCTTGAGGCTAATCTACTGGGGAATGTAAAGAGTCTCTCATGAGGTGTCTCGTTGGTGATCGAACACAGAAGGATTTAGATAGCATGGAGGGCCTATGGGAGGACTTCTTGCCAGTGGGAGACGGGGTGGCCCTTGGACTTTAAGGCCAGAAGAACTGCCTTCCAGACTGTGCCATTCTCCCACTCCACCTGGCTGTTCCCTTTGGGGCTGTGGCTGGTAGTATGGCTAGAAGCAATGCCCTTGGACGGCAGGAATTGGTGCAGCTCGTTGATCATGAAGGACAAACCCCTGTTGCTGTGGACATAGAAGGAGTATCCAAAGATGGTGAACAGATTGTTCAGAGCTTTTATGATGGTGGCTGCAGTCATGTCTGGGCAGGGGATGGCAAAAGGTTACCGCGAGTACTCATCAACGATGAAGTACACATTGCGGTCTGTAGAGGGTAGGGGCCCTTTGAAGTCCATACTTAGGAGTTCAAAGGGGCGAGTGGTCTTGATCAGATGTGACTTGTCAGGCTGGTTAGCATCCTGACATCGTCAATGGAATAGGGGAGATTACGGGCCTTGATGAAATGAAAAAAAAAAGGGTGATCCTCGGGTGGCAGAGGCCATTGTGCAGTGACTGCAGCCGGTCCATCTGCACACTGGCACATTTCCCCCGAGACAGGGCGTCAGGAGGCTTATTGAGCTTACCGGGCTTGTACAGTATGTCATAATTGTAGGCGGAGAGCTCGATTCTCCACCTTATGATTTTAGTGCTTTTGATTTTACCCCTCTGCTGGTTGTTAAACATGAAGGTGACTGCCCGTGGATCAGTTGGCAGGGTAAAATGCTTACTGACGAGGTAATGCCTCCAGTGCCATACCGTTTCAACGATGGCCTGAGCCTCTTTCTCGATGGAGGAGTGCTGGATCTCAGCACCCTAGAGGGTGCGCGAAAAAAACCGCTACGGTCCTGCCCACCTGGTTAAGTATAGCGGCCAGGGCAAAGTCTGACACATCGCTCTCCTCCTGCACTTGTCTACTGCATGCATCGTGGCCTTTGCAATGTCGGCTTTGATTTGGTCAAATGCCTAGCAGTCTTCTGCCGACAGGGGGAAGATGATGGCCTTGATGAATGGACAGCCTTTCTCTCCGTAGCTGGAGACTCATTGGACATAGTAAGAGAAAAACCCCAGGCACCTTTTCAGGTCTTGAGGCAGTGAGGGATGGGGAGTTCTAACAGTGGGCCCATGCAGTCAGGGTCAGGGCTGATGACTCTATTCTCCACCTCACAGCCGAGTATAGCCAGGCGACGTGTGCTGAAAACACACTTCCCTGTGTTATACATCAGGTTAAAGTGCTTCACGGTGTGGAAGAATTTCTGGAGATTCCTGTCATGGTCCTGCTGGTCATGGCCGCAGATAGTAACGTTGTCGAGGTATAGGAAAGTGGTCCATAATCTGAATTTGTTCACCATCGAATCCAACTCCCTTTGGAAGACAGACACCCAATTCGTGACCCCAAAAGGGATTCTAAGGAAATGGTACAGTCGGTCATCCACCTCAAAGGCAGTGTACTGGTGTCTTCAGGGCGGATGGGTGGATGGAAAGCTGGTGGTATGTCAACTTAAGGTCGATGGTTGAGAATACCCTGTATTGTATGATCTGGTTCACCATGTCGGCAATGCAAAGTAAGGGGTAGGCGTCTAGCCAGGTGAACCTATGGATGGTCTGGGAGTAATCTATAACCATCCAGTGTTTCTCCCCACTCTTTACTACTACTACTTGGGCTCTCCAGGGGCTCGTACTTTGTTCTATCACCCCCTCAGTGAGGAGGCATCTCACCTCTGACTTAATGAACGCCCTGTCCTTGGTGCTGTTTTGCTGGCTTTTAGTGGTGACAGGCTTACTGTCAGGGGTGAGATTAGCAAACAGGGGCAGGAGAGGATCTGGAGCATGGAGAGGCCACATGTCAGGCGTGTTGATCTGGCTTGGGGCTGCTGGTCGACCACGTGGGAAGGGGACAGCGGTTGGTTCACAAATTGCTCGTTGCAGACAGTGGGTGGGTGGGGCCCATCATACTCCATAGTGATGCTCTTTAAGCTACATTGAAAGTCCAATCCCAAGATGACCGGTGCACAGAACAGTGGCAGTACAAGGAACGTAAAGTTGGTGTCTGTAGTGCCTTGGACCGTCAGGGTTACTGTGCAGCTCCCCTGGTTCTTTATTAATCTGGCTTGCGAGGCTAGGGACATGCTGAATTTCATGTGCTGCACTTCCAGGGAGTATTGCTGCTCCTTCTCAGGGTGAATGAAGCTCTTGGTGCTTCAAGTGTCAAAGAGGCACACGGGGTGGGGTGGCCATTTATCTGGACACTCATCAAGGCCCTGGAGAGTTGATGAGGTTGGCGTTGATCCAGGGTAACCGCTGCCAGTCAGTTCATCGTCCAAGGGGTTCCGTTGTCTTCCAGTCAACCGACAAGATGGCAGTCATGATGGCAACTCCAATGGCTCGCATGTGGCCCCGTCGTCGCTCACCGGAAGAGAAGAAGGAGAAAGCAGAGGTGACGTCATCGCCAGAAGTGACGAGGGAGAGGATGGATGTGACATCATAGCAGATGTTGGTCTCAGAAGTGCACATGCGTGAGCATCCCCATTCCCCGAAAGTGGTGGTCCCCGTTTGCATGTGACGCTGCTGGGCTTGGGGATTTGCTTTGATTACAGACCTTCGCAAAGTGTTCCTTTTTCTGGCAAATGGTGCGGGTGGCGCCCTTGACTGGGTAGCATTTCCTCAGATGCTTGCCCTGCCTGCTGAAATAACACGTTGGGAGGTCGCTGATGGTAGCAGAAGTCAGTTCGGAACAGGAGGGGGTGAATCCACCTCCCAAGATGGCGGTGCCCATGTTCCTCACGAAGCGGTCATGTGCTCGGTGGAGAATGATTCTGAGTTGTGGATGGCCCCTTCTAGGGTATTCACTAGCTCAATGGTTTGAGGTAGGCTTAATTCCTTCTGTTCAAGTAGCCTTTGCCTCGTGTAGTCAGAGCAGGCACCCGCTACACAGCCATCTCTCCTCAGTTGCTGCACAGGCTGTTCTGCATTCACAGTTTGGCAGTTACAGTTCCTTACAAGCTTCTGCAGGGCTCTGGCAAAGTCGCTGAATGTTTCCCCAGGTCACTGCCTGTGTGAGTGGAGTATGTGCCTCACAAAGACCTCGTTTGCCTGTACCTTGTACTGGTCTTTTAGGATTTATGTAAGTATGGCATTCCCAGGCTATCCAGTAGACCTGGTGCCCGATATACGAGAGCAGTAGGTTGAACTTATCTTCGTCGTCCTGAATCACGTCTGCAGAGTCTGCGAGGAATCTTTCGAAGCAGCGATACCAGAGACCGAATTTTTCAGCTGCTTCGATTTCCAGGCGATCCAATTTCAAATACTTGTCCATGTTCCAAGGAAGCAAAATCTAGCTAATAAAATTATGCACGATCAATTAACCAAAAGACTGAAGTACTGGAACTGAAAGGTTTTATTAGCTGGAGATTGGCAGCATCTCTTGAGCTGCTGGCTCACACTGACCCAGACTCGAACTGGGGGCAGGGTTATGGCATGACAGCCTTTATGGGGAATAAAGGGGAGGAGTCATGAGCCAACCAGTGAAAGCAGGGTCGACATACAAGGTCAAAGGTATTTACATACACAAGTGGTTACACCACACACCATTAACAAAGTTAGCTGCCACACAGGAAAGAAAAAAATACACACAAAATGTGAATAAAAAGCCTGGCCAAAGAGATGGTCTTAACAAGAGAAAAAAATTAGGGGAGCAAAGGGACACAGCACGGTGGAGAGCTTTGTGGAAGGAGCTGCAGGCACCAGAGGTAATGTAAATAAATTTGGGGAAAATCAGAAGACTAATATTAGAACATCAACATCTGGGGAGGGTGGGGTTGGGTTTGGAGGCATTTATGGAAAAGGATGCCTGAGTGGGATTTGAAAATAATCATGTGTCTGTGATCACTTCCTTATTCTCTTGCACAACAGCCCTCAGAGATATAATAACTTAGCCTGAGTATAGTGAGGACCCTAGATAAGTCAGGTTATTTGTTCCTTGTTGGAAGTGGAGTTTATCCTAGGTGAAGCCAATCTTTTCTTTTTCTGATTCTTTCTCTTTTCTTATTTTTTCTGCTTTTCTTCTTCTTTCTTGTTTCTTGGGCAAGGGGGTGGTGGTGGGTGGGAGGGTTTCTCTTATTTTGCTCTCTTTTCTCTCTATTATCTTTCTATGACCTTTTCTCCCTTTGGTTCAACAAGGTCATTGAATTTGCATTTTTGTAGGATTATTATAATTTTTCTTTCTTTATAATAATTGAATCACATGTTAACTCTCCTTTTTTCTATCTTCAATATTGATATGCAGATCGATATTTGTAATTTTTTTAACATTATTGATATTGTTTTTTCTTTTTGATTATTCTTCGTTTTGACTGCATGATGATTTAAAATGATCAAAACAAAATATTCACTAAAAAAGTAGGAATGTGATGATTAGTATCGTGGATAATGACCAACACCAGTTCTTTGGAGAGGACGGGCTATTTTTCGGCTATAGTATGTGAGGACCAGCATGGGTGAATTCAATATCTAGCAGTTAAGGCAGACCCTATGTGTAAGTGACTGTGAGAGAAGGGCAGTGCAAGCACCAACTGAAATGTTGTGTTTGAGAAGAGACTGATTTATCTCGGCGCGCTGGGGAGGAGGGTGCCCACAAGCTGTTCGCCCTTGTTGGCCCTAGTAACACAGGCCTATTTAACATCTGTCTGCTTGTTGTGCTTTTGTATCATGTGATGGCTCCATGCCTAATCTCTGAAATGTCTCTGTAAAAATCAGGACTGCTTGCTCACTGTGATATGAAAAATTAGGCTTCGGATTCAGGTTGTTTTGTATTGATGGTATCTTGGATTAGTTCAGTGTAACCCAAGGTTACACACAGACTAACTTTCATTTAAAATTCCAATATTTTGTTAAGAAATCAGCACCAACACCAAATGTTTAACTTTAGCAATTGGCTCAGAGCTGAATGGACTGCACCCTGCCTGATCTTAAACTTTACATTATCTGAGTGTAAATCACTTTCACATTTAACTGCAGTGAAAGCTTTGCAAGAGAACCCTGGAAGCTGGCACTGATTGAGCACTTTGTTGTGTAGTAACCCTCATACTGAAAAAGTCAGAATTCATTTGCTGTGAATACTTACATAAAATCATATTCTCCTTGTAGTCATATGCTAGAATTTGTGATCTACAAGACCCATGCCCCAACTTGTTCACATCATAGGTATCAAGTATTTGTGGCAATTTAGCTCTATTTTTATTTGCAGGTAATGACATCTCTGTCTCTGCAATTCAAAGACACTGCTTCCTTTGCGATAAAAGAACCTCAGCACATTAAATCTTCTCTGATAAATAGAATCTTTTACTTCTGCTATCATTCCAGTACATTCAGCACCTTCTCCAACCCCTCTGATTTATAATATGGAGCCAGGACTCTTCACAATGTTTGATATTGTGTAACTGATGTTTGATATGTTTCACATCAATTCTCTAGTTCGCAATCCTTGGAAAATGAGATTGGGTATCATTTGACACACACTGGGTGTAGGCTGCTGGAGACTGGCCCCTGGGAACAGGTATCGGAGCCGGGATTCAGAAGGGTGCTGAGGACAAGAAAGGCTCCTCAGGTGCTGAAGGCTTGCTGATCGTGTCAGAGGATTGGATCTGGATCTCAGGTTGCCGATGAATCAAACAGGAGTCTTGTGTAGCAGCAGAGGCTGCAGGAGCACTGGTGGTGAACCCACAGACACTCGGTGATACTGAAGGGACTCTTTTTTGTTTCTTTCTTTCTTATTGTAAGGGGCGCTGGGAAATATGGATAGCAACCTGGCTTATGGCAGACAGAAGGCAATTCTGTGTAATATTACATGTTCTGTACCATTACATTACCATAAATCTTGAATTCTGGAGGAAAGGATTACCTGAAACAACTTGGAATTTTATATTCTTTCACAAGTCTGACATGAACTAGATTGGCCAAATGGTGTCCTGCTGTTGCAATGACACCATTCACTGTGTTAAATCCCCTCACCAAGCAAGAAGGTCATTAGTGGTTCAGAGAATTAGGGATGAATTATGAATCCTTGCTTTATATTGCAAGTTTCAAAACCTCAGGACATCACAATGTGTCAGCCAATGAAGGACTGCTTTTCCTGCCACTGTAGTGTGGCAGAATCAGTGGTCGTGTATAAACAACATCTCACAAACAACAGCATGGTAAGTGTCTGCTGTTAGTCCAAGTTTTACTGAGAATGTTGCTCTCTGGGCACTCAAGGGACTTTGTGCAGCAGGACAGCACCCTCTACAGGGTCCTGAGGTGTGCTTTCTTTCTCTGTTCACAGGACATGGACGCCACCAACAAAGCAGATATTTATTGTCACTCCCTCGTGTCTTCAGCCAGTTCAATGGTACTTGAGAGTAAATGAAATGTTGCACATTTGGAGACACAGGAGACTGAAGTTGCTAGAATCTAGAGTAACAGACAAGGTGTAGGAGGAACTCAGCAACCTAGCAAAGGAATGGTCAACATCTCAGGCTGAGTTCTGTATTGGGATTACTTATATTGGCCTGACTAAGGTTAGGAGATTTTTTAAAAATCTCTGAAGACTCCAAGAGCATTAGTGAATCAGATAATGTTTGCAGAATCTAGTAACTTCATAGTGGATACTAATGACAGTCTTTATTTAATTAATTTACATTCCAAAGCGACCCTGACAGAATTTGAATTCATGTCTTCCGTTCGTTAGCTAGGTCTCAAATTAATATGCAAGTGGCCATGTGACAATACATGTATAGCAGCAGAAAAAGGAGATCAAGTCCCCTCAAGCAATTAGGTTGAAGAATTAGACAGAAAGAAATTTGCCTATTGGCCATCAGTGTTAATATGGGGGCTGTTGCTGGCCTGAGTACTGAGGATGCGTGTCATATTTTGATCATTAACTCCACTGATTTCGCTGTTGGGTGGAAAATCCAGCAGGTGAAAATAGATCAATTTATACCTAATCAACAACTATAATTAAAGTGGTCATGTCAGTTAGAGCATTTATTTCATGCCAAATCATGTACAACATGTGAAATAAAATGAAAAATGTAGTTCTATGATTCAAATATAACAACATTCAGAAGGAATGATATTTTGGATTTTTAAAAATTATATTTACATAGCCAAATTTCTTGTTAGTCAGAAATCAAGTCCCATCCCTTACAATTAAATACACTAGCTCCATCCATTTTTTGAGGAATATATTGATTATTGAGAGGGCAACCCCTCTTTGTGTATCTCACCAGCTCTACACAAAGCCCTGGACAACTGGACAGCAAAGATGCATACGTTAGGATGCTCTTTATTGACTACAGTTCGGCATTCAACAGCATCATCCCCTCAAAACTGATCAGCAAACTCCAAGACCTGAACCTTAATACCCCAGTGTGCAATTGTATCCTGGATTTCCTCACCTCCAGACTACAATCAGTGAGGATTGGTAAGAACATCTCCTCCACAATCTTCATCAGTACCGGAGCACCACAGGGATATGTTCTTAGACCCCTGTTCTACCCGCCATACACCTATGACCATGTGTTTCAGTATGACAACAACACCATTTAAAAATTCACTTATGATACCATGATAGGGGGTTGTATAAAGAAAGGCAATGAGGCAGCATGTTGAAGGGAAGTTGAAAACTTGGCTGAATGGTGCACCAGCAACAACCTCACATTCAATGTCACCAAAAGCAAGGAGCTGATTGTTGTCTTCAGGAAGGAAAACTAGAAGTGTACAGTCCAGTGATCATTGGGGAATCAGAGGTGGAGAGGGTGAGAAAATTTAAGTTTTTGGAAGTCACTAGCTCAGAAGATCTTTCCTGGACACACACACTAATGGCATCATGAAGAAAGCATGTCAGCACCTCTACTTCCTCACTTCCATCCCTGCTGAAGCGTAGTACTTGTAGCCAAATGACCCTCCAATAATACAGCAGTCCCTTGGAATCCTGTCCACAACACTATCACATTCTTTCAGAACTAACCCTTTGATAGTTGGACATTCCCTTGGTGCTGACCCTGACAACCCCACATTTCCTTCGCACAGATAAACATTTGGCCACATGAACATGCAAATTTGGAGCAGGAGACAGCCACTTAAGATTGGGGTTGATCTGATTACAATCTCAACACCACATTCACATTTACTCTCTGATAGCCTTTCAATCCATAATATATTAAGTGTCCTCACTTGATGGAAGAATTTAGGGAAAGTCTTATTCATTAGCAACATTGATGGCAGGTGACCTGATTCTGTATCTGCCACCATGTTACCTTTCCAGGGAATTCCCCATTTGTTGGAAGTTGGTCAAAGCCAAATGAAAACTTTAGGCTTTGTCATCTTCATTATTGATACTTGTGTATTCTTTGAATTATGATTCAATCTGCATTAATGTAGCCTCCAACCCCAGTAATGATCTCTAAATAAGAGATTTGCTTTATAATTTACATCATCCTGCATTTACTATGTATAGTTCCTATAAAGTCAAGTGTGCTTTATGGAGGAGCTATCAAACAAAAGTTCATATCAAATCACTCAAGTAAATCTTGGGCTGAATGGATAGATCCTATGGAGGAAGGGAATTTTAAGTAGGGTATCATGGACCTGAGAGTCCAGGTGGCTGAAGGCTTAGTTGGCAACTGTGAACCTTTTTAAGTTGTGGATGACCATGGGGTTAGAATTGGAGGAGTGTAGATAGCTGTAGAGAGCATAGAGCAACAGAGCAAGAGGCAGCAGAAAGAGTCGAAAAGAAGTGAGCCATTGAATTTCTTAACTAGGCAGCCATGCATGTCAGAAAACAATGGGATGATGAAATTTGTGCAACTAAGTGCCTGAGCAACAAAGTTTTGGGTAAAAAACTGACAAAAAAGTTAAATGATGGACGAGCATTGGGAGGCTATTAGAGTGGCAAAGTCAAAAGATTACCTGGCCATGGATGAGGTGCCCGCAGCAACTGAGCTAAGGTAGGAACCAATTGAGCTGCATTACAGAGGCAGAACCAGCTGGTTTTGATGCTGGATTGGAAGCTCATCTCAATTTACACACTTGAACGACACAACGCTGAGTTCTGCTATGCAGACATTACGAAGAACTGACTGGTCTGATTCAGAGCTGTGGCCCAGCAAGGGGTTTGGGCCTCTTCCTTTACCTGTGCTCCACAGTTTTATCACAGACTGGGCTGGAAAATAAGCAGACTGCGACACACATTTCTTTAACTCATCTTGTATGAGGAAATGATCCATAAAATATACAATTACCAAGAAGACTTTAGCTGTAATATTCATTTTCGAATTGTACATAACCTTTTTTAGATGTTTTTTTCAGTGTACTTAAACAACTCTGAGGAATGTTTGGAAACCCATGGCCTTCAGATGTCATAGGGAGCATGAAGGGGAATGAAAGGGAGCTTGAGTTTTCAGGATAAATTTCCTGTATATTGAAGGTAGCAGATGTTGATATTGGCAGTACTCTGGGGGAGTGGGGGGCAGGCGCTTTTGAGTTGCCTGGCTATGGGGACTGGGGTTCCGGGACTGCTGCGCTGACAGGTTTGTTTGTACAGCATGGAGCAATGTTGTTGGAGCAGTTTCATTTTTCACTCAATGCCTGGAAAAGCCTCAGCAGGGTTAGTTTGTAGTCGGAACTGTACATGGTTGAACCCAGTAGCTATTCAGCTGCTCAGTAAAAATATGGGGCTGTTTGAAGAGGGTGTTTATAATCTGGAAAAGCAGCAGACTGCTTTTCCTTTGAAATGTCATCTCAGCACTCTAGAATGGTTTGGTCATACTGAATGTATGTGCTGCGTGGGTGTGAAGGAAGGGAACTGTGTTGCAATGGACTCATTGCTCTTATGATAAGATGACCCAGAAAAGATATTGTACAGTCAGAGATTACTACTTGCACAAACATCAGAGTACAATTTACAAAGCATAGTCACCAAATATTAAATTTGGAAAGGGAGGGGGAGAGAGAGAGAGAGAGAGAGAGAGAGAGAGAGAAACAGGGAGGGAAAGAGAGAGGAGGAGTTGGGAGGAGGAAGAGAAAGTGAGTGGAGAGAAACAAAATGAAAGGCAAAAAAAGAGAAGAAAGATGCTGAACATGAGAATGTCAGATGGAGGATGGGAATAGGAGAGGGGTATGTCATTTTGTCAAATTAAAATGTGAAACAAGAGGCAAGGGTGAGAGACAGGAACAGATAGGTAAATAGAAAACAATTGGAGTCACAGGGAGAGTGAGTGCAAGTGAGAAACACTTCAGTACCTAGCAATGCCATAAAACCAACTTGGACAGAGTGCTCATGAATAAAACTAATCATTGGGAGGAATGTAGCTCATCATTATCCAGTGTATTATTATCAATAATAGAAAGAGAGGTGACCTTGTGCCGACCCAGTTTATTAAGAGAGAGAGGGAAAACTAATGAGTACCCCGTCTAGAAATAGAAGCCAACTCGCAAGATAACTTAGAACAAGCATTGTCCAGAGAGAATTTTAAGGGAAAATTTGTCCAAATATACTCATGTACCTGTCACTTGATGATTGAATTGGATTTGATGGAGTTTTTCGGCCTGATTGTGGATACACTTGGATGCTTGTTAGGGCAGAGTTGTATGATGGTTGGGAAATGAAGCTCCATGACCCCAGTGCTATGGTGAGATGTTGATGGATCGGGGAGAGTGGGTGGGTGGGGGTGGGTGAGGATGTTCTGATGATGTGACTGTGCAAGGGTTCCTATTATGGAGAGCTGAACAGCTGGTGATTCATGGCTTCTGTGTGTGTCATTATATTAGAAGCAATCCAGGGCAGTACCCAGTGTAGAGAATAAGTAAGCAATGAGGGAAACCACTGACCAATAGGTAATTCAGGCTTGCCACATAAAAATAAGGAGAGCTAGAGGAATCATATTTTCAGACGACTGGTATAAAATCTTGGTTAGACCACACTTGGAGAATTGTGAACACTTCTGGTCTCCAGGTTAGAAAAATAACTTTGAAGCACTGGAGAGCATATCTAACAGGTTTACTGGGACAGTAAACAAAGGTAAACAAGAGATAAACAATCCAACCAAGGGCTCAGGCCTGAAGCCTTTTACTTCCTATGGATGGTACCTGACCTGCTGAGATTCTCCGGTACTTTGTGTATTTCACTGGAACATTACCTGAGCTGAGACCTTCTCTAATCTAGGAAATTTTGATGGACAGGTTCCTTTGCCTTGAAAAGAGAATGCAGAAGGATGGGGAGTTATCCTTCTGGAAAGGTTTGTCAGGGAAAATGTTGAAAAAATATTCCCACTTGAAGGCTAGATCAGAACTTGACACCTTCCAAAAATGTACCAAGTTGGTAGATTGATTGGGTGTAATTGGTTGGAATCAGCATCTCCCATGTTGTAAATAAAGTATGAATTAATTATATAGGAAGCAATGAATCCAAATGGCATTTCAACAGGAACACCTAATCCTTGAAAAAACAGTTAGAATGTGAAACTCCACCTTGCTGAAGAGAAAATTATTTAAGCATTTAAAGGAGAGTGACATGAGGAAAAAAAATGCAGAAAAGGTGTGAAGGAGATGGAAGAGGGGCAACCTGTGTGGAACAAATAGTCCGCCATTGTGCAGTAAAGCAGAGCAGCCTTCTTCTGGGCTCCAAGCGTGGTGTTAAACATAAAGTCTGCAGATGTTCTGATTGTAGTTTAGACAAAATTGCTGGAGAAACGCAACAAGTCACACAGCGTTCTTTATGTTGTAAAGATAAAAAATATATAACCAATGTTTCAGGCCTGAGCCCTTCATCAAATGATGAATAAAATGCAGCAGGCACCTAAATAAAATAGTGGTTGGGGGGGTGGGGGGCAGGGAGCAGAGCACAGTCCCACAGGCAATAGGTGAATATGGGAGGAAAAGCACAAGAGATAAAAGTTGAGAAGTGATGGGGAAGGGACAGCTCTCTGAATGGAAAGGGAAGGAGACAGAGGGATGGGGAAGAGAGCGAGCCAGCAGAGTGGCATAAGAGAAACCAGAAAATTCACTGTTAATGCCATAGAGTTGGAGAGTGCCCAGATGGAATATTAAATGTTGTTCCTCCATTGTACATGTGGCCTTGGTTTGGCAGTACAAGAGGCCATGGGCAGACATGTTGGCACAGGAGTGGGGCATGGAATTGAAATGTTTGGCCACTGGGAGATCTCCATCATTACCCATTGGTCATTCGTTTCCCTCATTCACGTACATGGAAGCAAATGAAGACCAACAATGTTTGCAATCTTGCTTCAGTGATGTCCCTTCAGTATTGCATGCTAGCTATGATCACCACCACTCGAGGAAAGAAGGCTAATTCACGCTCACAATGGGATAGCTCTCATGCAGCCTCACAAAAGTCTTCATGGTATGAAACCATGGTGAAGATTATCGATGCTTTTTATGGAGGTTGAGTGGTGAATCTGATCTCATTTTTCCTGCTTGCAAACAAACATTACACAGCCATCAGCAATGATACAAGCAAGGTAATAATACTGAAGACTTATCACAACTTAATGGTTGGCACAGTGGCACAGCTATTAAAGCCACTTCCTCTCAACACCAGAGATTCAGGTTCAGGCTGGACATTGGTTGCTATAATGCAGAGTTTACATATTCTTCCTGTGGCTACATGGGATTCCCCCAGGTACTCTGGTTTCCTCCCATGTCCGAAAGACATGCGGGTTAATTGATCAATAGGCCACCAGTGTGTAGATGAGCGCTAGAATGCAAGGAGATGAAGAGAATGTGGTGAGATTTTTTGTTTTGAAAAGGGATTAATATAGGATTATTGGAAATGTTTGGTTGAAGGCTGATATGGGTTTGGAGGGTGGAAGATTGGCATGGGCTCAGTGTGCTAAAGGAGCAGTTTCTGTGCTGTATCTCTCGATGAATATGAAAGATACCTCAAGGATGCGTGCCTATCCCACTGCTCTACTCATTATACACAACTCCAATGCTATCTACAAATTTGCTGATGACACCTTACAGGTGTCATCAGAATAATAAACAGCAATGAGGAAGGATACAGGAAGGAGATAGATCAGCTCATTGAGTGGTGTCTCACCAACAACCTTGCGCTCAACATTCGCAAAACCAAGGAGATAATTGTAGACTTCAGGAGGATACCAGCAGAACACGACCCAGTCCTCATCGAGGGTTCAGTAGTGGAGAGAGTCAATAACTTCAAATTCTGGTGTGTCAACATCTCCAAGGATCTGTCCTGAAGCTTTCATGTCAAGGCAATCATGAAGAAGGCTCGCCAGCAGCTATACTTTGTGAGGTGCCTGAGGAGATTCGGTATGTCACCGAAGACTCTGGTAAACATCTACAAGTGTACTGTGGAGTGCCTTCTGGCTGGTTACATCATTGTCTGGTGTGGAGTTGCCAATGTTAAAGACAAGAAAAAACTCCAGAGGGTTGTTAACTTGGCCTGTGACATCACAAGCACCAGACTTCACTCCATCGAGGACATCTACAAGAGCCAGTGTCTTAAAAAAGCAATCTCTATCCTCAAGAACTCCCTGTGGTAAACCACTGTATGTATTTATTTATCTGACTGGGCACTCCCATTGACCAATTGTACCTGTGGCTCCTCTCACAGACTCCTGAATAAAGGTGACTGTCCTCAGCCCATCCTCATTTTGGGACAGTCAACCAGCAGGGATGTGCCTTCATTCTATTGCGAATAAAAGCCCATCAGTTTTGCTCAACTTCAGTCTTTAGAGTCATTGATGGTGCATTAATTTTATTCACAATAGACTTGACCATGGAGCAGATCCTGAAGCCAGAGAAACTCGAAATCGACCCTCAGTTGCCCAAGGCATTTACCAATTTTGAACTCTGGCTGCGTTGTTTTGAAGTGTTCCTGCAGGCATCATCAGCCATCGTTTGGCTGGAAAAAGACAAATTACAGGTACTTCACTCCCAAGTTGTGCCCTTGGTATAATCAATGATCAAGGATGCCACATCGTATCCAAAGGCAATGGACATATTGAAAGGCCAGTACCTGAGAAAGGTCAACTAGGTCTATGCCAGACACCTCCTAGTGATCTGCAAGCAGTGACCTGGGGAGTCGAACCCCAAGTACTCCAGGCCCTGTGAATCGTCAGATGGGCCTGTGAATGCAAGGCCATGATAGCCATGGACCTGATTATGGATGCCTATGTCACAGACATCAAGTCCAATTACATCCGCCAGAGATTAAAAGAGCAAGGTGAGCTCAGTCTGTGGAGGGCAGTGGAATTGGCAGGCTCATTGGAGGTGGCCTTCAGAACATGGAGGACTACTCAACCCACAACATGGCTGCCTCGTGGTTGCCCCTGGCACTACCAACTTGGTATGCATCACCACAACCATTGCATTCTGGTAGCGATCCAACCATGGCAGCTGTACTCCATGACCACCTAACTCCGCTACTGCTATGTCCTGCCAGTGACCCAACCATGGCCACTGTACTCAGTGAGCACCCGAAATAATACTTCTGTGGCCAGGGAAAGCTCCAGCTGTGGGAAGAAAGGGACTTTTGCTAACGTGCGCAGATCAAAACTACCCCTCCCTAGCAACGCCATGTGCAAGTCGTGGGAGCCACCATCTTGGGCACCATCTCCAATATCCAGCAGCATTGAGTATGGAATGTGGGGGTCGCCGTCTTGGATGTTGCCATCTCTCGATTCAACAGTGCCAAGCAGCGCTCTGACACTGGCTTCCATCGCCCTCAACCAGGGCAATCCAAATCAACTCGCCAGATCGATGATGGACATTCAGGTAAATGGCCAGGTGACGAGTTGCCTGTTCGATAGTAGGAGCACAGAGAGCTTCATCCACCCCAACACGATGCAGCGCTACTCCTTCGTAGTAAGGCCAGTAACTCAAAAAGTCTCCTTGGCCTCAAAGTCACATATGGCAGATGTCTACAGCTACTGTGTGGTGACCCTAACCGTGCAGGGCACAAACGATAAAAACTTTAAACTTCTGGTGATGCTGCAGCTCTGCACTACCATGTTACTGATGGAGTGGAGCGCTTTTCCATTCACCATCCCCCATCCCAACACGACAGCTGCAACAGTCATCAAGGCCCTATGCAGTCTTTTCACTCTGTTTGGTTTCCTCAGCTATATTCATAGTGACCAGGGGCCCTCATTTATGAATGATGAGCTGTGCCAGTACCTGCTGGCCAGAGGCATCGCCACGAGCAGCTGCAACCCCTGGGGGAACGGGCAGGTGGAAAGGGAGAATGCTACAGTCTGGAAGGCTGTGCTCCTTGCCCTATGGTCTAGGGGCCTCCTAGTCTGCCACTGGCAAGAGGTCCTTCCTGAAGCATCCTGAAAGTCCCTTCTATGTATGGCCTCCAATACCACACGTATGTTTTTCTTTCCTAGGAGATCAATGACAGGGACCACACTGCCGCCGTGGCTGACGTCCCCAGGGCCGGTCCTACTTCAGAAACGTGAGGAGTCACAAGTTCGACCTATTGGTCGAAAGGATCCACCTTCTCCACACCAACCCCAAATACACTTATGTGGCATATCCCAATGGGCATGGAGACACTGTCTCCTTTGGGCTAATTACTTAGCCCCAGCAATTGACACACCAGACTTGTCTCCTCCGCACACCCACCAACTCAACGCCGACAACTGCATACAGGCACCCCAGACTGTCCAGGACCCCATCACTGCGCTGCAGTCATAGCTGGTACTGTCACAGCGGAAAACTAAACTAAGCTGCCCTAAAATATATTTATCTATTTATTTATTTATCTATCTGGGCACTCCCATTGGCCAATTGTACCTGTGGCTCCTCCTACAGGCTCCTGAATAAAGGTGACTGTCTCTCAGCCCCTTTCTCAGTTCGGGACAGTCCACCGGCAGGAACGTGCCTTCATTCTATTGCGAATAAAAGCCTATCAGTTTTGCTCAACTTCAGTGATTTGATTCATTGATGGTGCATCACCCCCACCATCCAGGCCATGCCCTCTTCCCTCTGCTACCATTGAGAAAAAGGAACAGGAGCCTGAAGATGAGCACTCAGCTGCACAAGGACAGCTTCCCCACTGCCATCACTATTTTTTAATTTATTGTTGTCAAGTGATTTAAATGAGTTTTTTTCACTGTGATGCTGCCTTAAAACAATGAATTTCATGACTTGTTCATGGCAATAGATTCAGAATATAATTCTGATTCTGATTCTGAAGATGGAATGAGTATTTCAGCGATATGATGTGACTGAATAGGCTGGGTTCGTTTTTCTGAGAGCAGAAAAGGCTGAGAGAGACTTGAGTGAAGCACATAATATAAATTGGGCAGAAAAAGAGAAACATTTCCCTTTCAGAGGTGTCTAGGGTAAATAGTATGAGTAACTAAGGTTTTTTTTTAACCCAAAGTGCAGTCAAAATCTGGAGCGCTGCCTGAAGTGCGCTGGAGACAAATATTTAACAAGTATGCAGATAAGCACGAAGCTACATAACATGGAAGGCTTTAGGGGGACCCTTGATGGCCAGCATAGATACAATGGGCCAAAAGGTCTGTTGTTAATGCTGTGACTCAAAAGCTGGGAAGACCTTAGTCGAATAGGCACCATAACATTGTTCGTTCTCTGGGTCTTCCCTCTTTCTACCCCTTTCCCTATCTTTACTCACCTACCCCTCTACTTGCCCATCTTTGGGAGTAGTTGGTCCAGACCGTATCTGTCCAAGATTAGAATGGGTCCCATCTGATTAGATCCATTTACTTGACCCTAAACCTATCAGCTTGATTGCTGGACAGTCATATAGCATGGAACAGGTTCTTTGGCCTAACTTGTCCATTTCTGATCCTATGCTTGGCTTTATCTCCAAACCCTGCCTGGTCTTTACCACACCTCCTGACCTCCAATGCTGAGTGGGCTGTCCTCAGCAGAGGTCTCAGTTTTGTATCCCTGTGCGTACTCCTCAACAAGTTCTGGGCCTGCCATGATATTGAGCTCTTCTTCTGCTATCCCTGCCTCTGTGTCTATTTCTTTGATAAGGAGTCCCAGTCCAGCACTGATGACCTCTTATAACATCCACGCCATTCTTCTTCCTCTTAGATACCCCCATTCAGGTATTTTATCCTCTCTTGACCTTTTCATTTCTAATTGCAAGTGCCATCAACTGCTTTGGTTTCCCCTCTCCCCTCCCCATTCTAATCTCACTCTCTCTGAGCAGACAGCACTTCGTTGAACTGATCTTTACCATGAAGAGGCCAGACAGCAATTCACAGATATCATGTCTTACCCACCCTTGGACCACACCTCCACCAACAAAAACCAGGCCACTGTTACAAATCTGATCACATCAGATCTCCCCTCCACAGCCTCCAACCTGATGATGCCCCAACCCTGCACGTCCTGCTTATACCTCTTACCCAAGATCCACAAACAGGACTGTCCTTACAAACCCATAGTTTCTGCTAGCTCTTGCCCCACTAAACTCATTTCCCTGAACCCCACTGTCTCATCTTCCCCCTGGATATCCAGTCTCTGTGGATCTCCATACCACATTATGAAGGTTTCCAAGCAATCTGCTACTTCCTGGAACAACATTCTGACTAGTTTCCCTCTATAAGCACCATTATCCAGTTTCCAGAACTTGTTCTTGCCCTGAATAACTTATTTTTCAACATCTTGCATTTCCTTCATATGAAAGATTACAGACATAGTTTCCAACTATGCCTGCCTTTTTGTTGGCCTCATGAAACAGCCTTTGATCCAAAACAACTCCAGCACCACCTCCCCCAGTTCTTCCTCTATTACATCAATAACTCCACTTTCATTAACTTTGCTGCTATCCCCTACCCCACTCTAAAATTAACTTGGACCATTTGTGACACATTTTTCCCCTCCCCACCCATCTCAGAAGACAAGCTATATACTGACATGAAAAATATATTGATTTCCACACCTACCTACACTGCATCTCCTCCCACCCTGCCTCCTGTAAGGATGCCATCCCTTTCTCTCAGTTTCTCTGCCTTTGCCACATCTGCTCTCAAGATAAAGCCTTTTATTCCAAAAATCTGAAATTTCCTCTTTTGAGCAACATACAATAGAGCCACCTCCCGTATTTCCTCTGTCTCTCTGTGTTCCACTGTTACTTGTCTCTTACAAACAGAACAGGGATTATGGTTCCCCTTGACTTAATCTCTCATCCCATCAGCCGCCACATTCAGTATATCACCCCCATTTCTGTCAGTTGCAACCAGACCACACCATCAGACACATCTACCCCTCCCCACCTCTTTTCACTTTCCAAAAGATTGCTCTCTCCGTGATTCCCTTATCTGTTCATCACTTGCCACCCACCTCTCTGCTACCCCTGTTACTTTCATCTGCAACAGCAGAAAGGGTAACATTTGCTCTTAAACTTCCTCCCTCACCACCATTGAAGGACCTCAACAGCTGTTCCACATGAGGTAAAGATTCACCCACACCTCCACACCTCATCTACTGCACCTGGTGCTCCTAATGTAGTATCCTTATATTGGTGAGACCAAATGCAAACTAGGAAACCTTTTCACAGAGCTCCCAAATTCATGCCATTTCAACTGCTGCCCATCTCCCCCTTCCTCTTCTCCCAGCGAGCTGTCTGTCTTGGCCCTTCTCCACTGCCAAAGTGAGGCCCAACATAAATTGGAGGAGCAACACCTCATTGTCTGACTGGGCAGTCCACAACTAGATGATGTGGATACGGAATCTTCTACATTCAGGTAATGAGACCCCTCTCTTCTTCTGGACCCCTTCCCTCTCATTTTATCTCCTTTTCCTCCCAGTCCCATCCATTCTCATTCCCCTCCTCTGGTCTCTTCCTTTCAGCTTCCCCCCCACCTCTAGTTCCATTTATTCTCTCGATATACTACCATTCTCAACTTGTCATCTTGTCAGATTCCAACACTGGCAGTCTTTGTCTTGTAAGCACCCACTCCACCTCATCTTCCTCCACCTGACCCATTTGCCTCTCTCTCCCATTGTCTGCCAATGTGCTGCCTCTGTCAGCCTTGTTTCCCCTCTGTCTGGTTCTCC
The DNA here is from genome assembly GCF_036971445.1 of Narcine bancroftii. Classification (NCBI taxonomy): domain Eukaryota; kingdom Metazoa; phylum Chordata; class Chondrichthyes; order Torpediniformes; family Narcinidae; genus Narcine; species Narcine bancroftii. Next base: position 39,749,649 of record NC_091469.1, read on the forward strand.
ATTCCCAAATGGGACCATGTACTACCCCCTTACACTGGCTTCTCCACTATATCCCCAGTCTCGAAGAAGTGTTTTGGCTCAAACCGATGAGCATTCTTTTTCTCCCACTTGTGCTATTTGAGTTACTCCAGCAGATTATGTTTTGCTCCACATTCCAGAATCTATGGTCTGCTGTATGTCCTCACCCTGTAAAGTGCTTGGATAAGGCCTTTCTGCCAGGAAGATGTTTAGCGATATCGGAGCAGACAGTTAACATGTGATTTGTGAACAGATGAAGTAGGTGATTGTGGAATCCTCCTATGGAGAATGAGCAACCATTTGGGAGCAAGGTATCAAATGTAGTTTGAAGCCTCTTCTCCTCCTGCCACCACCCCCAACTCCCACCCCCCCCAACCCCCCCACCTTTCCCTCTTGACAGTGGTCACTTCTGATCCATTGTTTCATAAAATTTGTAGTGGAGAGCAGCTCATACTTCAGTGATGTTGCCTGAATCGTGTTACACGTTAGGGTAGGAGAGGAGTGGGGCAGATGTGACGAGTAGTGATTATGGGAAACCTCACTACCATTCAGAGATTTTCATTGTGAGTGGGCAAAAATGTAACACGTGGTAAACATTTGCTGCAAAATACCCTCAGCAACCGAAAGCCAGAAAACATGATATGCAGTATAAAGAACAGCTTTTGTCAAAATGAGACAGACAGGCAGTTCAATCTGAATCCCTTCTATCTTTTAGATGAAAGTAGGGAACCGGCAGACAAGAGTGCAGCTACAGCCAGTGAAATCTGCTACTGGGGACAATATAAACACTTTATGCAACCGCATAGTCTGATCCATTTGACTGTCTGGACAGCAGGTCCCTCGACACCAGAGAGACAGTTATCAGACCAGAAGTGGTCAATGCAGCATGTCTAATGGTGCAAAGATGTCCTAAGGACTTAGTAATGTCCCAATACATTCTGTAAATAGCCTTTTTGCTCCCTGGTTCGTAATACAAACAATTCTATTAAAGAAGGATATTCTGCCACAGCACATTTCAAGAATTCTTGTCAGCCTATCTTTATTTTGACATACTGCATGAGTTTAGTCATAGCAGAGTGGCCTTTTCCTATTTTAGTTTTTTAACAAGGCAGCAGAAAATGTCAAAAAGACCTTTCTTGCCAGAAAATGTATTTGAAGTTTTAGCCTTAGTTTGGAAGGGTGTCTTGTGCCTTTATTGTTGCATATTTGACACAGGATCATTAAACTGTTCTGATCAGGCAACAGCAGTCTGTTAGTTTTAGTTTAACTCTTTCCTCTCCGTGCAATTCTGGCATATCGAAAGATGCCACATAATAGTACACTAAAAATGTAATACTGAATATGTGAAATACTTCAGCTATTATCTGGTGTAAGGCAAACAATGAGTCACCATGAGCATTGCCCAGCGCCCCTAATAATAGGAGAAAGAGAAGCAAAAGGAACTCCCTTCAGAGACGTTGAGTGTCCGTGGATTTGCCACCAGCACTCCTGCAGCCCCCAGAGCTGCACAGACTCCAGTTCAAACCATCATCAACTCGAGCTCCAGATCCAAACCTTCGATACGATTAGGAAGCCTTCAGCACCTGACTCCCCCTGGAAGACCTCATGGCCTCTGTTTGTGCTTGGAATTTTCCGCTGTCATATTCATGGAACTGGAAAAGCCCTTTGCTCATTTCCATTTGTAGGTCGTGAAAGGAGTAATTTAACTGCTGACAGTTAGACGGAGGGAAGCTGAGACAAATGCTAGGATGGAAACAAACTCAGCTATTTAATTTTCTCAAAGATTTTCAAATTGTTGTGATTTTAAATTATAGTTGGAGTGGTCGTTTTTAACAACTAATATGATTTGGCCATTTCTATGCCTTAGGGTTCTTCAAAGATACAAAATCCAACTTGATACTAAAGCAACTGAGGGATTGCTGCAGTATTAGGGCAGAATTGAGAGATTGTTGGACTGTCAAAGGAATTGTACTAACAGTACTGGATCATTGGAGGGACAGTATTGAGAATGAATTGCAGATTTTAAGGGGCAGTACTGAGGGAGCATTGAGCTGTCAGAGAAGCAATAATAAGAAAGCAATGCACTGGAGAAGGCAATGCATTTTGGATATAACTGTGGGAATGCAAAACTTTCATCCAGTTGTTTGGAAAACCTTTGGTAAGTGCAGGCCAGAATCTGGGTGGAACTTGTGCAGTGAAAATCTCCAGTTTTCAGATTTGGGCTGTTCAGAAGCAATGGGTACAATTTGGAATTTATTTTTTATATTATTTCTTAGGGTTGTTATAATATAGTCATAAAAGTGATATTGTGGAAATCCTTTCATTTACTGGTGCCAGTGATGGTCATTGCTGTAATGAAGATGTGTCGATATCTGTAGGTCGAAGTTTAGTGGGTCAAGAATAATAAGGACAAGGTGGAGCACAGAATGTCCCATTGTTTGCAATTACTTTATAAATAGAGAAAAGGATTAAAAGATGTTCAATAAAATGGAGCTTTTGGTAAAGGTTGTGGAGTAAAACAGGCTCAATTTAAAATGAGGCATAAATAAGATTCACCCCACATTGGAAGCAAACCTTGCTTCACAACTGCAGAGATCGAGGTTTAGTACTGACTTCAGTACAGTGTGTGTTTCCTCTAAGCGCAATTTCCTCCCACATCCCAAAAATGTGTTGGTTGGTAGTCTATTTGGTCACTGTGAATTACCCCCAAGTGTACAAGGATGTGAGCAGAGCAGGGGGGAGTTGATGGGCATATAAATGAGGATAGGTGACATGGAAATAAATTGAGGAATGGAACTGGTGGGACTTCTCTGTGGATAGAATGATGCTTTTTTCCATGTTACAAGGAGTCTATGAAGATGCAGAACAGGTGGTAACCCTAGGAATATGCAGGTTGCATTAATAAGATTCAAGAAATCATTTTCTATGTTAATCTACCTCCAATTCCATTTTATTTCTGTTCTTCTTCAATCTATTTCAATTTAGTGACCTGGAAGCCCAATTGAGAAACCAAGCCCTGAGCTTGCATAGATAAAAGATCATTTCAAGTTTTACCTGAAGTCACAATCCTTCTCTGGTTAATAATCAACAAAACAAAGAAAACCAATGATGGATGAATGGTATGAATGGTAAATTTTTAACCCCCGCTCCCCCATATATATATGAATTGTTTAATTCAATTTAATGTGCATTTTCTTGAGTTTACAAAACAGAAAGGTGGGTGATCTAATTAAGGGGCTAAAACATTCAAATAATGCAACAGACCAGATGCAGAGAAACTATCTCTTCTGGTAATGGGATTAAAAATTGAACATTTGTAGCCTTAGGAATTCTTTTGCCCATGACAATTTTGTTATGCATCACTCAAAGGAATTTAAACCCAACTTTTTAAATATGGTATTAACTCCTAAATGCTGGAGGAACTCAATGGGTCAGATAGCATCCATGGAAGGCAGTCAATATTTTGGGCCAAAACACTTCATCAGGACTCATCACGTCATCTGCATACATTGAGGTGACACAGTTGGCATAGCAGTTAGCACAATGCCTTTACAGTGATCAGAACAGAATTTGAATCCTGCGCTATCTGTAAGGAGTTTGAATGTTCTCACCGTGATTGAGTGGGTTTTTCCCGGGTGCTCTAGTTTCCTCTCACCGTTCAAAACAGTCCAGGGGTGTAAGTTAATTGGTTGTAAATTTGACAGCATGGGTTCATGGACTGAAATGGCCCATTAGCATGCATCTAAATTATAAATTATTACATTGCACTTTAGGGAAAAAAAAGACATAACCTGAAAATGTTTTGAATAAAATGAAGCAACCAACAAAACTAAAATACAGAAATTTCCTGTATTCCATAGAATTCCAAGGAAAATTAGATTAGAAAGTGCATATTTTCATGTGCATTGAAGCAATTATTGAGGTGTCATGTCCACAAATGGGTTTGGACCAAAAATCTATTTTTCTTCCATAGAAAATTTATTTCGTATGAGGGGAATGAGAGTTCAGGGAAATAATTATGAATCATCATCTGATGAAGAACACAGTTAACAATCACAGGCCCACAGTCAAGTGCAGCGTATAATAGGCTCCATATTTTCCATCTTAATTATTCTGGATTTGTTGGGATTTGACAAAGTTCAGGGGTTCTATTAGTTAGGATGCAGGAAAGACAGTGGAACCCAAGCAACTGCTCTGAATAGTGTGAAGCAGCTAATGTTATTTGTTGCTGCTCATTTACTCAATTTGCTTTGTATTTTTCATGCATGAATTTGAGGATGGGTTCACTTAGGGTCTGAGGATTTTTGAGGACAAGTATTTTTTCCTTTATCTTTGAAAATGAAGGTTGTAAAATAATTAAGAAAGTCAGAAATAGGAGCAGGAGCAGTTATTTGGGCCTCTCAAGCCTGTTCCCTGCAGAACAAGATTACCCTTGGCTTTGCCCATTTCCCAGATTCTGAGATTGGTTTTGAATCCAAAGGAAGTGGAGTCCATGACAACCAATCCTGAAAGAGATTAGTACCAGATTTATCCTTGGCCCAAATCACCATGTACTTATCCTGCTAACTGCTCAGACTGAATGGAATGGAAGAGGCAGCAGTACCAAGCAGGTTACTTATTGGAGAGCTTGATGCTACAGTTGAATCAGAGGATTGAAAATTCTTAAATGGTGCTTTATTAATTGGATACACCCATCTGATATGAAGTAGTTCATTTGGACATGAGTGTTAATGGAATTTGCATTTGCAAGCCATTATTTTGGAAATTGCAGAAGAATAGATGGAAGGTTCTGATCAGGAAAAAAGATATAAAGGAAGCCTGTATTTCTTGTTTATTATATGACCTTGGGATTTCCAGTCCATGAAGTACACTTGAAATAGAATTTCTGTTGTAGTGTGGGAAACACACAATTTTGGAAAAAAAATAATTTAAAAAAGTGACAATCAGGGTGAAAGGTTTTGTATTTAAATGCAAGCAACATAAGAAATAAAGTGGATGGCTTTGCAGTACAGCTACAAATTGGCAGGTACAGAGTTGTGACTAAAAGATGGATGCTATTGGGAGCTGAAAGTCCAAAACACTATAACAAAAGGATAGGCAGGTAAGCAGAAGAATTGCCTTGGCTCTTTTGGTAAGGAATAATATTAAATCATTAGAAAAAGGTGACATAGGATCAGACAATATGGAATCATTATGAGTTAAGTTAAGAAATGACAAGGATAAAAATGCACTGTTGGCAGTTATATACACACCTCCAAACAGAAGTTGGAATGTGGACAACAATTACCACAGCAAATTGAAAAGGTGTGTCAGAAGGGCAATGTTATGGTAGTCATGGGGGATTTTAACATGCAAATAGTTTGGGAAAACTAGAATGCCTGCAAGATGGCTTTTTCAAGCAGCTTGTTGATGAGCCCACTAGGCCATTGGTTGTACTGGATTGGGTGCTGTGTAATCCTGCAGAAGTGATTATAGATCTTAGAATGAAAAAAGGCGATTGGGGCTGGTGATTACATTATTGTTGAGTTCAATTTGAGATTTAGCAAGCAGAAACTAAAGTCAGAAGTGTTGGAGTAAAGGGAAATACAAAGGTATGTGAGAGGAACTGGCCAAAGTAGATTGGAAGGGAGCACTAGTAGGGAAGACGGCAGAGCAGCAATGGATGGAGTTTCTGCAAGAAATGAAGAAGGTGTGAAATACATACAAAAAAAAAGAGGAAATATTCAAATAGGAAAATATCACACTACGGAAATCAAAGCCAACATAAAAACAAAAGAGAGGGCATACATTGAAGCAAAAAAATAGTGGGAAGATAGAGGATTGGAAAATATTTAAAAACTTTCAGAAAGTAAGTAAAAGACTCATAAGGATGGAAAAGATGGAGTATTAAAGTAGGCTTGCAAATAACATCAAAGAAGATACAAAAGCTTCTTCAAATACATAAAGAGTAAAAGAGAGGAGAGAGTAGATATAGGACCACTAGAAAATGATGCTGGAGATGGCAGAGAAACAAAATTAGTATTTTGCATAAAGCTTCACTGTGGAAGACATTAGCAGTGTGCCAGATATTGAAGTTACTATTTCAAGGGAGAAGATACTCAGAAAGTTGATGGGTCTCAGGGTGGATGTCTCCTGGACCAGATGGATTGCACCCTCAGGTTTTGAAGGAACTAATGGTAGAGATTGTGGAGGCATTGGTAAAGATCTTTCAGGAATCAATAGATTCTGGTATGATGTCAGAAGACTAGAAAATTGCTAATGTCACCCCACTATTCAAGAAGGAAGGGAGGCAGTAGAAAGGAAATTATAGATCAGGATAGCCTGATGTCAGTGGTTGGGAAGTTGTTAGAGTCAATTGTAAAGGAAGAGGTTACTGAGTACGTGGAGGTATATGACAAGATAGTCCAAAGCCAACATGGCTTCCTTAAAGGAAAATCTTGCTTGATAAACCTATTGGAATTCTTTGAAGCAGTGACAAGCAGGCTAGATATAGGAGATGCAGTGCCACACATGGGGCTACTTTAACAAGATAAGAGCACATGGTATAACAGGAAACATACTAGCACTGGTTGATTGGCAGAAAGCAGAGTTGGAATACAAGGATCATATACTGGTAAGTGGCCAGGTACTCGTGGTGTATATTAATGATTTAGATTATGGCATGAATGGCTGCAGAGCACTTGGACAGAGTAGGAGAATGGGCAGAGAAGTGGCATATTAAAGGTAATGTCAGGAAATGTTCGGTCATCCACGTTGGTAGAGAAAAATAAATGGGCAGACTAGTTTCTAAATGGGGAGGGGGGGGGAATTGAAAATACCAGATGCAAAGGGACGTGAGAGTCTGAAAGTTAAGTTGATGATTAAAAAGGCAAATGCAATTCTGGCATTCATTATAAGGCACTGGTGAGACCTCACGGAGTATTGTGAGTCGTATTTTTAAATTTTAAGTTTAGACATACAGCATGATAACAGGCCCTTAGGCCCAAGCGCCCATGCCACCAAATTAGATCCAAATGGGCTTCAACCCCAGCATGTTTTGAAGGCTGGGATGAAAATGGAGCACCTGGAGGAAACCCACGCAGTCACGGTGAATGTACAAACACTTGACAGACAGCAGCGGATTCAAACCCGCGTCGCTGAGTCTATACAACATTGCGCTAACTGCTGTGCTAACCGGGCTCCCCCTGTGCTAACCGTTGCGCTCGACATTTAAGAAAGGATGTGCTAACATTGGAGAGGCTTCAGGGAAAGTTCACAAGGATGATTCCGGGAATGAAAGGGTTATATGAGGAGAGTTTGGCAGTTCTTGGCCTGCACTTGTTGGAATTTATACGAATGAGGGGTATCTCATTAAAACATTTTGAATGTTGAAATGCATAGACAGAGTAGATGTCAAAAGGTTGTTTACCATGGTGGGAGAGTCTAGGACAGTGGTTCCCACTTACTAATCACAGAATACTTATGGCACAGGGAATACTTAAAGTGGTATGTGAGTGGAAAGTAAAAGGTTGGGAACCACTGGTCTAGGACAAGAGAGTACAACTTCAGGATTGAAGAGCATTCATTTAGGACGGAGATCCGGAGAAATTTATTTTACAGAGAGTGGTAAATCTGTGGAATTTTTTGCCACAGGCGGTTGTGGAGGCCAAGTCATTGGGTGTATTTAAGACAGAGATTGATAGGTTCTTGATTAGCCAAGTCATCGAAGGTTATGTGGAGAAGGCCGGGCAGGAGGGCGGAATGGGAAAATTGATCAGCTCATGATTAAATGGTAGGCTGGGCTTGATGGGCTGAATAACCTATTTTTGCTCCTTTGTCATGGTCTTATGGTCTTAACAGCATCATGATAATTGGCAAGCAAAATGGTGTTTTCATGATAATAAATGAAGAAAGAATACTAACCGATTTAAAATATTACCTTGGAGATTAAAAAGAGTCTGGATTTATGAAAGACAGCAAGCCCAACTGCACAGTGCTCTCTCTGTTTAAATTTCTGTATTTGAGATTTGAACTCATCGCATTCCAACTCTATCCTGAGAAAGTTACGTACTGAGTCACAGCTGATACATCTCAAAGTTCACTTGTTGACATACTTAGAAGTGGAAATATTAAAAATCGGTGCAGGAGTAGAGCATTCAACCCTTTGAACCTGCTTCACCAGTCAATCTGAAGATGTCTGATCAACCAGTTCAATACCCTGTTCCAGCCTTTTCCACATAAATCTTGATCCCTTGGTGTCAAGAACAATATCTAACTACTTTTTTGAAGAGCATTGTCTCACATAGTAGGTTGGTCCAGCAGATTAAAACACTTGGGATTTAGGATGTGCTTTCCAATTGGATACAAAATTGGCTTGCAATAGTAGACAGATGGTGGTGCTGGAGGTTTTTTTTATTGGACTGTAGGCCATGACAAGATTTGTGTCATAGGGATTCATGCTGGATCCATTGGTTTTTGACATTTGTATGAATGATTTCAGTGATAATGGAAATTACATGGTTAGTAAGTTTAAAGATGGCACTAAAATTGATGGTTTTGTGCACAATGAAGAAGTTTATCTGTATCTACAACAGGAGCTTGATCAACTTGGTAAGTAGGCCAAGGAATGACAGATGGAGCTTAATTCAAGAAAGTGTGAGTTGTTGCATTTTGGACAGAGAAACCAAGGCAGGATATATACCATCAATGGAAAGGCCCTGGGAGTATTGTAGAATGGAGAGACCTAATTTGAGGTATACAATTCCCTCAAATTAGCAACCCTGGGTGGTTAAGAAGGCATTTAGCATATTCAGGGTATTTGAGTGCAGGAGTCATCATGATACAGTTATACAAGACTGCACTTGGACTATTGTGTCTATTTCTAATTACCTTGCTATAGGAAGGATGTTATTACACTGCAAAGATTCAAAAAAGATTCACAATAATGTTGCTGGGACTGGAGAACTTGGTATAAGAAGAAGGAGACTGGCTGAAGGGATACCAGATATTGGAACTGTGATGTGAGGGGGTTCCAAGGGTGCTGAGGATTTCCTGATTGTGTCAGAGGTTTTCATGGGCCATTGCTTATCACACAATGATTAAACTCAGTCCCAAGCCTTGTGCTGACCATTTCCACAATCTAATTATAGGTTCTACATACTTTAGTCAAGGTTTTGATCAGTTTGTAAATGATCATTTTTATTTTGAAAAACATTTTAACAGTTGCTATTTTAGATTAATTAATGTTTGTTCAAAGGGATAACTACACACTCTGGGTAGGTTACAATTAGCTGTAATCTACATGTTTTTACACCTATCAGGAAATATATTTTTTTGTTATCTGAAAAGCAGATTAGAGATATATTCTGTATATTTAAACTTTAATTATGCTAGTGTTTAATTAAATGATCTGAAATTATAAATAAGTTGTTGAAGATAATTTTGGAGCAATATGCAAGATATGATTTCTGACCCCTCAAGTATATCTCATTCCACATGGCAATTGCTTGCATGATAGGTTCACAGTATAAGTCATGTGCCCTGATGGAAAGTAGAGAAGTCATGGCAATTAAGCAAGAAAGTCCTTCTTTTCTACCCTCTCTCCTATATTTACCTATGGCCTCTTGCTTGGTCACCTCTCCTCCTCACTCTGCACCCTTCCTCCCTCAACTCCTCTCGTCCTTCCATCTCCCCTTACCTTATTCAGATAGCTGACTGATTTTGCTTATGCCTGACGAAGGGCCCAGGCCTTAAAAGTTGGTCAACCTTTTTTTCCCATGGATGCTGCCTGACCTGCTGAGTTTCTCCAGCACATTTGTGTATTGTAAATAATGGGAATCTTCAGACAGAACCAGAGATAGTTTGGTATGCCTTTTTTTTTAAACTTTACTTAAAGATTTTATCACATGAATAAAACAGAAAAAATTACATTTAAAGAAAAATGAAAAATAAAGTAATTATTACAACACAACATTAATAACCTAACTTAGATTAGTCTAATCCCCCCCCCCCAAATATACGGCCACTAAAAAAAAATTATATATAAAAAAAACCACCCTTCCCCCCCAAAATAAAGAGTGAATAATTAATGAAGTTAATAATATTATATATTTTTTTAAAACTCACAAACGAAAAGAAAAATAACAAGTAAAAATACTAATAAAAAAAGTTATCAAATCTAAACTATCACACATAAAACATATTTAAGTCACTTTAAGTCCACTTCAGCTAAAAGACATCCTATCTTAAATTGAAAAGAATATCTTTTCCATAATTAAACAGGACTTCATCTCTAAATACCACCTATCTAAGATTAGTATATTTCTATATTTCCAAGTCAGCACTATACATTTCTTGGCCACCACTAAGGCTAAATAAATACAAGAAATCTAATAATCAATTAAACCTAAATCAATTAATGATTGCATTTTCCCTAATAAAAATGTATCAGGATCTAATACAACATAGATATTATATAAACTATTAAAAATAGATTGAATACTATTCCAAAACTGTTGCAATCAATCACAAATCCAAACAGTATGTGCAAAAAAAAAAGCAAGTTAATTATTATATAATGGCTTAATTACTTTTAAATACTTGTCCAATAGAGGCTCCAATACCACATTTAAATCTCCCCCAATCATCACATTAGAATTTACTTATCCAAATAATAAAGACATATCCACAACAAAAGCTACATCCTCAAAATTTGGAGCATAAACATCAAGCAAAGTCCAAGCCTCGTTAAAGATTGTACAGTTCAGTTTTAATAATCTTCCACCATCTTTCTCTTCATCCTGTAACTGAAATAGTAGATTCTTGTACGTCAAAATTTCCACTGCTTTTGCCTTTGAATTAAATGAAAAAAAAAACTTATCCAATCCATTCACGTTTAAGTTTCACATGTTCCTTATCTGTTAATTAAGTTTCCTGGAAAAAAACCACATCAACTTTTAATTTTTTTAAGTAAACAAATATTTTCTTACACTTAATAAGATTATTTAAACCCTGGACATTAAAAAAAAACAAACTTTAGTTTAGACATTTCTTACAACACCACAAGAAAAAAAAAAGGAAAAAAACACCAAAAAAAGAAAAAAAAAGACCCCCTTCCCTAATCCCCTCTTAAAACTACAACAAAAAAAAAGAATTTTTTTTTAAAATAATAAAAAGAAACCACTCCTTAATCCAAAAATTAATTAAAAAAAATAGGTAAGAGGTTACTACCTCCTCCTGTCTAAACCGCACAATGCGGTAACTCCCACAAAATATTGGGTGTGAGATAACTCACACGTAGCTGACGACTTCTGGAAAATAATGCCCACTCAGTTCCCTCTCCTAACTCCCATTTCACATTAAACTATCATCATTATTTAAATCTTCTCGAGAAAAAAAAAATTCTTTTTATTTTTAATCAGCTTTGTCACTCCGACCACCATTGCTTCCATTTCTTCTTAAAATTCAATTCCCATCTTGTATCTCTACTCTCTTTGGAGACCGTGGAGGACTACGTCGTTCCTGGAATTGCGTGATTGGTAACAGTTGAGCAAAGTCCATAGCTTCTTTAGGGTTATCAAAAAATTTTGGCTGACATCCATCCTGGAAAATCTTCAATACTGCAGGGTATCTAAATGTTGCTTTATATCCTTTTTTCCATAACACTTCTTTCACAAGATTAAATTCACGTCGTTGAGACATAACTTCTTGACTCAAATCGGGATTAAAAAAAACACGATTGTTCTGGACCATCAAAGGAGATCTACTTTGTTGCACATTTCTAATAGCCACACGTAAAATTGTCTCTCTATCATAATAGTTTAAACAACGAACCAGAACAGGTCTTGGATTCTGTCCTGGAAAAGGCTTTCTTCTCAAAGCTCTATAAGCACGTTTCAATATCAAACCCTCCGGGAACTTATCTTGTCCTAACACTTGTGGAATCCATTCAGTAAAAAATTTTCTTGGATCTGGTCCTTCTATATCTTCTGGCAAACCAACAATTTTTATGTTATTCCATCTAGACTGATTCTCCAAATAGTCAACCTTTTTCACTAAATTTTTATTCTGGATTCGTAAAGTTTCAATTGTTTTATTTACATCTTGTATTTGATCTTGTACCTCAACTATACCTTGGTCACAAACATCAAGTCTTTCATTCATTTCAAGCTTAAAAGCTCCATAATCAACCATCTGTTGAGTATTAATATCCACCAAGGTATTAAGCTTAGTATTAACTTGAACCAAAAATTTACCTATCTCTTTAATTGAAGAAGATAACTTAAATTCAAGATTCTTGATAAGCATTTCAACTGGAATAGATTCAGGCAAAATAGGGTCCTGCTGTTTCTGAATAACCAGAGGGTCTTCTTTTCCTTCCTTTAGTTTAACTGCTTTTCTTGCAGTATGACTCCATGTAGAAACCCCTGCCACAACCTCCTCAACAGTATCAGAAGACTGGTATTCAGGGTTATCATTAACCCATATTACATTAAAAGCCTTCATTACATCAAGGTCTGTTGAAGTCTTCATAACTGGTGGTGCATTTCTCAGCGCCACCGCTACATCAATTGGTGGACATCTCTTTAAAGTCGGGTCTTCAGCTGGCGGCGTCCCAGCTGTTTCAAGTGTCAAAAGTTCAGTGACAGCGCTCATAGTGGGCGTTGATTGAAATACTCATGTCTGGCTAGCCCTTTGTTCCAAAGGCTGCCGAGCGCCATTTTTAAAGAGCCCTACCGGTACAGAGCGGAGCTCCTTTGCCGAATCCTGCACTTCTCCTCTTGGATCCATTCCACGCTGAGTCCTGGCTTCTTGTAAACAGGTAGGCTCAGATAACTTCGGGAAATGTAATTTTATAGCGATCTGTTGCCGTTTTCTTTTACTTTTTTTCAACAATTGTACCATTAGAAGCTAATTCAACACTTCTAACTATTTATAAATTTTTTAGAAAGTTTTAACGGGCACTTATAGACAAAACAATAACAAAGAGTCAGGAGAGGACTGGAAGGCACGTCTATTCCTTACGCCATCTTGCCACGCCCCCTCATAGTTTGGTATGCCTCATAGCAACAGAAAGGGAAAGGTTGGTCCACAGGAACTCCTGGAATCTGTTTCGTCATTCCATTCAAGGATGACAAATCTAAATCCAAAGTCCATTTAACCAAATAGACTTTCTAACCCTGCCTCTCAAAATTCTATCAGTACGAAAGCAGATTACCCATGAATGCACACAGAACATTGCAGAGGGTGGAATGTGAAAATCAACACAATCTGCTGGGGAACTGAGAAGGTTGAGCAACATCAGTCATAGAAAAAGAATGGTCAACATTTCTGGGCAATATCCTTTATTGAGATTGGGGGTGTAGAGAAGAGAGACCTGTGTAAAGGTGAATCCATGCACACTCAGTGACTCGGGGCAGGGGGAGGGGGATCTCCTTTCTCTTTCTCTGTAAGGGCTGCTGAGCACTTTCTGCTGATGGCGAATCTTTGTCTGCCTTATGGTGGACTAAAGGAAATTTCGTGTAATATTGGATTTTCTGTTTCATTACATGATAGTAAAAGAATTTTGAATATTGTAAGATAAGCAAGGAGTACGCACTTTTTGTTACACTCGGGTAGAGAAATAATTTGATGTCAATCATTCTTAACGGACCATTGCTGTTGTTACAACAGCTCAGGCAGCGTCACCATTTTTTACTGCATATGAGATATGAATGCAATCCAAGGGAATGCCAATCTCTCCATTTTTGAGGAAGGCTGAGTATTTACATTGTGAGTCTGAGTGCTCGTGATTTTATATGCCTCAATATGGTCTCCCTTCAGTCTCTTATGCTCTAGTTTTCTTCTTATATCAAGTTCTCCAGTCCTAGCAACATTCTTGTGAATCTTTTTTGAATCTTTGCAGTGTTATAACATCCTTCCCATAGCAAGGTGATTAGAAATAGACACAATACTCCAACTGTATCATGATGACCCAACTCCTGCACTCAAATGCCCTGAATATGCTAAATGGGAAGAGTAGGATGGAAATCCATATGGGATGGTGAACAAATCAGAGGTAAAGCACAATGGAAAGAAGCAGTAAATAGTCAGATGCCAGAAAAACAAGAGGTCAGATGGAGGAAGATGAGTGCTGTGGTTGGAGAGGACGATTAGAAGACAAAGGCTGCCAGTGTTGGAACCTGATAAATAGATGAGGTGAGAATTATGGTATAAATTGTGGTGTTTGGCGACATGTTTGGCATCGCACAAAACCATTGCAATGCCAGTGATCAGGACCAGAGTTCAAATCTCGCTTGTCTGTAAGGAGTTGGTATGTTCTCCCTATGTCTGCATGGGCTTTAACCAGGGGTTCTGGTTTCCTCCCACCATTCGAAACATACCAGAGGTGTCGTTTAATTTGGTGTAATTGGGTGGCATGGGCTCATGGGCCGAAATGGCCTGTTACTGTGAAGTATGTCTAAACAAACAAACAAATAAATAGAGAGATAGATCGATAGATCGATAGATTAGATAGATAAATAGATGGAAGAGACACCAGATGGAACCAGTTGGGGGAGGAGTAGGTGGGAGGGTGATAGAGGGAAAAATCCAGTAGGGAGATGGGGGGTGGGGTAGGAGGTGGAGGTGGTTGGATGAGTATGGGTGCGGTTGCTGGTGGGAAAGGGAGCATGATCAAGACCCATTTTGCATTGGAACATCATATTTTTAACATGAAATACTACTTGAACTAGAGAAAGTTTGCATATGGTCGCCCCTGTTCACGATATCTTCTTCATTGACTCTTGATGCAGAACTACAGTCAAGACAGAATTAGCATCAGTTTCGGTAGCATGTTCTTAGAAAATAAGGACAACTGCAGTTGTTGGAAATTTGAAATCAAAACAAAAAACACTGAGCAGGTCAAGCAGCAGCTGTAGAAATATAAACAGGTTCTTATTACGTGACCAAGCCCCTTTATGTATTTGATTTCTGTTAAGATGATTTGGATCCATATTTGGGAAATATCTTTCTAGTCCAGGAGAAGACTGGATTTAGGCATTGCTAACTTGATCCAACATGCATTATTATGGCAAAGAAAATGCAGTGTTTTCACAAATGACTTTGTAAAATACAAGCATCACAAGTCAATTATTTAATTTTGAAGGTTCTGCTTTTTTCGATCTCTGGTAATACTGTAATATCCTTAAATTTGTTAAGTTCTTGCCAAATGATTTAGTGCGCAAGACTCACTGTATGGTATTTCCATAATTCCTTGCAAAGATAATAACATGGCATGTTCCCTAAGCCCTAAATAAGTAAAGCAGATTGAACCATCAATTTCCCAAAGGATGCCTTCGGTGCAAATACTAAAAAAACTGGGCAGTTGTTTGTAACTATTTATTACTTGAATTGTATCATTGTTAAAGCAACTTTATTGTGTGATTGGATTCCTGAAGAAATGTACATTCACCATTAAGTATGAAACAAGCATTGAGTTTGACTGAGAAATTAACTCAACAGGAATCTGTCAGTGCAGAATTATGTTGGACAGGGTGCTTTCAGTTATTTAAAATAAACACTTCTAACTTTATTAATGATGTGTTATTCTGGCATTGAGTTCCTTGCTCATAGAACATTAACATGAAATTATTACTGACCAGCTCAATGTTGGTGATGGGTTGAATCACACCTATAGCAGAAATAAGGATACTTTGAGAGCATCTGGTATGATATATCACATCGTCTAGCTGTTGAAACATTGTTGTGTCAAATGCTGTTAATAAGTCATTGCCTTAATCAAAGGAAGAGGTTTTGGTAGCTTTTCTGCTTTTATTATTTGCCAGAGTAAAAATCCAACTCTGAAAAGGCCACAGATACTTCACTGAGGATACATTTAGGATGTCGCTTCTTGATGAAGGAGCAGAAAAATTACCAAAGGATAGGTACGCAGAAAACAGTAGGAAATGGATGTGCTGAACATTTTGGTGAGCTCAAGAGATATGAGTGGACTCAGCCATTTGTCCTGTATATGGAACTGATTAAAATATATCCTGGAGGATGAAGTCCTGGGAGAAGGGCATAGAGTAAGGTAACAAGATGATACATAGTGGGCCTAGTGACATGAGATCACCAACAGAATAAATAAGGAGTTGGACAAGGTCTCTTGTGAGTCAATTGAAAATTTTGAAGGGGTATTTTAGTTTGATGCTGTTGAACATGTCCAATGATTACAAATCTGTTTATGCAACTGTAGGCCAGACAAAACTCTTAATGAATACATGGCCAGACTAGACTAGATGAGCCCAGCCTTCTTAATTTAGGTGGTGTTGATAATTTAGTGAATTCAAGTCAAAAGGAGTGTACAGAATGCCTTACATTATGGAGAAGCTGTTTAAGATCTTGAGGATACAACTGAGAGGTGTAGAGTCATAGAGTTCTTCTGCACAGAAACAGGCCACTTAGCCCAACTTGTCCATGTTGAGGAAACTAGTCCCCTTTGACTGCATTCAGCCCATAGCCCTCAAAATCTTTCCTATCCATATGCCTGTCTAATGTGTTTTGAACATCACAATTGACCTCGCTTCTACCATTTCCTCTGGCAACTTGTTCCACCTACTCACTGTCCTCTTTGTGAAGTGGATGCCACTTGGATCTCTCTTAAATCTTTTCCCTCTTACCTTAAACGTGACTGTAGTTTTAGATTCCCTATCCTGAGAAAAAGCCTATGCCCTGGGAATCAAAATAAAGATAAAGCCCACAGAGATGGCCAGAGTTTTTATGGCCAAGTCACATGGATGCTACACGTGGGTTTTGTGGAAAACATCTATCATCACATGAGTACAAAAGACAGGTGACTATGTTGGTGATGTCACAGTTTAACCTAGCCTCAGAAACCCCTTTCAAGATGCCCCAGTACACTGTCTCATAGTGCAGGAGATGGTTTTCTTGGGTATATCCTTGAATAAAGTAATTCCTGGTAAAGATGACAGTTTCGGGGGCAAAGGAATTGAAAGAACAGTCTGTCAGGGTAGAATTGGGTAATAAAGAGTTGGAAATTGGGCACAAAATTGTATTTATTGCTCACCCAAGGAGCAGATAATATTTAAGGCCAAATTATTGATTGAGAAACCATGATGATGTGCCTTGAAAGTGCAGAAAATTGTCTGGCTGTATGTGATCTGTCCTGGAGTAACTTATCTACTTTCTGTTGACAAAGGGAAAAGTTCCAGGTAGAACCTTCTGAGTTATAATTTATGTGATGTGGATACAGCACCAGGAGCAGACACCTGCCATCATGATCAGAGTCAAAGGGACTGTGGAGCTTGAAAGGATGTAGCATTAGACGGTGAAGAAATGCAAGACCACTTATTCTGACCTTGCACCTCTTTTCCCATGCCCCTGCTCAGGCAGGTTGAGCAGTGCCAAGATGTCTGGACATATATAGAGCAGAAACACAGGCTTGAGTTCCATTACAGAATCAGGAGAAGCAAGAGATCATTATACTACCATCTGAGACAGTGAGAGGAAGTATGACCTGGCATACGAGTGCAGTGAGTACAGATAGTTTCCACCATGAGGTTAGATGTCATGGTGATGGTAACAATTTACCAGTAACACTGCAGATGCAATTTAATGTCAGTCCATGCCATGAAGAATGTGAAGTTTGGACTGAAGGAATAACTAAGCAATGAAACCAGGGAGAAAATAAGCAGTTGTATGCCCAAACCACGCACATGTTGCATGCAGAGGAAATCAAGAGAAGGTGGTGTGATTCAGGGAAATGGTCTGTGATGAAGCAGCGTGGCAGTGAATGGGAACATTTTTTTAGACATGCAGCTCTGTAACAGGCCCTTTCAGCCCACAAGCCCATGCCACATAATTACATTCAATTAACCTACAACCTCTGTAAATTTTTTTGAAAGGTAGGAGGAAAGCAGAACCCCCGGGGGAAAACCTACACAGACATAGGGAGAGCATACAAACTCCTTACAGACAGCATGGGGGATTCAAACCCCTGTCCCGATTGCTGGCGCTATAACAGCTTTGTGCTATCCACAATACTAACAGTGCTGCCCAATCTACAGACACAGGTCTTTAATGCAAATTGGCAACACCACTGAAGAATGCATCTTCCACAATGTAAAGAGAGTCATGAATGCACAGCATTAGCTGTTTGGCTATTAGCTAGTGAGGGCTGGGCTCCATCTATTTCACTGCTGATTGGCAAGAAGCAGGTGTTGTATTTTGGGCGCAATGAGATGCTGGTGTCAACTACAAAGTGCTAACAGAGGCCAGCACAATGTTGGGAAACTGACTTGCAAAGCAAAATAACAAGCAGGACAAAGAATTGGTCTTGGCTGTCCAGAAGAAGAAATAACTAGAATCTGGGGTCCGTAATTACAGAAATTTGAATCAAATGAATCATTTGAACAATTACTTGGCCTTCTTGGAGCAATGAGACTGCTCATAAACCTGGAAATGAACATAATCGCTTTGGACAGTATAAGAGAGCCAGTTCACAGGAGTTTCAAAACAACTGGGTCACTCCAAGAATATAGGGGAAAGTGATCCGCTCAGCATGAGACAAGGCAGCATTGATTGAGCCACCACAGACAATACGAATGGAGAGGAAAAGTTTCATGACTTCAGATCCACAATACCAGCGGTGCACAGGACTGGCCTGAAACAAACACAGATTGAGTTGGCTGATTTAAGATGGGACTGCCTCATAAAGGGAGCTCCAAAACGCTAACAATCCTATGAGGCATGTCACAGCAGATATGGACTTTCTCAATATGTTGTAGCCAGAGAGTGAAAAGATTAGACTGAAAACAGTAATTATACAATTTCAAGCTTTGGACATTTCAACTTTCACAACCAACACGCATCTAAACTTAGTTTAATCCTCTGAAAATGCTTCAGCCACTATCGTATTAACTTCACATTCTCTCTGGAGAGACTGCAGTTCTTTAGGGCAAAGTGGGTAAAAGGATGGTTGAATTGATTTATTTGTTCACTGGATGTGGATATTGTTGGCAATGCTTGTATCCCTAATTGCCCCTGAGTTGATGGTTGACTACGAGTGGGCCTAGAATCAAATATAAGCCAACCAGATAAAACTGGCAAATTTGCTCCATGAAGAACATTATTGAACTAGTTGGGTTTTACAGCAATCTGGTATTTCATTGTTAGCGCGATTGAAATGATCCTTTCATTCCACTTTTACAGTTTTATTGAATTAAATTCCCCAGATGCCATGGTGGGATTTGAATTTGTGTTTCTGAATCAATGATCCAGAAGTCTGATTGTTGGCCTAATAACTTTACTGCACTATTCTATCTGGGGTGTTGAAAATAACAAAGGGTTTTGTTAAGAGTAAGTAAAGAGAAATTGTTTGCACTGGCAGGGCCTGCCAATTAGGATGGTGAAAGCAGGATTAATAGGGCTTTCAAAAAGAAAATTGGAAATACTTGGAAAGCAGATTTTACCAGGGCTGTGGGGAATAAACAGGGAAGAATGGCTAATTGGAGAGGTCTTTCAAAGAGCTGGCATGGGAAATATGGGCAAATGGCCTCCTACTAGTCTTCATAGTGTTATGGCCAAAGCTAGATCTCTAGAACAAGGCCTCAGCTTCACAAAGATATTGAATAATGCAGTTTGTTTTGGGAGTTGAATGGTCACCTTCCATTCTGATGTTGCTATGTATCAATCTTGTTTCTATTGGTATATTTCTATGGGACATTCTGTTTTATAGTCAATTGCTGATCTGTGTATCATATGCTGTTGCATTTGCTGTTAATTTTCCTGCTGTGATATACCTTAACTTTCAGTAAAAAGGCAAAATGCTGGAAAATATTGTGCTTTTACTTCAACCACGGTGTCTACAGAATTTTGTGATTTACTTCTTACCTTGGCTTTCAAGCCTTTTACTGGCAGTGCCTACAAAATGAAGTGAGATCTCCAGTGAGAGTCAGAAAACACATCTTGAGATCTTCTCATCATTGCAAGAACAGGAATGAATTTGCATTTTAGACTGAACAGGTGAACTTGGCTTTAGATGTATAATACAGAGGCTCTGCACTGCAAATAATGCATCAGAATACCAAGTGATTTCAGTCAACTGCCATAGAACAGCAACTTGCATTTATCTGGCATAAATCTTACAAAAACAGAAGTAAGAAGAAATGGGCAATGTGGCTCAGAAAGATTACTAGAGGTTACCAAGGTTTAGTTGAAGAAAAGTTTTAATGGAAGATGATAAAGATTGATGGGGGGCAGGGGCAAACGTTGAAGACTCTGGAGAAGATAAGGCAGCATTTATACCCAGTGCACAGAGGTTAATGGACTGAAAATCCTGAAATCAAGGCAGTAATGTTTAATTGTTAGCAAGATCGATGATCAGAGGTCATGTTCAAGTTTAAGTGCAACACGACGAAACTGTGTTCTCCGGTCCTGGGTGCAAAAGTTCAAATAAACATCCAGACAAAACACAGACGATACATATGCAGTGCATTGCTACATGCATAAAATTAAAAACATATTATTTCACAAATAGTAGAGTCTTGGACAGTTTGTGTGAGCTGTTCTTTTAGGCATTTAGAATTCTCACTGCCTTGTGGGAAGAAGTTTTTTCTCACCCTGGTGGTTCTGAGGAGATGTTGTGTGTCCAGGATAGGTCACTACTTAAGTGGACTCCAAGGAACTTGGTGTTCTCCACTCTTTCCACAACTCTGTAGTAGACACTAAACTAGTGACCTATCCTGGACACACAACATCTTGTCTCTTCTTAGGACGGCATAACAGTGACTGAACCTCTTATGAAGACAGAAATGAAGGATACAGGCTACTATTATATCAACCTTCTACAGGAGCTCTATCAAGAGCATCCTGGCCGGCTGCATCATAGTGTGGTACAACTAATCCAGAAAAATGAATCAGAGGTCAATCCACAGGACCATAAGAGTGGCAGAGAGGATCACTGGAGTCTCCCTATACCCTCAAAAATTCCCCACCATTTGATGTGATCTACCAGGATCCTTGTCTGAAGAAGTCACGCAAAGTCATTATGGACCCCTTCCACCCTCCACACAGCATTTTTCAGCTGCTCCTGTTGGGAAAGAGATACCAGAGTATCAGAATCAGCACCACCAGGCTGAGAAACAGCTTCTTCCCAAGGAAGTGCTCACCCTAAACATCCGAGACTCTCATATTCATGAAAAAATATTTCTATGTATGAATACTTATCCTGCATATGTATTGTTTGTCTGCATGTGTTATGTCTGGTTGTGTCCGCAGGAACCAGAGAACGGTGTTTTCTCAGGTTGTACTTGTGCAATCAGATGACAATGAAGTTGACTTGACTTGAAAGAACCAGATATAGAGGAAGGAGATTTTTTTTTTCAGGCAGTGAGTTGCTCTGATTTGGAATGTACTGTTTGATGAAATCAGATTCATTAAAACTTTCAAAAACATAAATATCTGAAAGGAGAAATTCTACTAAACAGAGATGAAAAAGGAGAACAGGACCAATAGAATGACCATTAAATGGACCAATTCAATGATGGCTGACTGGACCCCTCATGTGCTAATTTACTCTGTGACCTGAGGACAGACCAGAAATCTTCTGTTGCAATCTACCAAGATGCGAGGTTCGATTATTATCAGTCACAGAGCATCCCCTAACATTGCCCCAAGTTCTCTGTTGGTGATCATTGATGCCCAAGTTATCTAACAGCCATCCTGATGAATGGTGTTCTGATATCTAGCATTGTGCTGACATCCTGTGCATCTGCAAACAAAACCAACCCACCAATACCCCACCCCAACCCCCACAACCAAACCTATCATTACAGTAAATCCACAATTCAGCCAGGGAGAATAAAATGTAAGTACTTATTGTATGTGAACATTATCTAGTTCAAATTTATTATCATCTGACTGTATACAGTAAAATCCCCATTATCTGGCATTCAATCAACCGGAACCTCAAACAACCGGCAAAAAAAGGTGGAAATAAATAAATAAACAAATAGATTCAAATCAATAAGACTTGGCAGATGAACCCTGTGGGGGAGTGCTGAGATGTCATTGGGCAAGGCAGGTTTGCCCTGCTGAATGGGCAATGCCCCTCAATCCACACTGTCGCTACTTGCATGGAGGCGAGTCAGGTTGTCAGTACAAGGAAGATGCACCGAGGGCCTGACCAGGACACTTGTGCAGAGGTGAGTCAAGTTGTCAGCACAGGGAAGGCGTGCCTGACCAGGATTAAGCCCTTGGCTTAATCCGAGGGCTTGACCGGGATACCAGGGTGAAGAGTCAGTCAATGTTGCTTTCCGTTGGGGTGACTGTCCCAAAGTATCTCCTTTTCCCTACATAGTAAGAGTCTTTATTTTTGTTAGTATTAAGAATATTAGTCAGGCTTTATCTTGGGAGGGGTTAATTATGACGGTGGCATGGTTAGCGTAGCAGTATTACAGATACCACTACGGTATTACAGATAGTGGTATTACAGATCCAACGAATGGGGTTCATATTTAAATTTTGTAAGTTTATGGGAATGAATTGATTAAAGTGAACTTTATCTAATTAAAGACTAAAATACTGAACTGATTTCTTTTTAAATTACTTTAAATTTTTCAGTGTCTTTTGTCTTTTAAATGGTGTTTTCCTAGATCAAGTATCTTAGTTAGGTTTTGTCAAAGTGAGTCTCAGTCAACCAAATATTTGCATATCCGACATCTGTGATGCCCGTAGGTACTGGATAATGAGGATTTTACTGCATATAACTAGATATAACTGTGTGTATCCGGATCACAGTGAACATATATACACACATAATACATTTCTCACACAGAAAAATTAACTAAGTAATTAACTATGTTAGTACCACTTTTTATAATTTGATCATTGTAAATTACAGGCAACTTCTCAGTTTGGGGCATTTTGGGGGAGAAATCCACCCTTATGGAATTCAAAAATCACTACTCAAAAATATGAAAACTTGAATAAAATTTGCACTTATATAATTTATGCAAAATGAATAAACAAACTAATGTGAACAAGTTAACAAATTTTATCTATTTATATTTTTAGTCGTGACTTCACTGTATCAATTGGGCTGGTAGTCATAGCTGATCAATCCTTTGCCACACCCTCACCAGCCTGAGGACATATGCTGCATAAAAGTGCAGCATTCCAGTGATGTTCATCTGCAGGGCATTTTCTCTGATGCTTTGCATTGTGGGAAGCCAAAGTAGCTATGGCCAGTTCTCTACCAGCCTTTACTCCACTTCAATTAAGTTACTACACTTTTCAACCCATTAGCCCCTGAACTCATTGTCCTCTATTTGATCCTAAAATCCCATCCCTTTCCCTTTCTCTTACACCCAAACTTCCAAATCCCTCCCATTTGTTAACCCACAAGTCAATAAAATGGCTTAATATGAAAGACAGCATCCCAGAGGAATACATTTTAACTTATAATATGGGATCCAATGGAGTAAATGGGCTTTGCATGATGAATAACCCCTTTGAAGGTTGAGGAGGTCCTAAATTAATACTTTGCTTCAGTATTTACAAGAGAAAAGGACCTTGAAAAGGGTGAGGTCAGAATAGAATAGGCTTGTGTGCTGGACAGTGTTGAGATTAAGAAAGAGGAAATGTTGGATCTTCTTAAACACATTAAGATTGATCAGTGCCCGGGGCCGGATGCAATATATCCCAGATTGCTGTGGATCTTTGAGTCCACTTTGGCCATAGGGGAGGTGCCAGAGGATTGAAAAAAAGGTAATAAAGAGAATCCTGGGAATTATAGACCAGTGAGTCTAATGCCAGTGCTGTGCAAACTATTGGAGAGGATTCTATGACCATTTGGAGAAATACAGTCTACTCAATGATAGTCAGCATGGCTTTGTGAAGGGAATGTTGTGCCTCATGAGCCTAATTGAGTTTTTTGATAAGGTAATACAAGATATTGATGAGGATAAGGTAGTAGATGTGGTCTACACCAATTTTAGTAAGGCATTTTACAAGATTCCCATGAGAGACTCATTCAAAAAGTCATGAGGCATGGGATCCATGGAATCTTGGTTGTGTGGATAAAAAATTGGCTTACAAGTAGAAATCAGAGTGTATGACTGGAAGGAAAGTATTCTGCTTGGAGGTTAGTGACTAGAGGAGTGCTGCAAGGATCTGTTCTGGGACCTCTGTTCTTTGTGATTTTTATAAATAACCTGGATGAAGAGGCAGAAGGATGGCTCAGTAAGCTTGCAGATGATGCAATGGTTGGAGGAATTGTGAATGGAGCTGAAGATTGTTGAAGGTTACAAGAAGATAAAGACAGGATGCAGATTTGTGTAGAAAAATGGCAGATGCAATTCAATCTGGTTAAGTGTGAGGTGATGCATTTTGGAAGGACAAACCAGAAGGCTGAGTGGGTTAATGGTCAGTTACTTAAGAGTGTGGATGAACAGAAGGATCTTGGGGTGCAAATCCATACATTCCTCAAGGATGCCGCTCGGGTTGATAGGATAGTTAAGAAGGCCTATGGGATGCTAAGCTTCATTAATACGGGTATTAAGTTCAAAAGTAGAGATGTCATGTTGCAACTCTATAAATCTCTGGTGAGACCACACTTAGAGTTCTGGTCACATTATTGAAAGGATGTGGAAGCTATGGGGAAGGTGCAGAGGAGGTTTGCCAGGATGTTACCTGGAATGTAAAATAAGTCTTATGAGGCAAGGTTAGCAGAGCTGGGACTTTTTTCTTTGGAGCGTAAGAGGATGAGAAGAAACTTAAACGAGGTCTACAAGATTATGAGAGGCATAGATTGGATGGACAGCCAGCCCCTGTTACCCAAGGCAGGAATAGCAAAAACGAGAGGACGTGTACAAAGTGAAAGGAGGGAAGTTTAGAGGATTAAGTTCTTTTACACAGAGAGTGTAGGTGCCTGGAATGCCTTACCAGGGTTGGTGGTTGATGCTGAAACATTAGAGGCATTTAAGAGACCTTTAGGCAGGCACATGGATGGAAGGAAATGGAGGATTATGGGGAGGGAGGATTTAGTGCTTATTTTAAGGAATATATGGAGGGCCAAAGGGCATGTACTGTGCTGTAGTGTTCTGCGTTCAATGAAATGCAGGGATAACTGTATTTAACTTCTCTAATCCTATACATGACACTATGGATTTTTATTTGTTCAGGTCATGAACTATATTTGAAGATTTTTAAAAGTGAGATATTTATTTACATTTTTACAATTTTATTTTACTTTCCTTTCCTGGCTGTTTTTAGTCCAATTATTATTTTACTTTTGATATCTTAACAGAACCTAAGTCATTGTGCTTCCTCTCCTATACTAATACTAGGTGGCATAATGGTTTAAGATATAGACCAATGATTGAATTCCCACCATGGCAGGTGGGCAAGTTAAATGCAACTACTTTAATAAACATTGGATTAAAAAGCTACTGTTGGTCATGGTGATCATGTAAAAAAAATAATTTCACTGATGCCTTACAGCAGGGATATCTGCCTTTCTCATCCAATCTGGCCTATTTATGTGACTCCAGGTCCATCAATGTGCTTGACACCTAACTGTCCAGCTGAATGGATTGCAAATGCTGGCCAAGCCAGTGATGTACATATGTATTGGCAAAAGAGAAAAACTAGTTTTTGTTATTCAGTCGAGCCCAGCACCCGTGTACATCATTATCAATGCTAGCATGCTGTCAGATATAGGAAGGGTTTAGTAGAGAATTCCAGGCAACTACCACTCCCTCATTCATTTCCTTTAAACCAACCCCCCCCCAACACTTTTAAATGCATGACCTCTGACATGTGACATAGTTTTACAAAATATATTCTGATTACATACCCTAAATATGGTCTCATAATTTTATAAACTTCTATCAGATCTCCTCTTGGCCTCCGACACTATAGAGAAAACAACCTATCTTCGCCCATGGCTCCTCAAGTCATTATATCCTTGCAGGGGCAACCATAATTATACAAAATATTCCAAATACAGTCTAACCAGGTTTTATATAATTGTAAGATGACTTCCTTAGTCTTCTTAAATAATTAGCCAATAATACGTTCTGTGACAAAACATAAGCAAAGCAGCATAGTACCATTCTTTTTCTAATAAGTTGGTCTGGCACATCTTCCATACCATATTAGTCAGTATTTTACTCAGATTTTAGATTTATTGTCCAAGTACATACCAGGTTCAGAAATAGCTGCTACCCCTCCACCATCAGACTCCTCAACAGTAAAATCAATCAGGGACTCATTAAAGACTCTACCTTTTGCACTTTATTGTTTGGTTTTTTTTCTCTCTCTGTAATGCAGAATCAGTTTGTTTACATTTCTTTATTTGTATATTGTGTACAGCTTTTTTTGCAAGTGGTAATTCTACCTTGCCCATAGGAAAAAATAATTTCAGGGATATATGTGATGTCATATATGTGTTTTGACAATAAATTTAAAATCTGAATCTTCCAACATAAACTCATTCAAGTTCAAGTTTATTTGTCATCTGATTGTACCAATACAACCCGGCAAAACAGCCTACTCCAGTCCCTAGTGCAGTACAGTGCAAACCACACATACAAACATAACACACTTACAGGCAAACAATACATATACACAATACATATGTACATACATTAAAATAAATAGTAGAGTCACAGAGAGTTGTTTTAGCAGTCATTTAGCAGTTTCCTTGTTAGTTGGAGGAAGCATGTTCCTCAGCCTAGTGATCCTGGCTCTGATATGCTTCTGCACCTTTTTCCCAAGAGTAGCTGGAAGATGCTGCATGCAGGGTGGTAGGGGTTCTTCCTGATATTGCGAACCCTCTTTAAACAATGATCCGGTGAATCCCATTTCATAATGATGAAGGCCAGCCATGGGGCAGTAGTTGTTGAGACCTGTTACTGTCTCCCTCTTTGGTACTGGGATTATGATGGCCGTCTTGAAACCTGTGAGGACGATAGACCTGCTGCTGCAGATGTCCATAGGAACCTCAGTCTGTTGGTCAGCACAGTCTTTCTAGGTGTGTTGTCTAGTCCCATTGCCCTGTGTGGGTTTCTTCTGGATGGAGTTCTCCTCACCTCAGTTGTGGCTATGCAAGGGGCCTGTTATTCAGGTGGATAAGTAGTCTTTTTTTGTGTCAGCCTGTTCTTCTTATCAAATCATGCATAGAAGATGTTCACTTTCCAGAAGGGAGGAATTGTTGTGGTTGACTTGCATGGTTCTCTTGTGGTCTCGATGTGAAGGTACAAAGTTAAGCATGTCCTCAGGATAAGAAAAATTATCAAAGTTTTTCACTGTCTATTCATTGCTCTTATTGTCAAAGGATGGTTTTGTACATCAGGGAAAATTTGGAAGAGGACCTTTGCATTTCAATGAATGAGCTACTAATGACTTGAAGATTGCTCAGCAAATATATATGAATGGAAACACTATCTGTCCTGACAACTTGATGACTTGTCTCTGGTGTTTCAGTGACTTTGGTTGAATAGATTTTCGTTTATCCTGTAGATTAACTCAACTCCAATGCAAAATTTTTTGGAACTGAGGTGAAGCTTTGCAGAGACAACTCAACACTGGTATTGGGTTTGTTTTGGCTTGTCTGTCATCAGATGGCAGATATACAATGGAGATGAATTTTTGTGGGCTGCCAAATTTTGGATGGATGCTCCGTTGTACCTCTTGATTGACAGAGTTAAAGGCTTTACTTAGATGCAGTGGTTAGTCCTGCGCCTGGTGGACTCCTTGTGTCGCATTGCTGTTTGTGGAAGTTGGCTCTGCACAGTTTAGCTTCACTTCAGGGTTACTTCCTTGACTACAGGTATCCTTGGACCATGAACAGTGCACTGGACAGGCAGGTCATTGCTTCTTCATGTTTCCACATCCACACAGATCTATTGACAAGTTAGTGCTTCCAGCTGTGCTCTACACTGGCCTCTGAGTCTGTGGTTCAGTTGGAATGTCACAGATTAGCCCCTGATACTGATTAGTGTGGTACAATACAAATAACAACCAAGGCCTTCAATCTTGTTCAGCTTTTGCTTCTTTTTCAGTTCCTACATTAGTCTGCAGCCAGTTATAAAAAATGAATGAAGTGAACTCACCAAATTTCAAGAATTTGACTCTCCCTTTACAAATTATGGGTCTCTTACTCAACTTTGCATATATGCTTGTGTGCAATTCTGGACCTCACAGGTGATGTCATAGTTTGGCTCATACATTGAGTTTCATGTGGTTTGGGAGCAGTGTGATGCAGCTACTCAACTCCTTTCACAACTAAGAGCTCACTCCTGACTTTCTGTCAAGGATTCTGGCAGGACAAAGAAAATTGGCTCGGCAAAGATGTTTTCTCAACTGATGAGGCTGAAGGCTGTGATTTCAGAGTTTTGACAATTAAGCCGATGAACCAGAAAGACACTCCTGAGTACTGAGGGAACAGTGGCAATACTGAGTGACACTGTAATTTTGGAGGGATGTGTTGCAATGTCAGGAAAACATTACTGAGAGAGTATCACATTGACAGAAAACTACTCAAAAGCCTTCAGTTAGCACGTTGCTGTATGACACCATGACCATATCTCCTGTATTGACTAGACAATGACTGCATGCCATTTTCTTTAGGGCTCTTGGTGAGGTCACAACATTATGAAGGTTGTGATTAAACTGTGAACCTTTTCTAACTTTTATACAGGTTAACCTGTCAGCTTTGAGTGTTATAAACTTTGTCTAACAAAAATAATACTAGTTTTCATCCATCCTCTATTCCATTTGAACATGAAGCTTAAATCATTTCTGATTTCAGACTTTTATTTAATGCTTGAGTCAAAAGTTGTCAGTGGTTTGCAACCTTCCACAAATAATTACATTTTCTGCTTGCACATGTCTGCTTCATGTGACTGACCATTGAAAGAGTGTGGGAGAAAGATAAATTACTGGTGGACAAGGACAAAAAGCTTACATTCAGCTTCCTTGGCCTCCTTTCATGGCCAAGATTTTAATTCCTAAGGAAGTCTTCACTCCTTGCTTCTGCAAATCTTTATTCACACCATTTGACCAAATTAGTCTTTTTTTAATCAACGGATGTAGAATTATATCTTTTCACACTGGAGATAGAGCAACTGTGATCACCATGGGTACAACAGCATGAATAATCCGGAGGTCTGGACCAGTGACATGGAGACACGTTCAAATCCATGGCAGCTGCTGAATTTAAATTTGAGCATTTAAATAAAGTGGAATAAAAATTATCAGTTGTAGCGAGACACTACAATGACACACACAGTATGGTTATAGACAAGACTAGTTTATTTCACTCTCTCCCCTTGCTTATATAAGCCCAGTTTCCCGCTGCTGAGCCTGGTTTTCCTGCTGTTGTCAACAGACATGACGTCAGTGGCATTCCAGTCACTGATTGGTTGGTGTTCTAGTTGCGTGAGCAGTCAGCTGAGGAAAAAGGCCATTAGCCTGTGTGGGCCTTATGCAATGGCCGTGTTCGACTGCCATTTTATGTGTCGGGCCACCTCCCAAATAGCAGGCTGCTACACAGTAATGGTGACTGAATTATTGGAAAAACTCTACCTTACTTGATGTGACGTCTAAACACAAACTGACAGAGTCAACCACTTAGAATCCACTGTCTAACTTCCTTTCTGAAATGAACCTCTTTTGAAGGCCAGCAATGCCCACACCTCATGAATGATTAAAAGGAAAGATTGAAAGGTAAACAGCATATTTTGAAAGCATGAAAGCATCCACTTCATGATACTTCCATGAAATGGACAACTTATGCTAAGTTAGAAATTGAGATGTTGTTCCTTGAACTTACATTGAGATTTCAACTTGGCACAATACAACCCTCAGTCTACATCTGAGATTTGTTATGTATTCAGTTAATAATATATTCTCAACATATCACAAAGATATCTATTTCAAATTAAGGAGAGATACAAGTTTGCAAGAAAATATTTGGACAGAATTTTATGGTCAAAAGGAAAACAAATGTCCAATGGCTTCTTATCAAGTTCATGGTGACCTGCCTAAATGATTCCTAACTTGTAGCACACACATTCACAGTGATGAAGTGTTTTGAGAAGCTAGTACTGAAGCATAACATCTCCTGTCTGAGTGGCTGCAAGTATCCATACCAAATTGCCTACTGCAGCAACAGATCTGTGGCAGATTCCATCTCACTGGCTCTATACAAAACCCTGGAATATCTGGACAGCAAAGATGCATACCTTGTACAATTTGGCACTATTTTTGATCAGAATACTCCAAGACCTGGGCCTCAGTATTCCACTGTGTAATTGGATTCTGGATTTCCTCACCTCCAAATGCCAATCAGAGAAGATCAGTAAGAACATCTCCTCCAAAAGCTCCTTCAGCACCAGAGCTCTACAGGGCTATGTATTTAGCTCTCTCCTCTACTCATTTTACAGCTACAACTGTGTGGCTCGGGATGACAAAACACCATTTACAAATTTGCTGACGATACCGCAGTAGTGGGGTGGTATAAAAAAGGGCTGAATGTTGCACTTCTCACTCAAATTCACCAAAAGCAAGGGAATGATTATATACTTTAGGAAGAAAAACCAGAGATGCATGACACAGTGATCATTGGGGAATCAGCGGTGAAGAGGGTAAGCACATTTAAATAACTAGAGACTGCTATCTCAGTGGACCTATCCTGGACCCAACATCCCAATGTCATCAAGACGAAAGCATTTCAGCACCTCTACTTCCAGAGTTTTGCAGAGGTTATGTATGACATCGGAAACCTTGGCAAACTTCTCCAGATGTGTATGGAAAGTGTAATGACTGGCTACATTATAGCCTTGGATGGGGGCACCAATACCTCTGACAGGAAAGCCCTGCTAAAGGTAATGGACACAGCCCAGTACATCACAGGTAAAACTCTCCCCACCATTGAGAAAATCTACATGGAACGCTGCTGTCAGAGATCAGCAGCATTTCTCAAGGATCCACACCAACCAGGACATGCTCTGTTCTCTCTGCTACTATCAGAAAAGAGGTATCGGTACTACAAGACTTATGCCACCAGGTTCAGGAACAGTTGCCACCCCTCCATCATCAGACTCCTCAACAACAAACTCAATCAGAGACTCATTTACAGACTCTTGCTTTGCACATTATTTATCACTGAATATTTATTTCCACAGTCAGTTTTTTACATTTCTTTCTTTGTTACATTTCTCTCTTTTACATACATATCTTTTTCATGAGTTCTGTTTTCATTGCTGAATAGTAGAGATTCTGCTTGGCCCACTGGAAAAAGAATCTCAGGGTGCATGTGATGTTGTGCATATATTCTGACAATAAATCTGAAGTTAGAACTTTGGTGGATTGCATTTTGGAGCAGATGTCTTTCACATTCAAGTTGTTTAGTAGGATAATTGCTGAGTGATTCTCAATGTTACTGAGAAAACAAAACAGAAGGAGGTAATGTTATTTCCTGGAGTAACTTCTTAATGATTCTGATTAACTTCATTAAACATGAACACTTGCATTCTGAGGTTCTCAGGAATTTTATGTCAATATTAAGGATTTACTTTCTACATTTACTTCAATCATGTCAACAATGTGTTTCCCAATTTCACTTTAACTGTTGATTACAATCCAAGGTAGCACAAATATAACTGAAACAAAAATCATTTGATTTCCCATTTTCATTATTCCACCCACACTGAGGATGGGTGACATAAAACTGGATGCTCCAAGTAAGCTATGTTAGAGTATTACAGAAGAAGTCCAAAATCCGGACTGCTCGGGGATTAGGTTGGTCCGGATTTTTGGATTTTCCAGATTCTCAGACAGTACTTTTAAAATTAAAATTTAAGGAGGAATAAAGAAGAGATGAACAGGTAAATTTTGATTGTTTATTCATTAGCAATTACAATATTCTTCATTTATCAAAATGAGCACCTTTAAAGAAAAATAAAGTCAACATGACAAAATGTAAATATAAATTTTTTCACCTACAAAAAAGAGTGTGTTCTGCTTGAACTTATGTTTAAAAATGAACATTGTAAAATAAAAATACTATATATAAATGAAAGCAAAATTTATTTGATACAAATTAATTACTTATAGTTTATTAACAAAACACTTTCATATAAAATATAAAGTACAAAAACAAATAAATATTTCTACGTTCATTTCCGTGGCTTCTGTTGTGTCTGCTGTACTGCCTGTGGTCACCTGTTGGCACTGTGCAACTGTGGCGCTTACGTATACAAAAGCCCATTAAATTTTATGTCTGAGAGTTTTTGAAAGGTCTGGATTCTCGGATAGTTCGCATTTCTGGCATCTAGATTGTTGGACTTCTACTGTGTACTGATTCATTTACAACCATATTCATCTCCCTCTGAGCCAAGCAGCTCTTTCTCCCTCTCAGTTCATTGTTCTCCTGAGTTGAGGGATAGACTTCATTGGGGTCCCTCCACATTCAATATCTGACTGCAAGATCAACATACCTAGTGGAATTGGATCTGGTCATCTTTACCAACTTAGTCCTTGAATGAGGAGAGTTCGGTGAGTCAAGGCAGGAACTGAATCAAACCATCTCCCCTATATATGTATGAGCAGTGAATGTTGCATCACGTTGAGGGATTTGTCACCACAATGATGAAAATCAGATTTATTTTAGCAAAATGGGGAAAAACTGCTTTTGTGATGAACAGCAAAGCAATTTCAATATTCACATGATCAAAATTGATCTGAAAAAGCTGCTTGTGTGTTGTACAATTTGAACTCTAAATTGACTTTATAGTGGCAATAGTTTTCACCTCTCAGAATATGTTTTGGATTATTGATGAATTAATTTGTGGTTCCAATTAATAATCTACTGTAAACTGTGACGCAAATCACAAGTGATTGGAATCGGAGATAACATTGACATTATTGTCTGCTGCCTACAGCCAAAACCCCAGCCTTTCCTATTCGCTGCAAGTAGAGCAGTTCCCAGGTGGCAGCGGCTCACCTCAGTAGATCAATCATTAATAAAATATGGAAGGGTTAACATGACTTAGATAGGTAGTATCTGTAGAAGGAGAACCATAATCAGAACCAGAAAAAGCTCAAGCCTTAACAGTCATGGCATTGGGTATAATGGGAAGGACTGTGACAGACTGCAAGGCAAAAGAGCTTCAATAATAAAGGAGCAAATGAGGTTAGTGATAGAATATGGCAAAACTGTGAAGGTGGGCCTTCTGCAGCGGAATCACTACCACCTCTTGATGTCCAAGAGGATAGCTTGAGATTGAAAATATAGGAATGCACATTGAGCCTGAAAGCTATGTCTGGTTGAGCTGTCCATTGAGCTTATACTGAGCTCAAAGGCCACACCACAAGGCTTATGCTAAGCCTTCTGTAACAGCATGCTGAGCTACCCTCTGGAAGGATGTACTGTAGGAATTGTCACTGTGTGAGGAAACCAAATCTGCTCAGCATTCAGTTGGTGAGGGGTATTAGTATATCTATGTTTTCACAAGACTGCAGGAGGAGGGAATGGTTTAATCTCTATGGACATTTTTACCTATCTGATCCAAATTATTCAAATGCCATAAAAAGACAGAGAATGAAGTCGATTGTGGTCAAAAAATAAATCTGATAAAATCAAGGCTAATGCACCCAACTTACAGTTACTAATGTGTCCATTAATACCCACAATTTGCAGGCAGAATGTGTGCAGATGGTATTATTGAGAACACATGCCATACTAGGTAAAGAAAAGGTGAGACCTCTTTCACATGCACATAAAATAGGCAAAACCACCTGCTATTCTGGTTTCTGTTGTTACAACCTGTGACACCACCAGGAACACCGATTAAAAGCCAAATGAGCACCTGCTCTCAAACAAGATCTCTGTTAACCATATCCTTCTTCCCATGCTTCTATCCCTCCTCCTCATTACCAGAGCCCATTCATCCTTTGGATTTCACTGCATTGGGGTCTTGTGTTCTTTTGATTATTCACCAATGGCAAGGTGAGCTTTTCTCACATTGGATATACAGGAGGATAAAGGAACACTGTTAAGAATGGGACTCATAAACTATTTGATCTGGCAATTGTAAGGCACCCACAATTTTGAGGCCTTGGTTTGTAGGGATGAAGACAATTGCTTCCATATGCACCCGCTCCCTTATGCACCAGCTCTGCTTGTAATCAGGGTTTAAACAGCATGAACAGGAGCTGACTGTGTTTTGTTTAACATCCTGCAAACATGGAGGTGTCTGCCCAAGATGGCAACACTTATGCTGGGCAGCAGACCATGTGGGACTGCAGACTCTGTAGGAGCAGCGGTGTGATGCAGGGCACCAAAAACAAGAGAACACCCCACATTGAGGAAAAGCCCAGGAGACAAACCTAAAGGAAGGTGACCATGGCAGTGGGCCAATGAGGGGCTCAGCAGCAGCAGCCATTGGAGGTAAAGATATATTACTGAGGTTTTGGGCCTGAGCCCTTCCTTAACATATGATGCACAAAATTGCTGTAATAGATCATGGACTGTTGCCATCTTGCAGTCAAAAGACTCACTCAAGCTATGGGTTGCTTGCAGTCGAAGGATGCTGGAGACTGGCTCACGGGAAGCAGGTATCAAAACAAGGATTTTAGAGGGGGCTGAGAGCAAGAAAGGCTCCTGAAGGAACTCTCATCCTGAGAGCTTCCGGAAGGAATTGGAGGTTTGGATCTGGAGCATGGGTTGCTAATAGTTTGAACAGGAGTCTATGATTCTGCAGAGGCTGTGGGACCGCTGAAGGTGAATCCATGGACACTCAGTGTGTTTGAAGGGTCTCTCTTATTATCAGAAGTGCTGTGCAATGCCAATGGTAACTCTTTGTTTGCCTTGCAGCAGACAAAACTCAAAGGATTTTGCATAGATTTTTTAAAACTTTTTTTGATTTATTACATAACAATAAAATTAATCTTGCATCTTCAGTCTCAAACTTCTAATAACTATTCTGAAGCTTTCAAAGCCTAGCTGAGGATCCCATCTACACCTGCAGTCAAAATCACCCAACCTCTGCCCTCACCAGTTGAATGTGTGCTGGAATGGGGGAGGGAGTGACAAAGACACTTTAAATGTTAAGATATCTCTTTAAATATTTTTGGAAATGAAACCAGCAGCAGGACAGATCCTCATTTCTCCAATAGAGGTTGTATTATAAAAATTTTGTGCATTATACCTTGAGGAATGGCTCAGGCCCGAAATGTCAGTAATATATCCTTTATCTCCTATGGATACTGCGAGGCCTGCTGAGTTCCTGCGTTTTTAGTACAACAATTTTTCTCACTTAAAAGATATATGAAGGAAATCATTTCTGTGATTTCCAGGGTTTTCTTTTTAATGAAAGCCAGTATGGTGGCATGGTTGGCATAGCAGATAACACTGTTATAGCACCAGCGACACAAGTTTGAATCCAGCCCTATCTGTAAGGAGTTTGTACATTCTTTCCATTCTTCATGGGTTTCCTTCGGGTGCTCCAGTTTCCTCCCACCTTTCAAAACATGCAGGATTGTAGGCCGGAAAGGCATGTTAATGCTGTATATCTGAATGTTTTAAAAAAATTAAAATAATTATATTTTCAAAGATGAAACATCTTGAACATGAAAAATCTTTAGCATGGTTGGTGTAGTGGTTAGCGCAACACCTTTACAGCACCAGTGATTGGGACCTGGGTTCAAATCCTGCACTGACTGTAAGGAGTTTGTATGTTCTCACTGTGTCTGCATGGGTTTTCCCCGAGGGCTCCACTTTACTCCAACCATTTGAAATATACCAGGGGTGTAAGTTAATTGGGTGTAAATTGGGCAGCATGGACTTGTGGGCCAAAAAGGTCTAATGCTGTATGTCTAAATTTAAAATTTAAATTTTAAAAATCTGAAGTTTTGGCTTGAGATTTGAAAATATTTTACCATTTATATCTGATGATCAAACTGTGTTGATTAAAAAATCAGCACTCTCATTTCAATATACCATATTTATTAAATGTTATATGCTCTCCTTCTAAGGAGATTTTGGAATGTGTGATCGCTTTGGGTGCAGAGAAGGCTTTTGATTGGATAGAGTGGAATTATTTATTTAAGAGTTTAGAAATTTTTAATTTTGGGTCTGGCTTTATTCAATGGATTAAGTTACAATACTTATCCCCTTGTGCCTGTGATCTTACTAATTTTCAGTTTCCTAAACCATTTAGACTTCATCACGGAACCAGACAAGAATATCCTTTAAGTCCAATTTTGACCTGGCTTTAGAACCCTATTGCTTTCCGATAATTTAATGATATTACTGGCATTTTAAGGAAGGGTACAACCCAAAAAGGTTCATTATATGCTGATGATATATTAGTTTATATTTCTAATAATTGCCTTCTATCCTTTATTTAATTTCTCATTTCAGTCTATTTTCAGGTTGCAAATTAAATCTTAATGAGAGTGAGCTTTTGGCACTGATAAATACCAACCTTCCTTTTAAAAATATAAGAAATTAATTTACCTATTTAGGTGTAGCAATTACTAAAAACCACAAAAACTTATTCAGAGAAAATTTTCATACCTTAAACATGTGAAAGGCGCATTATCAAATTGATTGGTCAAATCAACTCTATTAAAATTAGTATATTACCTAACTTTTCTGTCATTTTCAGGCTTTGAATGCTTTTATTCCTGTCTTTTTTGATCCCCTTGACTCAATCTTATCTTCTTATATATGGAAGAATAAGCATCCTCGCCATTTACAAAATATTAAAAAGTATGGAGGTTTAGCTTTACCAATCTTTAGGTTTTATTATTGGGCATTCAATAAACAAAACTTTATGATTTGGTTATATTCTATAACAAAATTTAATTCTGTTACAAAGTTTTCTCTCATTTCTCTTCTTGGATTCTCTCTTTCTGTATCTCTAAATAAATTAACTAATAATCCGGTGGTTAAATATACTTTGAGGATCTGGATACAATTTAGAAAACATTTTGGTTTAATGAGATTTTCACTCTCTAGTCCTATTTTTTCTAATTATTTCTTTAAACCTTCCATGACTGATGTAACTTTTAAAGAATGGTATAGATTGGACATAAAATGTTTTAAGGATTTATTTGTCAAGTGAGTCTCACTTCCTTTGAACAACTTTCAGTTAATTGCAGTGTACCAACTACTTATTTTTTTCATTATCTATAGATTAGATATTTTTTACGATCTCATTACATACATTTCCTAATAGGACTGATAAGAATTTAATTATAATTTTAAATTTACAACCTTTATAAAGGTTCAATTTCTAATATTTATGACATGTTGTTGGGAATGAGAGAGGCTCCCTCAGATAAAATTTTAAAAGTCTGGGAACATGTCCTACAGCTTTTAATTCCTGAAGAAACTTGAAATGTAATTTTCAAATGGGTTACTACCTCTTCTTTATGTGCCTGCCACTCTCTCTTACAATTTAAAGTAGTCCATAGGGTTCACACATCCAAAGTCAAATGATCTCATTTTTATGGGGATGTATCTCCTCGTTGTGATAAATGCAACAATGGAGATGCTTCATTAATTCATATGTTTTGGACATGCCAGAGTCTTGAGAAATATTGGATTGAAGTATTTCAAACTGTCTCTGCTCTTTTTAATTTTAAACCAAATCCCTTAACTGCATTTTTTGGTATTGTTGGAGAGAGTGACGTAACATTAATGACATCTGAGTTACATGTATTAGCTTTTCTTTCTCTTATGGCTGGGTGGGCAATGTTGCTCAGATGGATGTACATTATCCCACCTCTTCATCCTCAATAGCTACATGTCATCATGTCATGTTTAAATTTCGAGAAGATTAAATGGTCAATTGCTGATTTGAATTCAAATTTTCAACTCCTTTTTGAATTACTTTCATAATCTTTGATTTGTTATGAAGGTAGAAATGTTGACTAATGAGATAATTTATCTAATTCTGATAAGAATTCTTTATTTTCTTTTTTTTTGGCCAAACAGCTCTTTCTTGGTAGTGGGTTTAGATTTTCCTTTTTTATAATAAAATTATATAATATCAATACAATATAATCTGTTGGATTGAAATGTGGGATATCCCTTTGAATTTATATCCATATGTACTCTGTATTTTTGGATGTGAAATTTCAATGTTAATAAAAATACTGAAAAAGAAAAATGTCTTAGCTGAGCAATAGAATGGGGACACTGTCTCTTTAAAAATGCATGACATGTATCATGCATTATGTGGTGAAAGGACAGCGAACAAATTTCAGATTTCTGCAGGAAATCTTCTTTGATTTAAAGAAACATTTATTTAATAATAAATAAATTGAGAACTAATGCCTGCATCTATAGAAGCAAAATGATGGCCCTCTTCAGTGCTCAAGACAATATTTTTTTAGAAAAATTAATTGTCTCTTGTTGTACCTTATTAATTTCAGATATGACTTACTTTGTCTGCTGTTCACCCTGTATTTTAATCATATGCTATAATGCTATGGATTGAAAGGAATGTCACATTTATGCAAATCAGTTCTGTAATGAAAGCAGTTGAAAAAAGCTGCTGCTCTTTTCATGATAATTATTCATTTGAAAATGGTCCTTTAGTTACATCATGTCTAGATTAGTGTATTTTTTTTCCCTACAGTAGAATTCTCTTAAAATAATCTGTGATTAGGGAAAACTTTAGTTAGAGTGCTAGCCATTTTTAGAATTGGGTAGATTCTTTGAAGGCTCAGAACTAGAAAGGCTAAATAGCCCTACCAGAATCCTGTTTTCAATAACAAAGTAACAATCACTATTTCCATAGTGCCCACCCAGATAATCTTATGCATAAGTGAAAAAGAAATATTGTATCCATATTGGGCCAAATGTAAATGAATAAATGAACCTTAAAATTAAATTAATTGCAATCATCTTGAAGATTCTGGGTGAAAGATCATTGAAAGTAGATCCAATAGTATTTTTCCAAAGGGGAATATATTTCTTATTTGACAGGGCAAATATGGAAGCATATGACTAAAGTGTGGGAAGAGTGCAATTTATGGGATTGCTCTTTGAAAAAGCTGAGCAGACCCAGACCCTTTAGCGTTATAGAATTCCTTGATTTTAATTTCAGGTAATTTTCTGTCTTCAAGTATCCCAGTGGTCTTTAAACATATACAGGTATGTGCATCACTAATAAACAAATAATCAATTTGGTGAGGTTTAGTGAGGCATATTTACTTCTTATACAATCATTTGGAAGATCTACAGCAGTCATTGCCAAAGAGGGCGATGCTACCCCCTGGGGGCAGTGAAAAGATCCAAGGGGGTGGTGAGGAAAAATGGAGTGGTTAGGGGGTGGTGAGGAAAAGTGGGGGGGGGGGGGGAATGATCTGAACATTTCTGATAAACTCAGCTTGCAATGCTCATCGTGTGCTATCAATCAGGTGAGGAGGGGGGTGGAGTAACTGCCCAGGATGGTGACAGTAGGGATGGTGACTGGCCAGGTCGGGACTGCTCAGGATGGGACCACTTTGGATGTGACCACGACCACTCGGGACAAGACCACTCAGGACGGGATCGCTCGGACGGCAATCACTCAGGACGGGTGACCACTTGGGATGGTGACTGCCCAGCACAGCAAACAAAAAAGAAGTGTAGGCAATATAGTGTGAAAAGTATGAAGACAATGTAGTTACAAATTAGATGTAAATTTACCCTTTAATATTACTAAATAAATTGGTTTACTATGTTTATTTGTGAAATACATACACTTGTTTATAGAGTTAGATAAATTGTTTTAAATTTGCGCTAGATCTAATTACAAAAAAGAGGTGTATGCTTTTTTTATTTTTTTTTTAATTTATGGGGTTTCTTACTTTCTTTCTTGGAGATGTTAAGAGGTGTGTTCATTGTATATGTGTGGGGGTGGGTGGGAGGGGGGCTCTCGGGATGTGGAGCCGAGGAGATGGCAGCCCAAAAAAGTTTGGGAACCATTGGCCTACAACATGTGAGAAGACAACCAGCAGTACAGTTGACATACAATTCAATCATTTCCCTGGAAGAATTTGAAGAGACCGTGAACAGATCCAAACAACATCTGGTACCTGCAAGTAAAGTTCTTGCTGTTAAGAGTGTCTGCAAAATTTCAAATGGAACTTCTCCCTAAAATAATGCAGCATTATTGGGTTCCAATGACTCTGAACCTTTGAAATTCCTATCTTCTAAAGACATTGTTTTACAAGAAATTGTCATTTAGCCTACAAGTGAGAATGTTGTTTTAATTTATCAGTTGATCTAAGCAGTTTACACCCCCACCCCCCACCACCACCACCGCTCTAATTCTAGTTGTATTTCTTTGTCACAATCAAAAAATGGTCAGGAGATGAAAGGGTTATGAGAATTGCTGTGAAGTGCCTGGTCATTGCTGCCTTATGACTGGTGTGATGACTTGCAGGAATGGACTGGAGGTTAGTTATTTATCCTGATGTCCAGAACCTTGAGGTCAGTCAGTGCTACATACTGGATAAGCACAGGGATTAATTCTCCCAACTGTTAAGGAAGAACAGCCAATAGCTGAATCTATATTGATGTATGGCTTACAAATTATTCAGAGGGCTGATGCAGGGGGAGCTCTGGAAATGATGCAGAATGATGGATATGGTATTCAGTGGAATGTGCTGACTTGGTTAGTCCCCCAACTTAATCCATGTAACAACTCATGGTCCCTAGATATTTGCCCTTGGCATTCAACGGAGGGGCCAGCAATTCCACACTATATTGGTTAGTCAAGATTAATTATTGATTATTAGTTAATAGACCCTTTCTGTGCTGAATGCAAAGATTTATTATCATCATGGCATGCCTAGAATTTTCCTTATATTTCTCAAATATTAAAATGGAATAGTATAACTATTACTGATCTCATAAACTATGAATGGACCATTACATTTAATTTGTTTATCACTGTCTGAAAGACATGACTGTTTAGAGCATGGTTTTAATATTCTCCTGTCTATCTTGGAAGATGGTCACAAAATTAAAATTAGATGTATTTTTCTCACTTTCAAATGTATTATCCACCTTTCTGCCGCACCTCTAGAATTCCCATTTTATTTCCTGTATCCTAGTTTCTGAAAGTTTTAAACATTTCATCTATATTCAACCATGCTAATGGTTGCCCTTTTTTAAGGCAGTTGTAATTTCCCAATATGGGCCTCAGAGGCAAAGCAAAGGCATTAAAAAAAAACTCCCAACCAAAATCTAGCAGTCTCTGAAACAGCATATTTCTCCTTTTCAATACAAACTGCTGTCAGATGTCAATTTAAAATGATCCTTTAAGTAAGATACATTTTTAAATTCTTAACATTTTTGCATGTAAATAAATGAAAGTGACACATATGATTAAAGTAATTGCTGTACCATAGGTTTTTAAGAAATACAACTCCCTAATTTAGTAAACCAGTTATGTATGGCCAGTTTGTTTGTCCTGTTGTAATATTGATCATACACCATTAAAAACTCGCCTAGACCACATGGTAAGATATTCAGGATATATCATAATGGGCTTAATTCAGAAATAAGTGTCATTCATGAGAGTTAAAATTATTTCTCTTGATTTCCACGGTGAACACGACAAATGGGAACGATTATTTTGCTTGTTCAATAGGCTCTAGTAACTCTCTGATATCTGTGGTAAATGACACAGACTGAAATCCTTCGGTTGAATTTGGTTTCAAGGAGAAGCTTTGCTTCATTGCAATGAAAAAATTGCCGGCCATTATATCTGACTGAATGCTGGAACTTGTTGATCTCATTATAAACAGATTGCTTGGCATACTTGTTTGTCAATTGCGCAGAACTCATTCATGGGGTGGGGGGGGGGGGTTGTACCCCCATTTCAGTGTAACAGAAACCCCAAAAAATTGTTACTGAAAATAATTTCCCAGATAAAATAGGTTCCAATGAATTGTGCGGTTCATACACTTACCAAGCACTCAGCCCCATGAACAGGGACAGGCAGTAATCGTTTGCATGTATTGTACAGCAGAAAGGACGTTCGGGAATTGGCCTTTTGCTAGCGAGATGACGAATATGATGAAGAGCAGATTATAAAGGTTCAGAGATGACATTGGTGTAATGTGTGTTCAGTGCAAGGACATTAGAAAAAAGGACACAGCTGTTACTGGATTCCCTATCATTTGGAGGATTATTTTCGCCATGGTGATTATCAATTATTTGTTTTCCGGTTCTTGTTCTTTTCAGACATTTAACTAACAAATTAACTATGCTCGTCCCCTCTATGTTTTTTGAAAGGCAATTCTCCAACTCATTCAGTACATTTTAACGGAATTAAACGCTGAATACCCAGCATGGTTTCTTCCTTTAAAAAAAATACAACCCCTCCGATCAGAAAATCCTTACTTTCACCCGGGAAAGGTGCAAATGAATTGTCCAGAGTGCCACGACCAACGTGCCGAGAGGTTGGAGAAGTCGGAGTTGCTCTCTCCTCAAGGCGGGGTGGCGGTGAGATTCAATTGAAACTTTCAAAAGTTTCTCCTTGCTCTGCCTGCAGTGGACGGAGCACGGATGGGACCAGAGTGCTGTACCCGATGCGCGGCTCTGATCGGGAACGGGCTTCTTGAAAGGCGCATTGGAAACGGGCTCGCAGGGAATTCTCGAAAGGGACGGGGGGGAGGGGGGGGGGATGAAAAAGGAACAATTTTAAAAAATGCAGGGCTGCAGGAGAAGAGAAGGCTATCCCAGCGAGGCCCCATAGACACGATGACATGGGTATCCTCCTTTTCCACTGAAGAGTCAGTGAATTGGACAGTTCTGCATTCCGCGCATTGCCCATCCCTGATAGACAGTTGCTAATATTCTCAGTGAAACAAGACGGGCTGCAGCCAGTCTTTACACTTCCAGTTCAGCTGCTCGCGAAGTTTCCGGGAGAGTGCATTTCCCGGGAGAAACATTTTCCTCCGCAGTACTTCAAACCAGTTCCCTCTGGTTCCGAGACCGGCGGAGGAAAATGTTCCCCTTTGATCAGGCTCTATACAAAAACAAGTTTGTCGATTTCCCCTGCGCGAAACAGGGGTGGGATTAGGGACAGTCCCGCGCCTGTAAATTTCGATTAGTCTGCATCAGTATTCCCAGTCTGCGAATTTGGGAATTACTGGGACAAATCCGAGGAGAGATGGAGCATTCTCCTTTGAATCTTCCCCCGGGCATCGCTCCAACCCATTTCAATGCAACTTTTCATTCCTCGCTCCTGGACTCAAATCTAAACTGATGTAATCTGTCCCTCATTCCACCCCAGTCTTTGAGTGTAAGGGAGTTCACGCAATGAAAGCCTTCAATCCGGGCCGATAAATGAATGGAACCAAAACCCCGCAACACACAGCAGAAAAACGGACTTGCATTTCGCTGGCGCCTTTCGTGGACTCGGGACATCCCGAGGCACTGTGCTCTGTGTGGTTTGCAGTCGGAGGAGGGAGGTCCAGGGAGGAGAAAGGAAGCACGTTCCTGGATTGTGCTCTGACCATCCCCGACACAGTGCGCAACCAGACTCTCTCTTTAAATGGTGGGGGTTGCTTTTGCCAGCGTCCGTGGATTGTAACCGCCACAAGACCGTGGCGGCTTGATAGCTGGAGGAGACGATGATTTTTAAAAAAATACATATATAGTTTTCTGGAAATGTCTGAAATGCAAGGTGAAATATTGCAAATGTTGGTGTTAGGAATTGAAGCAACTGGCTTTCTGGTGAGCAACAACTGAAATGGTTAAGTGTGGGAGTGCGGGGAAGAGGGTTGGTGAATAAACTTGATCAGCCCCATAATACTGCGCCCAGTGGGGGACAGCCAGCAGATTACCCAGCCCAAGATGCATCTCACTGGTCGATGCAGTGACGCTCTCCCTGAGGGTAAACGGCTGAACACGAGGTCTGGCCGGAAAGGGTTGACTTGCTTTGTTGTGA
Organism: Narcine bancroftii; assembly: GCF_036971445.1. NCBI lineage: Eukaryota > Metazoa > Chordata > Chondrichthyes > Torpediniformes > Narcinidae > Narcine > Narcine bancroftii. Next base: position 39,793,616 of record NC_091469.1, read on the forward strand.
ATACAGAAAGGAGCGCTTTCCTTCGCATGTCTTGGATGTTCTGATCGTCATGTATTGATGAGGCCACGCTATATTGGGTAGCAACAGAGACAGTACCGTCCCCTGAGTCATAAACAACACACGGGGTCACATGAAGAAACCGCTGATCTTTAACCCAGTTCCCTGCATGCCAGATCCATAAAGAGATGAATAATACCTCTTTGCTGGTGATATGGCTTGGCCGACTCCCAAATTTATTAAATCTGACAGCTTTACCTTTACACTTTTAAAGCTCTCGTAACAAGGAAAAACTCCTTGAAAGTCTGAAGTAGAGTCTGTGATTGAAACAAAAATCAAAATAATTTCAGGTGGCGAACCCTCGATATTTTCTATTATGTTGCAGATTCATGATTCAATTTATTGTCATGTAATAAAAGCTGTAATGTTACACGAAATTATTTTTGCCTGCAGTAATGCAGACAGATTCGCCATTGGCAGAAATTGCCTGAAGTGCCTCTTCCAGTCAGAGAAAGAGAAGCGAAAGAGAGTTCCCTACAGTGTCACCGAGTGTCCGTGGACTCGCCTCCAGCGCTCCCGCAGCGTTCGGAGCCACACAGAGTCCAGTCCAAACCATCGGCAACCCGAGCTCCAGATCCGAACCTCCCAAACGATTCCGATACTTGGGTACCCCTTCAGCCAGTTTCGACCCAATCTCCAGCAGTCCACAGCCCGGTGTGGATCCCTCGACCGCAGTCTCCAGCAGCCCACAGCACGTTATTAAAATGCATGCTAAAAAAATTGGGTTGCTTATTGAAAACCAGTTAGAGTTGTCGGGAACACATTAGTGTTCTGAATTGCAGGGCAGTTTTAGAACGCGTCTCTAAAAATTATGTAGTTTAAAATTTGTTTCCCCAAATTTGGTAAACTAGTTCAGTGTGTTTACTTCTAAAAAAAAAGATATTAAATTGGACTGAAAGTACTCCTGGAAACGAAAACTTACCATTTTCTAATGTAGAACATCACGAGGTAAATCCCCAGTTATACATTTTCGTAATCTGGTCGAAAGAAATGACAATCAAATGCTCCGAATTTGGTTTGAATTAATAATCTATGTTAAAAAGCAGCACAACTCGATCAATTATTTTTCCAGCGGCTACATTGTTGTAAGAATACCGACACAAGTTGGTTGTTGAATCTGTAGAGGCAATCGCACAGGCCAGTTGAGGTGAGCGTTTGGAACACTTGAGTCCGTCCGATCATACGGCAGTCCCCTGCCCTTTTCCCATAGGGAGCAGAACCCTTTGCCAGTGACTTCTACTCCTCAGTCCATGTTCCCCCACTTCAGCGGAAGTTATTCCAGAATCTCTACATTAATTAGTTTCGTGTCGTGTATGTGAATATTTCCAGCAACTGCCTTTTCTCGCAAGTGCTGAATCTTTATTGGATTTTAACAATAATTGTCCTTAGAGATTAAATAGTTTATTTTTCTATATCAGGTGCCAGAAAAAAATTGTATTATTTTACCTCTGCGTTTTAATTAACATAATTCCATACAAGTATTCTTTCTTCCCCAATGTGTGAAAATGGAAAGCAGAGCTGGATCCCCAGCAAACATCGGTTTGTAGAATTTCCCTCCCGTATGAACAGAAAAATATTTACAGATCAAATTTTGGATTATGCAAAACTTGGAAATTCTTGCATATTTTCGTCTGACAACTCGCAGTCGTGCACTGGGATGCTGGAGACAAGGTCATCGTCCCATGTCCACAAGAACTAAGTTAGTGGAGGAAAGAAAAACCAGCGATAGGGACATTGCTCTTACCCCGAGACCTTGTTGCCAGCTCATTGTCGAACTCTTGGTCGGGAGGCCTGCATCTGGATGTATTAGTTAGTCAGTCTAATAATCCCTGTACAGACTCTATTGATTTTTCTAAGGGCAAGTTTATGAACTAAAACCACTTGGAGTTTGTATCTTAATAAACTGTTTTGCACACTCTGTCACAGTTAGTTATGGGGCTGGGGAGCTTTTTTTTTGAAAAAAAGTTAATTCCACTACAGATTATTCACAGCAGGACTTCAAATTAGCTCTTTGTTTGGAAAAGCTACCTTAGTTCAGCTTGTTCCCAGCGCATTGCTCTATTTTACCCTAATGAGTTGCAACACTGATAATGTGGCTGATGATCTTTCATTGATTTCACTATCACTTGCTTGTCTGGTAATTGATCCGTTGCTGAGCCTCCTAGTTAATTATATCGGCTTTGACATGGCCCCGGTCTAGAGGGAATTCCAAGTCTTGCAGAATAACAGTTTTAATAAAGGAGTCTATTACTGCAGGTGCCGCTGCTGCAGGCTGAAGAGACTGGGAATACTGCGGGATGCACGCTATTGGCAGTGTCCTTTTAGAGGCTCACAAATAACTGCCATTAGTGGGAAGGTCTGAAACGCAGGATGTTGCTTCACTGGAGAGCCGAAGTGCCACTTCAGGAATCAAGGGGCTAGATAATGTTGAAAGGGAGTTAGCAGGAGCGGGAACAGGTTGGAGAATGCAAGCCATTGCATGACACTATTGGTCACTGCGTCCACAGCGCATATTTCATCTACAGGACTCCTTCTAGATAGCTGCACACCGATGAAATAATTCAGAGTTCTTTTATGCTGTATTTTTATGTGATTTTTTTTTAATCCAGCATTTTCTGCCTTGGTGCTTTTTAATGTAATAGCAGTGAATTGAATGTGCTCGCTGAGCGAAAGTTTTGAAGGAAAGCTTTCAAGGAGCAGGAGAAGATGGGAGGGGAGAATGTGCATTTGTGTCAGTATTGTGTACATTTACTTATTATTTCTCTTTGGTGCACTAATGACAGTGAACTACCTCTTGAGTGCTCACCACTGTGTTAAAGTGTGAGTTTCCATTATCATGTTCAGCTTCAAAAGAGGCGAAGTATTGTCAGAAAATGTCACAATTTTCCCCTCTGGGTTGTCTAAATTCCTAAATTGTTAAGCTCTATGTTGATGAGTGTAATTTCTCACCACTCCTTCTTGTCTTCAGCCCCTAGTTGGTCGGTGAAGGGTTGTCACAGGATGTCATTTTGTAGCTGCAACTAAGTGCAAGAGCCTTGAGTTCTTTGCTCTGCAGTCCAATGACATCGGAGTCGTTGGGAGGGTGAGTTGATGGTCAGAACTCATCCCTGTTGCCTGCACACCTGACTGGCAGCTGTTAAGCTGTACAGGGCGTGCTTTGGGAGTCACAGTCTATGCATAAATGATCGGGGTATCTTCAGGAGGTGCGAAAGGAGCAGTGACCCCCGAGGAGACACAGTTGCAGTCAGATTCTTAACTGCACTTAGTGTTGACAGGCAAGAGGCTCAAAAACCCACCAATACCTTTCATCATCTTCAGCAGCAGGAGAAAGGAATGTGAGTTGAAGAAAGGAGTGAAGAGAGAGAGAGAGAGAGAGAGAGAGAGAGAGAGAGAGCAAGTGACTTCACTTTAAGAGACTTAAGTACCAAACTACTCCATGCAGTTCAGCACGGGAGCAGCATCCACGGAACCTGCTTTCATGGGGACATGGCCGAACACCGAGACTAACCTGCTCTTCAGAATGTCCCAACAGGTAAGTTTGAATTTTATTTTTTTGTTTAATTTTTTTTAAAATTCCTTCCCGGTTTACTTTCCTTGCACCTTTCATCTTGCTGTTTTGTGTTGCTTTGGTATAGCATTTGCTGTTTGCTGTCACTGAGCTCCTGTGCCGTTGTAAGCCCGATGGTCTCCTGCCAAGCTTCAGGAAAAGGAGGGGGGGGGGGGGGAAATCAAAGTGCAGGAGGCACTAAAAGTTTCACAGGGAGAGATTTCCAGCAAGTCTCTGAGTTGCATGCAGTCATATGTAGTTTGAGTGCTTCTACTGGACGGAACAGCGAGTTCATGTGATAGAGCTTCGGCTGAAACCGATAGTATGTCGAGGGGCCCCTTCGACTTTAATTGGCTTCATGTGGTAGAATGCAGGTTTGTGCTGCGGTGAGGCTCGGAATGAATCCTTGAGCTAGAATCCTTGCAGAGTTCAGCTGTAGGATCATTAGTGTCTCTGCAGAGTGTTTTATGCTTAGCTCTCTCTCTCTCTCTCTCTCTCTCTCTCTCTCTCTCTCTCTCTCTCTCTCTCTCCCTCCCTCCCTCCCTCCCTTTGTCTGTCTCTCCTTTTGCTCCCCCTCTTGTTTTCCACGCTCAATCTTGGCACTTTCCCCGATTCTGTGCCTGCACGAGGGGCCGCTTTACAGGCAGCTGGAGCTTGGCATCCTCCTTCTGACGGGAGACTAGAAATCTTGTTGCAGGGCCAGTAATAACTGCTAATTAATCACAGAAGTGGGTGTCTCTGTACCAAGCACTCGCTGATACGTACCTTTTCTGCTCCCCGTCTTCTTGCAAAATTGTTTGGCTCTGCTGAATGAAGCAATAGTTTCTCCTTGGACACAACTCAAACAAGGGCAGGGAAGTTCAAACCAAACCTTTCTGCAGGGTCGCCTCTTGCTCGCAGTGTTCTGACATGTGGAATTCATGCCTAGTTTGGTCATTAGAAACAGAACAGACAGCCCAGAGTGAAGATGTTTGCTGCAGCCTTAAGAGCTGGGTCCAGCTCGCGACAAATGAAAATACTAGTAATGACGCGATTTAACTTGTAGAGTAATTTTAACTAGTCAATACTCGTGTCTATTTAAAGCCGGATTCCACAACTGTTTCACATGTATTAATTTTAAAATGGGCAAATATTGTTGTTCCCTCTAGAGGGAACCCAGTTCCTGCTGAAAGAGTTTACACCCGGGCTCTGTCTCTCCCACTGAGTTCCCATTCTCCTTGTTCTCATTCTGCCTTGATAGTATTGTTTTGAGGGGATATTAATTGATTGGGTGGACCACTTCTTTTAAAGAGCGGGAAATACAAACAATAGGCACCGAAAGTACGCAGCTCCTCTGATCTCAAATCGGCATATGTAGATGGTTTGCATGCACTGCTTTTATGCTGCTTGTTAATCCCCATTCTGAGATTTACAGGCTTGCATCGTTACCCGTCCAGTTAGTTAAAGTTCAATTTGAAACGGAAGTTCCCAGAGTGAATGCGAGTGGAACAGATGTGACAGCATTCTACAGACTGTGGAGATGAGTGATGTTGTGGGGCCAGGTAGATGAAAACTGTTGATGGCTCTGCTTCTCCTGCATATCATATTTGATCTCTGAGCATTATCAGTGCCATAAATAAGTGAGCAAGCCAGTAAATGTATATTATTTTAAATATATTAATGGAAGTTATTCATTGGCAAATCAAACAATATATACAGTAAAAGGAGTTATTTCATTCTAAAGAACCTGTTAAAAATTCAATGGAACTCAGTGATTTGCATTGTACGTTAGAAGATGTACTTTAAATGTGGTTATATTTGGTGAAGGAAGGTGCATGTCTTACCAAGGAAATGCTCTGTGGAGCTGCATGGTTCACTCGCGGGTTGGTTTTATTTTGTGGGTGAGTTTTGGAACTGAATGGTGTTTTACATTGGAAGCAGGCAAATGCTGACCCTCAGATTACTCAGTTACTAGGAAGTAGCAATTTACAGATACACCATTGATTGACTTAAGATTGAGCTAAAAGGTAAAAGCTATGAGTCCTCAGGTCATAATCAGTTCCCATGACATGAAATACTGGAATAGTTTCCTTGTCTTACAAGTGAAAATTGTAAAATAGAGAAAAAATAATCTTAGTTGTCATTAATCATCAGTTTCTGTAAATAATGTTTCTGATACTGCACAGTATGTTATTGGAGGGAAAATAGCTGCAGTGCAAGAATTCTGGAAAAAGGCCATTGACATTTTTTAACATTATGGTAAATGATTGGAATAACAAATTTCATTTCGTTTTGTTTCCTGTCAATGAAAGATACACACGGGTAAGATTGTAGAAAGTAGATCTATCTAATTTATGATCTAAACTAGAGAACCAGTGTGACTAAATGATCCAAAGCAAAAAAATATCCTGTCTTGGTATATGCATCCAAAATTAAGCATGAATGCAGATCCTAACCATACTACACAATAATGTTCTTTTACCAGGATGCTTAAATATCGCTAGCTTGATTTGAGTCAGGGTCACTATGAAGTGAGAGAATATTTTTTTGGAGTTTTAGCTACCCACAAAACAATCTTTGGAAGGCTAATGCAATCAGTGACTGGTAATGAATAACAGAAGTTTTTTTTGTTATTTCTAAAAGCATTGAATCCGTTCTTAAGGGCAAACCCTATTGAGAGGCAGGGACCTTTTGGCATCCATGAAACTGAGCTAACCTATTGAGTATGTTCCATCTACAATGAGAGAAACAAGTGGGATTGCAGAACTTTTCCAACTTAAGTGTTTTCAGAACAAAAGAGAAAGGAAACCAAATTGTAGGCTGCTTGTATTCAAAGGGAAATGGATTGATTAATTTGTGTGTAACAATTTAGATCTGTGTCTGTCAATTTAGAATCACATAATTTTTTTTAATACCTTAGAACAATAATGATGTTTTATATAGATTTTCACTCTAAAATCTGAATAAATTTGAAGTTAAAGAGGAAAAAAGAGGACTGATTATTGTAATGATGGGTAACGCTGTTCTGCTTGAAGGTTCTAGATTTTCTGTAACCTTTAACACTGTGTTGCTTGCTCAGGTCTACAATAAATATAACCAGGTGAATTGAAAATTAAGAAATCCTTGATTAATGGACCACTGTGTAAACCTTACCACAATTGTATTTTATCCCAGATAAATTGCTCACAGAGAAGTGAAGGAAAGTTGCAAATATTTTATTGGGAAGGATTTTTTAAACAAGGCTGTTGCAACGAGTAAATCATTTCCTGCTGCCATTGACCAGACAAATTATTTACTCATAACTGAGAAATTAGAATTATTTTAAGAGCATGTGTAAAGAAAGCCCATGGCAGTCTTTGTGGTAAGGGTCTTGTTTATTTATTATTTTTACTTTGGCCATATAATATTCTGATTGCAAAGGATGTGTATGTGGTGAAGAAAACATGTGATTCATTTTTACATGGAAATTAAATATAAGTAAAAGGAAAGAAAGCTTCTGAATAAAATCATTTCAATTGTAAGTCTTACAATTCATGATTAGCATGACATGAACTGCATTTAGCAGTTATTAAATGGTAGATTTAATTGAGTGTTCTTCTGTCAGTGTACCATAAGGATGCTTGTTTATTTTACACTGTTAGCTTTTTTTTCCCATAGCAAGCTTTTATAAGTAAATCGTGCAAGTGAGATAATACCAGCATTATGTTATTCATGATTTTGAATGGAGAAGGCAGCAAGTACCTGGAAAATGGAAGATTGTACGTGTAGATGATCCAGGCTACGAAAATGATGGGCCTACACTCCTCAGCATATTTACATTTGAATTGACATTGCTAGATTTATTTTCTTTTGCATAGATAAGATACCAGAAGAACTGACTCTCATTCTATTTTTATTATTTCTTTATTTGCAAAAGTGTCAGAATTTTTCAAAGAGCAAGTTTTGCCTCAGGACCCTGATAACCCTCTTGAAGAGTAGGTGCAGAGGCAGAGCTTTTTGATCTATGACAGGTCGAAGCTGACCAGTGTCTCTCAACCTCACTCCTGCTCCTGCTGCTGATAGACTTCGGCAATGACTGCAATCTTTCATTCTTTTGTGGTGTTTTTCACATCAGGAAGATGGTCTGGATTTAATCTATGCATTATTGCACTTTCCCCTGATTAAGAAAACTTTAAAGTAACATGCTTTGTATTCTTTTTTACATGTTTTAAGTGCAGATTTCCAAATTTGCTAAAATAGCTCGACTTTCAGAACATGTTTTCAAAAGATTTAGAGAGAGGAAATTCTGTGATACTGTGGTATCTAAATGCTGAACGCAAGGTTTCATAGTGGGAATGACGATGAAATTCGTACAATGATTTAAGGACATTAAAAGGAAGAGTTAAAATGCCAGAGTTAGTTCGAACCATCTCTGCTTCTCCCTCATCTGTTGAGGAGCAGCAAAGATTATTTAAAGCACCATGGAAAAAACTTGAATGACCAAGTGAGAGCCAAACTCTCTGAAACAAATGATGAACCACAATTAAATGTGCACGTCAATCAATTAATTAATTAATTAGCAAGATTAGCCAAAAATGTCTTATTTTAGTACTTTTAGAAAGTGAATGCATAGGAAGAAAGTAAACCAGAATGATCAGAAAAATCATTTTCTGGCAATATGTTATTAAACTTGAAAAATGCAACCCTTGTCAACTTGCCAAGTCACACTGGACAGTTTTAACTTAAGTCTTAAATGTTATTGATATTTTTCTCAGAAATAGGTGGGCTTCCAGTTCTGCAGTTCACAATTAGTTTACATCTTGTGCGCAGCTTAAAATCAAGATTTACAATGCTCCACGTAGACCAGCATGTTTTACTATCAGCCAATTAGCATCTTATCCAAGATTTTTAGGCATAATGGCAGTGAAGATTGCTGAGTTCTTTGCAGTTAGAACTGTAAATTTTATCTTGAATCCCATTCGCTGTTTTAGGGATGTTAATAGAATAATATCATTAATTTTAAATTTGAATATCAATAATAGACGATTAATGTTGGACACTATTCTTCAATTAACTTCTTAAGATGGTCTGCCATAGTTTGTGAATGTTTGAAAGAGTTAACACATTATGATGCCCCTCTAGATTAACACTTGGAGAAATAGCTTTGGAGCAGAATGTTACTACAGACTCCCGCTCCAGGGTAAGCAACCATGAAGTAACCCTCAGTGACAAATTAATTGCTGAGCAAGACATCTGGTAACAGGGTAGTTTAGGTGTGTGTGTGTGTGTGTGTGGTGTGTGTGTGTGTGTGTGTGTGTGTGTGTGTGTGTGTGTGTGTGTGTGTGTGTGTGTGTGTGTGTGTGTGTGTGTGTGTGTGTGTGTGTGTGTGTGTGAGAGAGAGAGAGTTTTGAGGCGAGAGATTACTAGGGATCTTAGTAATGCTAAGAATTTATTCACTTGGGTCATTGTGACACCGTGGGCCAATTCAAGGAAATGTAGGCTGTACACATTTTACACAGATAACAGGCTGATGAAAAAAAACTACTCTGCTTTTAGACATTTTAGTTTAATAAGAGAGCAGTGAAATCTTGTCAAGCTTGCTTAGATTTCATCCTATCAGTGCATGATGAGAATGAGATTGAGGCAGTCTTTCCATCACACACCCCAGCTTCCCCAACAACTCAACTGCCGCTGATTGGATACCTTTTGTTTCAAACAAATAATTGACCCAAGGGAAAGCTGCCTTTAACTCTCTCCTCAGAGACTTCCTGGGCTCTATCATACTTTTTGTACTTACATTTTAAAATTAATCTTTTTATTGATGGACATTTTATCTTGTTCTTTTGCACTATATGATGTAATGAATGGGCATGTATTTCCCCACCCCCAGCCTCTGAGTTGCCAGCCACAGCAGTGACCCTCTGAGATAGTAGTTCACCTCAGGAGGTATGACTGAGGCCGGTTATTAATCATAACATAACACTAAAACCCTCTCTGTGCCACAGCTCCCCAATTACACCCTCAACAGAAGTTCATTGCAAACCTCTCTTGAGAAGTACAGGAACACTGTGAACCACTGAAACATCCTTTAATTCTTAGCAGTTGAGGAACAAAGTGGATAGTACAATATACATTTGAGCTGCTCTGGGAGCAGAAACACATCATAATCAAAATCATATGCAATGGACATATTACTGAGATGTCCTTGGGTACCTAAATTTGTTCAAAACCTATCTTTTTAATGTTCAGCAATTAAATTCTGTGGAGAATCACTTTATCAAAGGGAATTGTTCACGTCCTTGTTGCTAGATGTGTTTTTGTGGAAGTCATAGACTTAAAAGCAAAAGCAGTCACAGTACAATAATTTTGTTCGAGGGACGTGGGTGCACTTTGCCCAAGAAATACATATCTATAATGTAAACAAGGAATTAAAGTCTCATGACCAGGCTATTAATACAACTTCCTTTTAATGTATGTTTATCCCCATCCACCTCTGGCTATCAAACACTATTCTGCATTTCAGTTTATTTCCAGCTCAATGGGATTCATATCCAGAGTTCAGTATAATTTAGTGGCAATGGAAACAAATGCAAGGGAGTTGGGGTGCAGGCTCTGTGCAGTAAAAGGTGCAGAAACTTCCTCACACCTTCCCAGCAGCTGATTTTTTTTTGCTGCTTTCAGTTGGCAGCTTGACCTTACTCTCATTATTTTCTGAAGGTGCCTGTGAACACACAGTTTATCAGATTAAATGGAAGTTCCAATGATCACGGTACAGTAATACAGGTCACTCAAATATGAGGCCCCCTTATGTTATTCTCCAATATGCTTCATTTGGGAAAGTGCTTGGTTGAATTTTCTTGCTTCACCTGCTAGTGACTTGCTTCCTACTGGCTAATCCATCCATCTGAAATTTCAGCTTTAACTTCTCTAATATTTTCCTTTCCAAGTAATTTAGTCACATTTCCAGACTTTTAGGAAGAATTAATTTACATTTATATAGAACTAGGATGTTTTAAAACTATGAAGCACTTTGGAAATATATTCTCTGATGTACTGTAGGTATTTTTCACAGAACAAAATCCCATAGATAGTGATTGTAATTAGACCTGCTTTTGATATGGCTGAATGATGGTTTAAAATGGTCAGAATACTGGGATAAATTCCCCTACTCCTCCTTAAATGGTGCCAAGGATTTCTGATATCCAGTAGAAAAGGTAAATTATCTGATATTTTGTCTAATGTGTCATTTGAAAGAAGACATCTCTGATAGTACAGCACTCCTCGATGGAGAGTGGCAGTTTGATTTTGCATTGAGTCTGGTGTGGATCGTATGCACTTCTGAATGGGAGAAGAAAGCAATCAACTAAATCATGGACATTTTAAATACATTGCATTTAAAAAAATTCAGCATTTTATTTTCAATTTTGCAAGGCACATTGATGCCAATTAACTGGAATTACTCCAAATGATACCATTGCTTACTTGAACTGAGGTCCAGCAAACAAATTGAGGAGTTGGGCTAATGTTTGTGTGAAGAAAGGACCCACAAATAGTACCCTTGTGCTCCCAGCTGACTCCATACATTTCAAATTACCTGAAATTCTGTTGTGCGGGTACCAGGTCCCAGATGTGGTCCCGGATCACATCACAACCTTATTCCTGCCCTTCGTCTCTGCACTTGCTGACCCATATTGGCTCCCTCCTGAACCATTACCTCAGTTTAAGATTTGTATCCTTGTTCTTAAATCCCTCGGTATTCTCAACTGTCACCCTCTGTACTTCTCTAATTCATGCATTGACAGAGATAAATGGTGCTGCAAATGAAAGCTTGTGTTATTGGCCCCAATAAATTTCAATAATTTCAATTGGAATCATTTATTTCTGAAAAAAATATAAAAGCGACCATCTTCATCTCAATGTCAGAAATTTTCTTCATTTTTTAATTGGTTTCCATATAGTCAGGTATTGAGGTAAAAAAAAAAGATGCTCCACTTTCTCTTTCCTTCTGTCAGTGTACTCTGACCTTCCACCATGGAATACATTTGAACATGTCATTCAACACCAATTCGTTCTACCTCTTGGTCAATGGCTGCTTGATTTGCTGATATCATCTAGCTGATGAAGGCAATTTGAGAGAGTCAATATCTGGATCAGCTACACTGTGATCAACAAAATTTACTAATCCCAGTTTTAAAAACTTTTGATTGGATCATTCCTATCTCTTCCAAACCCAGAAGCTTTTGTTACATAGCTGTATGCAAGGAAGTGGTTTATGGCTTCACTGGGACTGCAGATTTGCCTATGCAACCTGTCCTTGAAATTGAACATTTTGACCTCTGCTGTCTTTCTGATAAAGCCCTGTTTTAAAGCCAGTATAAGCCAGAGAACAAAACAAAGGACTCTACATCACCTTTGTTGACCTCACCAAAGCCTTCGACACCGTGAGCAGGAAAGGGCTTTGGCAAATACTAGAGCGCATCGGATGTCCCCCAAAGTTCCTCAACATGATTATCCAACTGCACGAAAACCAACAAGGTCGGGTCAGATACAGCAATGAGCTCTCTGAACCCTTCTCCATTAACAATGGCGTGAAGCAAGGCTGTGTTCTCGCACCAACCCTCTTTTCAATCTTCTTCAGCATGATGATGAACCAAGCCATGAAAGACCCCAACAATGAAGACGCTGTTTACATCCGGTACCGCACGGATGGCAGTCTCTTCAATCTGAGGCGCCTGCAAGCTCACACCAAGACACAAGAGAAACTTGTCCGTGAACTACTCTTTGCAGATGATGCCGCTTTAGTTGCCCATTCAGAGCCAGCTCTTCAGCGCTTGACGTCCTGCTTTGCGGAAACTGCCAAAATGTTTGGCCTGGAAGTCAGCCTGAAGAAAACTGAGGTCCTCCATCAGCCAGCTCCCCACCATGACTACCAGCCCCCCCACATCTCCATCGGGCACACAAAACTCAAAACGGTCAACCAGTTTACCTATCTCGGCTGCACCATTTCATCAGATGCAAGGATCGACAATGAGATAGACAACAGACTCACCAAGGCAAATAGTGCCTTTGGAAAACTACACAAAAGAGTCTGGAAAAACAACCAACTGAAAAACCTCACAAAGATAAGCGTATACAGAGCCGTTGTCATACCCACACTCCTGTTCTGCTCCGAATCATGGGTCCTCTACCGGCACCACCTACGGCTCCTAGAACGCTTCCACCAGCGTTGTCTCCGCTCCATCCTCAACATCCATTGGAGCGCTTACACCCCTAACGTCGAAGTACTCGAGATGGCAGAGGTCGACAGCATCGAGTCCATGCTGCTGAAGATCCAGCTGCGCTGGATGGGTCACGTCTCCAGAATGGAGGACCATCGCCTTCCCAAGATCGTGTTATATGGCGAGCTCTCCACTGGCCACCGTGACAGAGGTGCACCAAAGAAAAGGTACAAGGACTGCCTAAAGAAATCTCTTGGTGCCTGCCACATTGACCACCGCCAGTGGGCTGATAACGCCTCAAACCGTGCATCTTGGCGCCTCACAGTTTGGCGGGCAGCAACCTCCTTTGAAGAAGACCGCAGAGCCCACCTCACTGACAAAAGGCAAAGGAGGAAAAACCCAACACCCAACCCCAACCAATCAAATTTCCCTTACAACCGCTGCAATCGTGTCTGCCTGTCCCGCATCGGACTTGTCAGCCACAAACGAGCCTGCAGCTGACGTGGACTTTTTACCCCCTCCATAAATCTTCGTCCGCGAATTCGTCCGTTAAGCCAAGCCAAAAGAAGGGACACATCAACTGCAGTGCAATTGTCTGTTTTATGGTAACAAGATCCACCTGGCTACTTGCTTCAGAATTGGTGGAAGATTGACCATACCTAGTGGAATGTGGCACAAAGAATTACAGAGTTCACACACCAATGTGTGATGGTGATCTGTATAAAATGAGAAGATGGAAGTCATTAACAGTCTGCATCTTGCCCTTTCTGGCTGGCTAAAGGCAGAGTGACCTGAAATGTTGCTGGTAGAGTTGTTTTTCGCTCTTTAAAAAAAAAACTGGGAGAAAGTTGATAGAAACCCAGGCATTGTTGAAAGAATATTTGTGTACAAACCAATCCTGATTAATCAATCTTAAAGGTTTCATGGACAAAGAAAATGAGCCATTAACATAGAAATTTTGCTACTGCTTCCTTAATTTGCACTTCATCTAATGCAAAATGTAACAAATCCACAACTGGTAGAGTCCAGACCCTGGACAGAAGTTAGCTGCTTAAAAAAATAGCATTATTATTGATGGTACTGACGTAATTTATCCCCCAACATGGATTCCAATCCCATGCTAGTGAAAACTGCAAAGCAGTGTTTCTTTGGACTGAAATGTTTTAATAAAGATCAAAATATGCCAAAAAGGGGAAAATATTTTGAAGAACTGCATTCCCTTTTTTAAATGTCTGACTCCAATATCAGGTGACATTAAGTACAGCACATCTCTCTGCTGAGCTGTGGGGTTGTTTCCTCCCTGAAATTGTGCTTTTGGCATAAACCACCAATGGGACAAAGGGCAGAAGATGACATATTCAGAACTTAACCCACTAAGGAAAGACATATTAGGTCATCTTTTCAGCCAGTTATTAATATAGCTTTGATGTTAATAGCTGCTGGGTGACAATGGGATATGTCACCTTGGAAGAAAATGCTGTGGAGTTGGAGCTGATGGAGCAATGGCAAATAGTGTTTTGCTCCCTCAGAATTATAACTGTGGATATAGACCAAGCTATCATCAACATGTTGGGGACAGGGTGTATCAAGGAAGGGTGCTGAAAAGCTCTTATCACAATCAACACCCTCTGGGATACTGAATCAAGAGGAGGTGTTAATACCACAGCTGATTTAATAATTGGATGCTGAATGTCACCACCCCTCCTGTCAGCAGGTAATCAGGGGACATTACCAGCATTCTTTCCCTCATTCGTTGACATTGCCCACAATATTTCTGCAGCCTGCAACATGCCAACACTCGCCAAGGCTCTAAGAACCTGCCAGATCCTTTCTAACAGCTAAATCAAAAGGAGAATAATTTGTATTTTCAGCCACTTGAGCTAGTTTTCTTTTCACAAGGTCCCACTGATTCTTTGTTTCCTTGGCAAAGTTGGCACAATCCCGGACACACAAAGGCATTTTTGATTGTTTGTATGGAGAGAGAGCTGGCACCTTGCCTTCCTCAAGTTTAATGCTAACACAGCTGTGACTTGCTGTTTTTAGAAACATTCCAGCCGGGATTTAGGGAGATATCTTTCCAGTGACGGATGCAGTTTCAGTTGCTATTAATTTCAGAGAAGTGTAATTTTTAACTGAGTGCTTTTGGACCCTCTCTTCTGGTCAAATGAATACTCGAGAAACTAGTCAGCTTGGTTTGACTAAATACACTAGTAAAGTCTACCTTCATTCCTGCTTTTTCTGTGGAACTACTGTATCTGACTTTAAGGATGAAATTCACAGGAGCATTATATGATTCAGAATTAGGTGAACAGATGGAACTCCATCCTATCCCCATTAAGTTGATCCCAGGTAATGACAAACACAAAGGCTCTGGGCTCAGCTTAGATAATGTTATTGCAAATAGTTTTTTTCATGCAATCACAGGGCACAAGGAGAGGCTATTCATCCTATTAAATGTGACCTAGCTCTGAAAGAGCAATCTACTCAGTCCCTCATCTCTCTACCTATGTATGATACCACAAAACCTCTCCTTCACATGACTTCATCCAATTCTCTTTCATAAATTTCTCTTTCAGGCAGGATGTTCCAAATCACCACAAGATCCTGATCATATATATTTTTTTAAATATCAACTCTCCTCATGGTCCTTTATCAACCATTTTATTTATTTTAAATTTAGAGATACAGCACGGTAACAGGTCCCTGAACCTTGTGCTGCCCAAATACACCCCTGTGTCCAATTAGCTGAGTAACCCCAGACATCTTTGAAACATGGGAGGAAATCGGAGCACCCAGAGGAAGCCCACGCGAACACAGGGATAATGTACCGTGGTTATCTTGCATCCATTCTTTTAGTTACTGATCCCTCTGTCAGTGAATGCACTTTCTATTTTATGATTATCCATTTTGAATTTTCAACACAAATCAATTGTCCTTGACCTTCTCTGCTGTCAAGAGAACCAGCCTAATGTCTCCAGTCTCTGCACATATCTGAAACCCTCCATCCCTGAGCCATTTTAGTAAATCTGCACTAAATCTTCAATGTTTTTGATATCTATACTTTGACTATGGTGCCCAAGATGGAACCTAATACTCCAGCTAGGGACAAAATAGATTTATGATTTTGTTCTAACTTCACAGGTGACTTTCCAACAACTTTCTCAACCTTTTTTACAACTCTTGAGGGTTTCTTACTTGCATCCCCTGGTCTCTTTTCACAATGCCTTTAAAATTTTTACCTACTCAGTTTATAAACAATTAAGATGTGCAATAAATCCTACAATCGTTATTGTCTCAGGTGTCACATAGCAAGACTTTGAGATCTCAGACCATGAACTCTTGACGGTAATCACACTACACTACTTCATTCTTCCCAAGACTTTCCAGCTCACCTCTGAACTGGCTGGCTGAAGAATTGATCTGTGTTTTCATGGTCTTCCTCCCAGCAGAAATGATGGATTCGAGAGAATGAGCCAAAAACCTACATCTTCATAATTAAGCCCGTTTGAAAGTATATTGATGGAAGTGAGAAAAGGGAAGAAGGTTCCTGAACCTCTGCATTCTTAATGTTCCATTTCTTCTATGAACATATAGCTGGTATGCTGTGAAGTTATGGCTTACCTGAGATATTTTTAAAACTGGTCATTTGATCCAATACAACAGTATTGCCTTTTTAAACAAGGGCTTTCCAATTAGTTCTAAGCCTACCTTTTCCCTGTCACTCTGGAAAATGTTCTCGTTTCGATATTTTATTTTGAAAAATGATTGAAATGGTCTATTTTCATATCAAGCACAGATTTAAAGAGTACACTACTGGGTGAAGTTGGACGTGTTTAACTGTTATCTGTTACTGTGATTCCCTGAATCCTTCTCTGAATGTGGTCCACTGAGAAAATGGAACTCCTGCTCCAATCCTTAGAATAAATGTTCCCTTTGCACACTCTCCAGGTTGGGTTTAACGATAGATTGAACTGTTTGACAAGAATACCACCAATAGTTCAGAAGTTTCTCCACTTTGTCCTTTGCCTTACACTGGCCACTTAGTCCACCCGACTCAGCACTCAGTGACTGGCTCTTTCACAGGTCTCCGAGACCATAATGTATTTTTCTCTTCCCCTTTCATGACGAACTCTAACAGCTCAGCAATGCTGGTATTCTCTAACACCCGTCGTCGAGACATTTACTCATTGGAGATTCTTTAAAGGTATTGTTTTATCGAGGAATGGAACAAATGGCCAGTTTATATAAACATTTTTGAAAAATGGTCTCCACAGCAGCCTGAAGCAAGGGAAAATCTGTTCGGCCTTTCTTTGCAGAACTGTTTTTGCCATCTCTGTGTGTCTGTGTGCGCGCGTGAGTGTTTTTTGTTCCCCTCTGCCAAATTGCCTGACACTGCGGAGGGAGGGGTGTGGGGGAGGGAGACTGTTCAAATCGTGTCACGTAGCACTAATTCATCTGCACTCATTAGAGTGAGCTGGGGACAGCAGTGATGGCCAAGAGCTCCACTCTGCACATGACATACGAACAGTTTGGGGAATAGAAAATTGCTTTCTCCGGAAGACCAGCCAATTAAGGACTTGACCATATTGAATGTCAAGTGTTAATTTAGGTTTTTCTTCATTCTCCCAGTAGTACTGCGGGGCCTGTGATGAGCAAATACATGTCAAGTAAAGTTGATTGCTTGAAGGACCCAGGGTATTATATGTCATTGACAAGTCACAACTGTACCTCGGAGCTTTAACCCCTTAGGCGGAGGGGCAGAGGATTAACTGTACAGAACCGGCAATTGATAAGAATAGCTCATTCCCGTTGGGGGAACCCGTTAGCTGGGAACAGCCAGCGATAGTGTGATGTGGGCGGGGCCGAGAGTCGGGCTGGACGGAGTTGTTTTCTGTATCGAATGAAAGGAGCTCTGGTCATCAGTGAAGGAGAAAATTGGTGCTGATCCAAACTGAGATTCTCATTAGGGTTAACGCAACGCGCTTTTCATTCAGGGGAAAAGGGGAGGGGGGGGGTTAATGTTTATTCCACATTCACGTTTTATTGTTCATGGTTAAATGCGTGTTATCACTTTTCACTTGTAGCGATATTAATTGTTGCACGTTTTTAATATCCATGCAGTTGGTTTTATTGCAACTTTCCATCCAGTATGGAGACTTTCACAAAAAATAAATTGCTAAATTGATACAAGGGTATTGATATGCGCCTCCACCATTTAGTGGTATTCGGGGGGAAAAATCAGGGTTTCAATGAAGGGATTGAAGTGGCATTGATAAAGGAAAGATAATTGGAGTGATAAAGCATACAATTCAATACCTTTTATCAATGAATCGGCCTTGTTGATAGGACTTTCTCAGAAATCAATACAATATAACCAATCCAGTACATTGCTTGAAACTTTGCTCAAGAACGGAGCAGAAATGGGTGTGTATTTAGAGTATTATGGCGGATTAGCTCGAGTTAACTGCTTGTAATCTCTCCTCGTGGGGCACGTTTCACCCTTGGGTAGAAGGATTGGGTTGACAGAGCGAGGTTTGTCAGGCTACACCTTTCGCTTCGCACCCACTGACATTCTTGAGTGAAAAGTTGTGAAAGGGCCGTGTCTGCCAGCGAACCCTCACAGCTCGGAAATCAAAGCCAATAGACTTTCCGTGGCAGTCGGTGGATCCCAGAGGAGAGAGGTTTGGCGAGGAGCTGGAACTTCCCTGGCGTCAAAAGGTGCTGAGGACATCCGAGGAACACCCTTCTGAGTGAACACGGGAAAGGTGAGACCGAGCGGAAAATCTATTGCCCTCTCCAGATCAGCGAGATGAAACTTGGGAATGGATGGATTTTATTTGAGCTGACACCACAGCCCAGGACCACGCTCTGGACTTTGGAGCGAGTGACTCCTAAACACCAACTAAGTTTCACCGTTTCATTGGAAAAGTCTAAGTCGGGACCAGGCCACCAACGACAGCCAGTGAAGACCCCGATCCGGAAGATTCTGACTGGAAAGTGGGCAGCCACCCGCTGTTGATGTCCATCCTATTTCACCGCCCATTTGAAACCACAAATGCTAGGATTCTGCAATATAACCAGAATGGTCAAAGATCTGAAAAAGCTAGCTCTATATTGTTTTCCTATCCAGACGCTGCCCGACCGCTGAGTTACCAGTATTTTTATTGACCTTTCAAGGGAAAATGGTCTCTCCGTTAAATCAGCTGTGAGTCAGGATGAATGCTGATCGGATTTTCCAAATGCACTCAATTTGTCTGGTCACTGGGTGGAGGGATAGGATTCCAATGTAGGAGGCGATGCAACCCAGCGAGAATACAGCAGAGTTCCCCGCTCGCAGCCAGTTCCTGCACGGTTCCAGCCACAACAGTTCCAGCAGGAGCCTTGTGCCACGAGAGACCCTGCCTTTCGCCGGGCCTCTCGTGGACCCTCTTTCTTCAGAAAGAGATGGTACAAGTGTGGATCTTAAAACATTAAAAGATGCAAGAGTGAGGAAAATGGTGTTAATTGGTGAAAAGTTGATTCTGAAAGATTGACCAGAGAGCTTGAGAAGAAACAACACTGGCAAACAACGACTTGGGGTAGCAAATGGGAAAAACTTTAAACCAAGATCAGAGTGAAGGAAATATATTCCTCTGAAAGGAAAAAAAAACGGAACTGATTCCTGTAATCTCGTGTCTTCAAGTGTCTTAAGGGACCAATTGAAAGCGGCAAAAATTAAACAGCGAAACAGAGGAGAATTAGAAGGGTGGGAAAGCAAACATATTCGGAAGGGAAAGAGGAACGTGCGATTAAATGATCGGAACGTAAAAGAAAATAGTAAAATAGAAATGTATTCAATAATCGAATCACACTCGGAGATAAAACCACTGCTCCAGACGAATTGTATCAGCGCACTCCTGCAGATATACAAAACTTGGTTAAAAAAATGTAGTGTCAAAGGGTTGGTAAATAGTTTCCGGTACGTACATTGTGTATATAAGGAAAATGATAAGACATTACCAAGTAATGAAGGACCATCGGTGGTAGCAAAAATAACCGAAACCATCCAATTAAATAAAAACAGAATATACTGCATGTCTGACTGTATGTATGTATGTATAGAGATGAAAAGTCAAATAACGTATAAACAGTACGGATTTCAACACGGAAGTCCTGCTGGACAAATCGTATTTGTTTGCAAATGCCAGTGGACCTCTGTTTAGGTGAGGGAAGGAACATTTAGGGGAGATGTCAGGGGTAATTCTTTTTTACACAGAGAATTATAGGTATTGGCAGAGATGGTGGTGGATGCTGGTACGATAGGGACATTTAAAAGTTTCTTCGACAGGCACATGAATGGAAGAAAATTAGAGGGTTATGGGTGTGAGGTAGGAAAAGGTTAGATGGTTGTGGATTAGGTTTAAAGAGGTCATCGTGGGCCAAATGGTGTAATGTTTTATGTTCTATTTAAATGGGAACAGATAAACTAGACAATGGCAATGGAGATGATCAAGAAAATATTTCGGTTGTGAAGTAAACTGTAGCTATTCCCAACGGATGGAGCTAGCTAGTGGAGTTTCACATGAACTGACGCTGGGACGACTGTTCTAAAGAATTACCTCAACACGTCAGACTCTAATCCAAAAGATAATTTCTAAATGTGTGAGCGTTACTAAATTGGCAATACTGAAGATGACACCAAGTTACAGAAGGGCACTAACCAACTCACAGAATGGAAAAATAATTCACAAATGAAGTTAAACCCAAATAAATATGAGGTAGAACATTTTGTTCGGAACATAGTGAAGTCATTATTTGGAAGGTGCGAGTTACACCAATCACTCGAAGTTGCACCATAGGCCCGCAAGACCATAAAACAGGCAAAGCACTCGGGTTTATTTCTAGAGGAATAGAATTGAAAAGTAGGAAAGTTGTTTTCAATCTGTATTTAACCTTGTTTACACCACATTTGGATTAATGTCCAGAGTTCTAGTCAATGGAGGGGCACTGGTAAGGGCACAGATACAATTTGCAAATATTAAAGTATGCGAGGGAGTTCATATCAAGTACCAATGAGCAGACTGGGTCGGGGACGGGAAGGTATGTCCCAACATATCTTCAAATGTTTGAACCATTTTTCTGAAGGGAATACAAAAAGAATTACCCATTTGTGGGTAGAGCGTAATTAGATTTTAAGTTACCTTTCAGAGTGGCGAGAATGTAGAACTTTCTCCCATAGAGTACCCTATAAAAGCACATTCCATTGAATTTGGTAGCACAGTACTTTCTTGGTTGCAACCAGAGTTGTGGGCCATTGAACAGACACGCAAGTTTAAATTGTCTCATAGTGAATGAGAAATATGAACAGGGATAAATTAAATAAACGGTCACATTCATAGAATGAATAACCAACTCACAAGGGAGTAGGCTACCCTGATTGTAAACAAGAAGTCTGCAGATGCTGGAGAACTGGAATGTCGCACGAAATATTGGAGGAACTCAACGCGTCAGGCAGCATCTGTAGAAAAAAAATAGCCAGTCGACATTTCAGTAAGAACATTAATCATTTTTGATGAATGAATGGTTCTGGCCCGAAACGTCGACTGTCTATTCCTTTTCATGGATGCTATTTGACCTGCTGAGTCCCTCCAACACTTTTTGTGGGTCGCACTAATAGATTAACACAAGGGGGGAAAAAACGGAGAAGGATCGAGGAGAATGTAAGAATCTGCGACATTTTTCCAGGCCAGTGGGAATTGAAGGAGTTATAGCCCCCGTCCTTTGCGGGGGTGGGAGAAGTAGCTTCCCAATTGATCATTGGTCTTCTCATTCCCCATAGACGATCGGCAGGTTGATTGATCTTAAAGCCAGATGAAGCCATGCACTGAAGGCCATTGTTCATCACTTTTGGTGAGACTTCTAAAGACTGGTCAAGGAAGCACAGCCTCATCTTGTTACTTTGCTCGTGTAACCGTGTCGAAACACTCGCGACCACGCACGAAGAATCGTATGGAGTAATTAAAATCCATGGGCCAATTCAGGACGAGTCCACTGAGAAGGTTCTGTCTACTTTAGTAATGTAAATCTGCATGCAAGCTGCTCCATTTTCACGCGGTTGGGCCCGAGCTACGATCCTTACACTGTAAACAAAGACCTTTAATGTTTTAGGTCGAGATGCGCTCAACTGATCCATTCAATGAGGCTTTCCCAAAATCACTCCCCCGCTGACTTGTGACGTCTTGCAACTCAATCAGGGTTTAATTACTGTCTTTGTGTCAGGAGCTCGTCGGTTGTTGTGGTGCTGGGGACCGTGCGTGTGCTAACATGTCCATGTATGCCGGAATTGAAGTGTTGGTGACTTGTATTTGCGAGTGTGTATGTACTTAAATATAGGCGCGAGTCCTGAACTGTGTGTGAGGGAAAGTGTGCTTGAGGCGGAGTGTACGTGAGAGAGCGAATGGCTGAATTGGTGGACTTTGGAACTTTTCTGAAGTCGACTGCTGCTCGCTTCCCCCTCCTGTCATCCGTGAAGGATGAGACCAAGTCGAACCGCCGCAGTGCGCGCAGAGCTCCCCAAGGCTCGGCAGCCCTTCCAGCAAAGCTGAAGGGGCAAAAATGGGCTGTATCTTCTTTGAAGTGCTATTCCCTGGTTCTAGACGAGAGGATGCCTTACCTTCTCTCTGTTTTTGATAAATTTACAAAGTCAAATCGCTGACACAGATGGATAATCCAAGTGTGCAGGGTGAAGAGTTATAAATTAACACATTATTCCCTCTTAATGTGAAATACTTGAGAATGCATTTTCCTCGTCCCAGGCGCCTGTACAGTGAGGGCTCACATTGTATTCTTCGAGTGGCATTGATTTGCTAAAGCGCTGATTTAGCACGCCGACCCAGCTGCCTTGCCACTCCAGTGTTATCGGGTTTGCTCTTCCTGCTGTCTGGGCCACACACACACGAGCTGTCTGCTTACGCCAGCTTTTCCTCCTTGCTTCTCTGCACTATCCCAAGAAACATGTCATTAAGATTAGGCGTGAGCAGAGCATGTGGCTTCTTTAAAAAAGCAACTGCTCCCTCCTTCCACTCCCAACGTTCTCTCAAACACCCTCGGCTTGGCTCGAAGAGGACATGTAGCAAAGACCAGTGCCGACAAGGAGGAGAGTACAAGGCAGGGTGGGGAGGGGTCGGAGACTCCAGTCCGAGGAACAAATTGTCGGCAGAAAGTGGAAGGGCTGTCTGAAATAATCAATTTGAACCGCCACAAGTTTGCATCTTCAAGAGAGAGTCGAAGACCTGAATGTGGGGATAAAACCGAACGATTCCTTAGTTGTTGTCGCACCGAGAACGCTGTTTAAAAATGCCAACATCCTGGTGAAAGCGCGGCATTTTAATGAAATCGAGCCTGCTCAAATTGGCAGCATTTATTCATTTCAACGAATAGGTTATATCCCATGATAGAACCGGCTCGAGGGACCGAATGGTCTACCCAGTGCACATATATGTCCCATGTAAGGAGTACTTTTGACATAAATTCTGGTTTCAGGGAGATTTACAATTTGACTACCTGCCTTTGTGGCCTTTCTCTCAAACAGAACACAAACTTCTCTCTCTCTCACTCACTCACACAGTCTCACTCACATGCACAAACATCGCTACATCCTGTCACAGACAAAATACAGAGCAAACATTCACAGATGTAATGAACTTTTCACTTAAGAATTTAGGATTAAGTCACCTGTTCCCATCTCTTACCCAGAAGCTTTTTGTTCCTTAGCATTTTAAAATCTGTGTTCCACAATGGGCCACAGCAAAATGGTGGTGTGCGCATTGCTACCAAAGCCTTTTGAGGGTTTACTGGTGGAGTAGTTTCTTCGTGACCTTCTAGTTGTTGATATTGGAAAGCAACAAGGAAGCTAGCCAAGATCTAACCTCTCTCTGCCAAGCATACACTTAATTGAGATCATTAGTGGAGAAAAAAAAAACCCATAAAATGATGAGGTGCTTTTACATTAAAAATAAATTCAGAATTAGCTAACAATTGATTCCGAAAGCAATGAAACAGTTATCATGATTATCATTAACAAATATCTCACCTCACCTCCTCACATCTGGCATGTTGGAGGGTAGAGGTGGAATAGAAGCAGTTACATGTCCCTGGGTATTAAAGAATTATTAGTTTTGGGGATTGAGAGGGAATGGTTCCAGACATTGGTTGCAATATTGATGGGATGTTGCTAATCTTGGGATCATGGGCAGGATGGTGAATTAAGATTTGAGGTGATCAGTTAGAATGAGAACCTTAGAGCCTGAAAATTTAAGACCAAAATGAGTAGATTTGTATTGGGTATTGTCTGTGAAATAAAAGCATGGGGAGATGGAAGTTAAAGTGCAGATACATAGATAAATGGTAGAAGGGGCTCAAGTCACTGAAATACCTCCCATTTAACCTTTGGTATGTTGATAATAATGTGGCCACATATTTCTAAATTTATTTTTGTAAATGGTGGCCAATTAACTTCTAGCAGAGAGAGCAATCAAAGCTATAGGTTAGTATTTCATCCAACCCCTCAATCCTGTAGTGTATTTAGATTTTGAAAATAATTCCTTAAGATTCCACATCCATTGGTCTGATCTGCAAGGTTAGGACATGTGGAAGTGGAGGTAAGATAACTGGTTATTACACTGAAGAAAAGAGTGGAAATAAATGGACCATTCACCAATTGGCAAGATGTGAAAAGTGAGACACTTAAGGGACAGCTTTAGCCCCTCACTTTTCACAACCTGCACAACATAAAAATACAGAAAATATAGCACAGGGGAAGGTCCTTCTGCCCACCGTGACTGCACCAAGCACGATGCCAAATTCAGACTCATCCCATCAGCTAATATATGATCTGTTTCCTACCTGTTCATGTGTCTGTCTAAATGCCTCTTGAATGCTACTATTGTATCTGCTTCTATCACCTCTCCTTGGCAAAGTTTCAAGCATTTATTATTCTCTCACTTGCTGTGTAAAACAAAAATTGCCTTCAAGCTCATTTAAATTCTGCCCCCCCCCCCCCCACCCCCTGCCACTCCACCTCTCACCATAAATCTCTGCTCTTTAGTATTTAATGTTTCCATTCTGGGGAGGGGGGCACTCTGCTGGTCTATCCTATCCATGCCTCTCATAATTTAACAAACTCTTAACAGATTCCCCTCAGCTGCCAATATTCCAGGAAAAATAATCTAAGTTTGTCCAATTTATTTGTATGCTCATGCTCTGACAGTGTGGCATTCTTCAGTTCTGTCCCTTTTTTGAGTGCCTACCTTCAGTGCTTTGACTGTATGGTACTTTCTCAGACTTGTTCCTCTGACAATGTGGCACTCCCTCATTTCTGTCCCCTAATGGGTGCTCCCTCTGCACTGATCTTTTGATGGAGCTATTCTTAATCCTCATTGCACTATTAACCTGCTGTTGCAATGCCTCCATACATGACACTTTCTACTCCAGCAGCCTTGTTGTGTCTTCAATTTTGAACAAATAGGCTTTCGGTGATTGTCATCCAATGTGATAGACAGCACAATCAACTTAATCTCAGTAGTTTCATGTTAATATAAATTTAAAACCAGTTTCTTGATTTATATGAATTGAAATTGAAAATATTGCAAATCTGAAATAAATGTTGAAACACACAATGAGAAGAAATTGGTCAGCTCTGTGGGAGATTTGCTGCCCCACAAATCTGCACAAAGCCAATTTGTTGCTCAGCCTGTTCTTACCCAGTTCATGTGGTGCCTGCTGACATCTTATCCTCTTTTCTCAGGTTTTATCTTTCCAGATCTGATCGACAAGAATTCTCTCCTTTTATTCGATTCTCAGAACAAAGTAAATGTGGTTGATTGATTCTGACAAATGGTTAGCCATGCAAATGTTTACTAATTTCCATTCCAATCAATCATTTACTCTACAATTATATTGCTTTGGCTATTTTAGATTTGGACGTCTGTGGAGATCTTTTCTTTGGGTCCCTTTCAATATATCCAATATTTCTCCATAGAGATTGTCGAATCCAAAAAAAATGGCAAACAAAATCAGAATTATATTCATAATAATTCTGCTTTCATGAGGATAGACGGTATTCAAAATTAACTGGGTTGTATTCAATACCAGATTTAGCAATGGGTTCTTGTTTACATACATTTTGAGCTCCAAAGTCACCTGCAGAATTGCTATGTTGATACTTTAACCATTTTCCACTGAAGCAGGACTTTGCATATTATAACCAACATAAGGTCTCTAATCTCAGTGCCTGTCCTCTCATTAACCACTTCACTTGCTGTGAGAGAATGCAAGACACTGATTTGTTTCTTTGGGTGATAATGATAGGCCTTCTTTCACTTAGTGCCGCTTTACTAAAGGGGAGATCCATTACTTGACTGAATGCTGAGTGGAATCACTGCATGAGGTTGCTTCTGACAATGCAATTGATTTCTTCTGCACAGCAGATAAAAATGTTGTGCAAAGCGTGCTTTCATTGAAGGGAAATTTTTATCTATCGCTGTTTTGGGAAATGTTGTTGGTGATCTGGGATATTCAGCCCTTTTACTAGTATCCAATATCTTCCATTCTTCAATATTCCTCATACGGATAGTGAACATTTGCTATAAGAAAAGTTTTGTGTCATCCAAGGTGCTTAGCTGATGAAACATCTCACTGAAAGCTCTTGAAGTGCTTTGTGAATTTCCCTCTTGACAGGTTGATAGGAGTATTACGACTTAAGATGAAGCAACATTTAATCTCATAACCAGTTGGAGAGACTCTACTGAAACCAATTCTGTATTCTTTTATCTATTAATCTCCTAGAATGGGGGGAGGGGGGGAAGAGTTAGTGTGGGAGTTAGTTATGTGAGAAGGGGAAGTAGTGTAGAAGATGAAATGGGGGATGGGCATCTGCTGGACATGGTATGCCATTGCAATAATACGAGTGACCCTGGCATTTAATGGTGAGTGAATGACAGAGATTTGGGCACACTGAAACCTTTGGGTTTGCAACTTGTTCAAGAGCCACATAGTGCAGCTGGCAAACAGATGTTCTGCTCCCAATTTGGATGTTCTGTAGTGAAACAAAAGAATGTTTTGTGGGTGGAGAGGTCTGGTTGTAGTTTATGGTTTTGCTTCCACAGAGCAGAAACTTGATGTGAAACAAATTGTATTCAGCTCCTGTGCAGAGAGCTTTATTAGGGTTTGTGGTGGTGAAATTTCACAGTTCCTCTCTCATCTTGGGAGCTATAACATCCACCAGCCATGTCCGATAGGGCCTGGAGTTCAGATTTCATTGCAGATCAGTGAATTTTCCATGAGATTATGCTTGATCTACATAGAGCTGAACCAACCACATAAGGTTGGCATTCTACTTCCTCAGGATCGAATGAGCTCAATTCCTGCTTCTGATGAACCAATGAAAGTCATTGTATTGTGGATATATTAGTATATAAAGGTTATGGATAACAATATCACATAGTGGACTGAGAATGAGGCGACTACAAAGTTGGATGCTAAAATACAGAAGTAAAGTTCTTGCAGCAGATTATTTTGGAAATGAAAATGGGATAATGTGCTTTCTTCCACTCTTGGATCATACCAGTAAACCAGAGGAGGAAGAGGAGCTACCTTGCTATAGTTGTTCTCACATCCCATTAATTAGCAGTAGTCAGCGATGATCCAAATTGGGTTTCATGAATGTGAACTTTAGCCAAATAGGTCTTCATGCACAGAGTGATAGTCTGCATAAATCAGATTGTTTTCAAGATGTGTCAATTCCAGTCATAGCAAGAGCATCGGCTCCCCAGTCTGATATGAAGTCCCAAAATATACTTTTTGAATCCCTGGTTTGTTTCTACATCTTTGCTGGTCTTCAACCTTCTGTACTCTTTGAACTCTGACCTCAGCTGTGCAAAGGTCCTAAGCTCTGGATTCCCTCCTGCAGTCTCTCTCACTCCTTGGTGATCCCTCTTAAACTGTACTTCTTTGACTATGGTCTTGGTCAGCTTTCCCAATATTTTCTTGAAAATGTTAGGTAAATTGCAAAGACAAACCACACTATAACAAGAGAGTAAAACACAAAAGTCTGCAGTTGCTGTGATTAAAGTAAAACACAATGCTGGAAAAACTCAGCAGGTCAAACAACGTACTTTATGGAGCAATCATAAAGATTCATAACCAACATTTCGAGTCTGAGCCCTTCATTAATTTATGATCAAAATGTAACCTGGTGCCAGAATAGAATGGTATGGGGAGGGACAGGGGGAGGAGCACAGGCCCAGAGGTAAAGGTAAAGGTTCCATTTTTGTCATGTAATACTATATTTAGAATGTAACATGCATGAAATTCTTTAACTTTTGTCTACTGTAAGGCAGTCAGAGAGCCGTCACTTTGCCCAGCATCCCTCACAGAAACCTACAGCACCAGTCCTGAGCCTGCTTAGCTTTCAAGATCATACAGTCTCATGCATGTTCAGGCTATTAGACTTCAATGGATGGATAAGGGAGGGAGGCACAACAGCAAACAGGGGCACATTAACAAAATAACAACATTACTATGGCACGCCTTGAGATATTTATTACAACAAAAAGTTTAAGTTTAATACGACTTGTTCATTTTGTGACTTTAGAGAAAGAAATAAACAACATAAATAGACATTGCAGTTTCATGATGACTTAAAGATAAATGACTTTGCTCTCTGCAATTATTGAAAATAAAAAGTGCAATGGAAGTCTTGTGAATGAGTTCCATAATGTACATTCAGAAATAGGACTTGACTTGCATAATTGGGAATGGTTTCTGTCCTCCTAAATATTCTTATGTTAGTGTATCAGAAAATTGTTTGGTTCCTCCCTTTCCACTTCTTATTAAATCTGTAGTTTTAATCCAGCGAGTAATTCAGTCTTCTTTTAAAGTCTGTTTTCAAGGAGGCTCCAAACTTATTTGGCACATACAAGACTCCATCTCCATGTCAAATTTTTGTAGCTTTACAACATTAAAATCCATCTCACTTGAGTAGATTTTACATGTTTGAGTGTAGTCATTGATGCCTTCTACAAGTTGAGAAGCAATGGAACCTATTAACTGAATTAAAATGACTGAAATTGCAACCAAAGTTTGTCTGCTGTATTTGATCTAATTTGCATTAAAAATAACAGTTGAATAAATTGGACTACGATTGAAGGCATTCACGCATGCACTTTTAAACATACACATGTTATTAACCCAGTTTCCTTGGTTCTCCAAGTTTCACTGTTGTCTTATTTATGTTGCTGAGAGCTACTACTGGACCACCTCGTGGCTGTGAAGTTGCTAAACTTACCCACAAACTTGGCAGAAAACATCAAATCATGTGCGTTCCTAAGTCAGTCATTTTGTTTTCGCAGTATGATTAATCTTAATGACTACTGAACTCTCTAGCTTGGATAATTCAGTTCTTCAAGTATGGAGACTTGTGTTGGTGTTATGTTGGAGATTCAAGAAACAAAATTTTTTCTTGCTTTTATTCCTTTCTTGATCCTATCGTTCATTCCCTCTCTTTATGTTGCATTTTGAACATGAATTAAAAATGACTTACACTTTGTTCTTTACTCTTCCTGGTTTAGACTCTGCATGTCTGTGAGGATTCATTGATCTGATTGGT
Source organism: Narcine bancroftii (assembly GCF_036971445.1). NCBI lineage: Eukaryota > Metazoa > Chordata > Chondrichthyes > Torpediniformes > Narcinidae > Narcine > Narcine bancroftii. Next base: position 39,823,041 of record NC_091469.1, read on the forward strand.
TGAAGAGCTTTGCTCAAGTTTTTTTTTCCTGCTCATGTGCGCCACAGGTTCCCTGCAGGGGGCAATGTGATGTTTCAACCTTCCAATAAAAGCCAGCTGCTGCTCTACAACTGGAGGGAGTGGGTAGCATGCGGAGAGTGCTGCCCCTTCACCACTGGCTGCAAAGCCACCCATGTGTTTAGTAATTTCTAAGGTAGGGAGTTGTTCGGCACAACTTTGTAGACGGAAGGGCCTGTATTGTGCTGCAGGTTTTCTATGATCTATGTGTTTACAATGCACACTTGTACATATTTTCAAGACATTCCAACACTATACAATTCACATAATACGTTTCTCCAGCATTCTCTAATGTGGTAAAGCAGACAAAAATGGCATGACAATTATTGCCACAGTAGATTGCTGCCTTATCTTGTTCAGCCAAGGTGCATTGATCAATGTTAGACTTTGGTTTCAAATTGTGCACATTTTAAATGGCCAAATGCCCTATCGAGGATGGCAGTGAGATTGTGTCAAGAGTTTGTAGCACATCAGTGAATTCCTGAGATAGAAGATGTAATAAAATCAGACAAGCACACTTTGGACTCCTAAATTATGGCCCAGATATTCTGTCTGAAAGACTTCATCACTTTTACCATACATTCTTACATATATGATTAAATTCCTCCTAATATAATTAATTTAATCTGAAGCAAAATTAGGTAAAGACATGCTGCACAGAAACAAGCCTTTGGGTCACCATGTGCAAGCTGACCAGCAAATACCCATTGATACAATTTACCAATACTTTGTCCACAGTTATACTGTTGGATATTTTTAAAATGTTGTGATGAAGTTCTAATTGTATTTGGTATTTACTATGATTATGAAGGAGACCATTTGATACTTTGAGTGTATGCCAACCTTCATAACAACCCCACCCATCTCTTTCCCCAATTTTTTTTCTGGACCCCAATAACACCTCACTGGTGTCCTTGGGCCAGGTTCCAGGTTGATTGGAGACATTCATCTTTCTCCACATTGTTCCTTATTGAGCACAAAATATATTGAGATACAAGTATTGCTAATTCTGTATCAAGTATTGAAATGCTTTCTCACAATACAAGCAAAACCCATGTGACAGGATGTTTGAGATAGCATTTCTGGTCCATTTTGCGATTTGCTGCGGCATAAAGTCACATCATCTGAGAAGTGCAAGTTGAAAAATAATAAATACTCTGTTTAATTATTTACCTTTTTAAGGTAAATAGTGTGAATTTTTAATCTGTATCTCAGATTCTTTGGTCCTGATTTGTGAACTGTTTGAAGATTAATTTCTGTTAACTGAACTGCGGTAATATGGGTTTGCCTGTACAACAGCAGTCTCTCACTTTATTATCAGATCTGCCTATTCTGTTCCTCTGTGTGTTTCTCCAGCTTCATTTTCTGCTCAACCAGACCTTGCAGAGAGATCAGACCTGTGTTTGTCAATTGATTTATGAGTGTCTATCTATCCATTGAAACTCTTGGAACATGCCTGGAGTTTTTACATTTCATTTGTTGCTGATGCAATTTTGTGGCAGAATTACCAATGAACGTGTTTACATAAATACCCTAGCCTAGAACATCACTGAACCAACATGGAAAACCTATTTTTCACTTCTCAGTTTAGTCAGCAGGAAAAGTAACCAAATGTTTAATAATTTGAACTTTGCTCATATTTCCCCCAGTCCAAGATTGATAATACAAAGGTTTGACCTTTAAATATTCAATCTGATGGACAGTTGTTTTTTCGTTGCTCCATTTTCTCCAAAAAAATATTGGGCATCATGTTTATGTCATTAATTAGAATTTTGGCATTTCCTTATTTTCTTTTCAAAACAAGAAGGGAGCCACTTGCAGATTCATGAAATTGAAGCACTGGAAGTGGACTTCAGGCCCATTGTAACCATGCTAATTCTTTGAAAGATCAATTCCATGAGTTTCACCTTGTCTGCAGCTTTCATCAGTATATTGTGGAGTGGAAGTGAAACAATGGGCTGATGATTTAAAGAGGAAAAAATATACATAACAACAATGGGATTGTCAGACAGAAAATATTCTTCATCTATCAGGAAAACCTTGAACATCCTCAACCATCTACACATTCGTCAGCTCTGTAGCTACAAACCTACATTACCGATCTTTGCACAAGAAATGCTACCCTTGTGCCCACACCTCCCTCACCATAATTTGTGGCCCCAAGCAGTCCATCCAAGTGAAGAACACTTCATATGTGAATCTGCAAGGTTCATTTACTGCATCTGATGCTCCCAATGTGGCCTTCTCTATATTGGAGTGTCTGGTCACAGACTGGGAGATTGTTTTGATGAGCAACTTCGCTTTGTCTGCTTCAACAACAAGGACCTCCCAGTAGCCAACCACGTCAATTCCACAAACCATTCCCATACTAATATGACTGTCCATTGCCTTGTGCACTGTCAAACCGAAGCTACCTGCAAACTGGTGAACAACACCTTGTATTCTGCATGGTCACTCTCCACTAGACACCAACTTCTCCAATTTCCATTAAACACTTCCCCCGAGTCTCTCTGATTCCCTATCCCTCTGAGTCCATTCCTCCAGCTTCACACCTCTTCCCTTCCCTCTCCCAGCACTTCTCAGCTTTTTTCTCTTCTCCCCATCTCCATTTGTTACCCTGTGCTCCTCCCACTGCCTCTTCCTCTCTCCTCTCCACCTCCCTCCATTTTATCCATGAACCTGTTTGCTTTTGCTCATACCTAACAAAGGCCCAGGCCCAAAATATTGATTATCCTTCGGATACTGTGAGACTGCTGAGTTTCTCCAGCACGTTTGTTTATTTCTGCTGGCATTAGACAACTTATTTAGTTGCCCATTCAGAGCCAGCTCTTCAGCGCTTGACATCCTGCTTTGCGGAAACTGCCAAAATGTTTGGCCTGGAAGTCAGCCTGAAGAAAACTGAGGTCCTCCATTAGCCAGCTCCCCACCATGACTACCAGCCCCCCCACATCTCCATCGGGCACACAAAACTCAAAACGGTCAACCAGTTTACCTATCTCGGCTGCACCATTTCATCAGATGCAAGGATCGACAATGAGATAGACAACAGACTCGCCAAGGCAAATAGCGCCTTTGGAAGACTACACAAAAGAGTCTGGAAAAGCAACCAACTGAAAAACCTCACAAAGATAAGCGTATACAGAGCCGTTGTCATACCCACACTCTTGTTCGGCTCCGAATCATGGGTCCTCTACCGGCATCACCTACGGCTCCTAGAACGCTTCCACCAGCGTTGTCTCCGCTCCATCCTCAACATCCATTGGAGCGCTTTCATCCCTAACGTCGAAGTACTCGAGATGGCAGAGGTCGACAGCATCGAGTCCACGCTGCTGAAGATCCAGCTGCGCTGGATGGGTCACGTCTCCAGAATGGAGGACCATCGCCTTCCCAAGATCCTGTTATATGGCGAGCTCTCCACTGGCCACCGTGACAGAGGTGCACCAAAGAAAAGGTACAAGGACTGCCTAAAGAAATCTCTTGGTGCCTGCCACATTGACCACCGCCAGTGGGCTGATATCGCCTCAAACCGTGCATCTTGGCGCCTCACAGTTTGGCGGGCAGCAACCTCCTTTGAAGAAGACCGCAGAGCCCACCTCACTGACAAAAGGCAAAGGAGGAAAAACCCAACACCCAACCCCAACCAACCAATTTTCCCCTGCAGCCGCTGCAACCGTGTCTGCCTGTCCCGCATCGGACTTGTCAGCCACAAACGAGCCTGCAGCTGACGTGGACTTTTACCCCCTCCATAAATCTTCGTCCGCGATGCCAAGCCAAAGAAGAGACAACTTATTAGCTTGGATATAGAAAAATCTGCTCACAAAGGTAAGGTTTGTGGGACATAATTTACAAACACAACACACATTTGGAGCTGGAAAGAACATAGGGTATCCATGCACAAGTATATGTTTGCGTTTTGTCACTGCACTCACCTTAGTGTGCCCTTGTAAGGTGGAGGTCAAGTATACACAGCGCACAGTATGGTTGCATATATTTATGACTCTCAGCTTGCCCTTCTTTTTCTCGATGAATTTGAACTTTATTTTGGTTTTGGTATTATTATTTTGTGTATTTTCCCTTCTGCTTTGCTGACAAAGGGCAATGCAGTTTTCAACAGAAGCCTGAACAACCAGTCCTCAATTGACTGAAAAGTGAAGGAAAAGGACTTACAGCAGAGAGTGGGTGTCTGATGAGTTAATGAGTTAACTGAGAGAGAACTTGTCCATCAGTTCCACACTATTGCTTCGATTAAAATCTGGTCACTGTGGGAAATAGTGACTCCCCAGACCACTGCTCAAGTCAGAAGTTCTGTGTAAGCGATGCACGTCACAGGCCTTGCGGAGGGCGAAGTTCAGAACTAGGAGCACGGTGGAGCTGGAGGAGGTCAAGGGGAGCAGCAACAGTTTCTCCAGGCTGTGCGTCTGTAAGCTACTCTCTAGTGGACTGAGTATAGTGCAGAGGCTTCTTGGCAGTGTTTAATGGCAGGATGATTTAGTCTGTTGTGACTACTGCATTCCATTCAGGTTAAACCAGGGAAATGGCATTGTGTTAAAATTCCAAGTCGCATGAATGTTTTATAGCCACATGTGGACGCAGATCTCAGGGGACAGAGCAGGAGGTCGTTGTGGAGATGGGGGTGGTGGGGCGGAGAAGCAGTCAGTCAGGAACTACAAGCAGAATACTTCCTTGGAAAATGTTACCACTGGTGCGTGAGGCTGATTTACTTTGACGATCACTTAGGAGGATTTTGCATTTCTTAACTGTGTGGTTGTTTAAAATCTTGCAGTTGAGACAATTAACTGCTGAAGGAAATATGACAAGACGCTTGCAAGCGATTGGGGGGGGGGCGGTGTGGGGGAGGGAGGGAGGCAGAAAGTAGGAATGTGCCAAATGCTGCAGAGTTGCCTGCTTGTGAAAGTGCCAAGATCTGTTTTCACTGTCTGCTTCAGGCTGCGAGTGATCTGTTTAACTGTGTACAACTGGACTCAGAGGCCAAGGCGGCTCATGGTACTGTATGTTACTGCCATACTCCTTCATTTTTCCTCTTTCTCTCTCTCTCTCTCTCACTCACTCTCTCTCTCCCTCCCCCCTCTCCCACACTCCTCTATTTAAAGGTAATAAACTAGGAAGAATGCAAATGTAGAGGTACATGAAAGATTTGAAGAAATTGAAGCAAGTTAAAAGAATTGAATTAATGACCTGCTTTTGTAATAGAATTGTTTGAAACCTGGTACAAGTTTGGGATTGGTGGTGAAAGGAAATATTGAATTCTATTTAAGTTGAACTTGTTTTATGAAAATGAGTAACGTTTGCCTCACAATGCTCCATTTATTTGTCCAATGTTTCATGATTTTTTTTAAAGTACATTCAGTTGTTTGGTAAGTGAAACCTTGGCTTCCAAACGTTGAAAGCAGCTCTGTCAAACAAAAGTCACCTGAGTCGCACACTTCACTGCAGATTGCAGCAGCATTCATCTCTTTTAACCTTTCCTTCAATTGTTCTGACTGCCCACCAATTCCCATTTCACTTTGATCTTTCTTAGCATTCTATTCAGTTCCTCATCCAGATGATCCAGTATTTGAATGGCCACTTGCCCTAACAATAGGGCATCTTGGGAGATATTCCTCAACTGTCTCAGGGTGGCTTCCCTGGAAGAATAAAAATTTTTGATTGTGGTAAGGATGACCGAGGATAATGGATGGATGAACAGCTCTAATTAATCCAATTATCCCATTTAACCAGAGGAAAGCTATTAGCTAAGAATTTGGCAGATTGAGGCATTCTATGGAAGAACCTTTCCTCAGCCTTCATTTTGTGGGACATTTTCTTTCAGGAGCTGATAGTGACATAGCAAGGGAAAAATTTTGGCAATGATGATATTATTCCACACCCAAAGTAACTTATAAAATAAAGAGGAATTAAAAGAGAATAAATTAATAGTGCCTCCAAGAACAATTAGATCGTTGATAGTGTAGTTTATTTTTTTCCCTTTCCATGTTTAAAAGATGAAATGGCATCACTGGAACAAAAAACAATCTCCTTGAGCTGTTGAGTACTATCATTCTCTTTATGCAAACAATTTAGTGCACAATTAAAACATACCAGCAACTTTAGGCATTTCAAAACACTTGTGGCATCGCTTCCTGGACCCATGTTCTGAACATTTTGTGCACCAGTAAGAGAGAGTATTACTCAATATGTATTTTATGTTGGCAACAATCCTTCCCATTGAATACGTATATGGGGTGAAAAGAATCCAGTTACTGATCATGGCTTGGATGTGCAAGGAAAGAGAACATGGCTCAGAATGTGCTTGGGATATCTTATCATGAGGTGGTTTCAGGTCACTGCCAGCTCCCCACCATGACTACCAGCTCACCCCCACCCCCCCACATCTCCATCGGGCACACAAAACTCAAAACGGTCAACCAGTTTGGCTGCACCATTTCATCGGATGCAAGGATCGACAACGAGATAGACAACAGACTCGCCAAGGCAAATAGCGCCTTTGGAAGACTACACAAAAGAGTCTGGAAAAACAACCAACTGAAAAACCTCACAAAGATTAGTGTATACAGAGCCGTTGTCATACCCACACTCCTGTTTGGCTCCGAATCATGGGTCTTTACTGGCATCACCTACGGCTCCTAGAACGCTTCCACCAGTGTTGTCTCCGCTCCATCCTCAACATTCATTGGAGCGACTTCATCTCCAACATCGAAGTACTCGAGATGGCAGAGGCCGACAGCATCGAATCCACGCTGCTGAAGATCAAACTGCGCTGGGTAGGTCACGTCTCCAGAATGGAGGACCATCGCCTTCCCAAGATTGTGTTATATGGCGAGCTCTCCACTGGCCACCGAGACAGAGGTGCACCAAAGAAGAGGTACAAGGACTGCCTAAAGAAAGCTCTTGGTGCCTGCCACATTGACCACCGCCTCAAACCGTGCATCTTGGCGTTTCACAGTTCGGCGGGCAGCAACCTCCTTTGAAGAAGACCGCAGAGCCCACCTCACTGTCAAAAGACAAAGGAGGAAAAACCCAACACCCAACCCCAAGCAACCAATTTTCCCTTGCAACCGCTGCAAGCGTGTCTGCCTGTCCCGCATCGGACTTGTCAGCCACAAACGAGCCTGCAGCTGACGTGGACTTTACCCCTCCATAAATCTTCGTCCGCGAAGCCAAGCCAAAGAAAGAAAGAAAGAAGAAGTTAATATTCATTGAATAGGACTGTTTTGATGCAACAAAGAGACCTGATTCAGAGTGAAAACATCTTGTACCTCAAGAATAATTGAAAATCCTTGGGGCATGTGCAACTAAAGCAACAAGAACTTCTCTTTGTGTAGCACCTCCAAAGTGGCATAAATACCCCAAGGCCTTCCCAGGAGCATTGGGGGGGGGTGGGGGGGGGAAGCAAGACACAAGAAGCAACCAAAAACCTGTTCAACAAGATTATATTTAAGGAACATACTGATGAATTACATTTTGGAGAGGGAATTCCACAGCATGGCACAAGGCTAAAACTAGATAAGTGTAGGGCTTCTGTAAATTTGCATGGTGACAAGAGGTCTTTTCTCCCTTCCCATCTCAACGACTTTATCTTTATTTTGAATGAAAACCTGAAATAAAACTACTAAAAGTCAAATCTTTGCAACACAAATAAGATTGCAGATATAGTAATTCTTCTATATAATTTTTCTCCCTCTGTAAAATCTTCAAAGTAAGGGGATAATTTGTCCCCTTTTGGAATGGATCTGTTTTGATGGCACTTCCCCTTTAAATGGGGCCAACAGCAAACTGATGTAGTTGTTGCAGCTGGTGAAACTCCCTATCTTTCAGTGTAGTTATGAATTCTTTGAAAGGAAAGAGATGATCTCTGGCCCATGTAGCCTTGGTCTTAACCGAGATAAGTATTTCTGTACTTCATCGGGCTTTCATGTATAATGTCTCTCAGAACAGAAAAGAGACTCGATCAAAATTGTTCTGACTTTTTGAAATAGGAACACATTTTTAACACATTTCCCCGCTCCTTTCCTATAGCCCTGCAAACCTCTCAGCCCTTGGCGCCTTCACATATTTAAAGCCCTCAATCCTAACACCCTCTCTTAAAACCAAACTTTTGGAAAGCATCTGTGGCAAAGTATTCATTTCCATCTTTGATCTGAGATTCTGTGTCCCCTGTCATCTCATTGCAGGATGTTCTAAGATGTGTCATTTTGACTCATATCATGTGAATTCCCCTCATTGCCATGGCAAGCTGAAGGTCACAGTTCAGCAAGAGAGTTGTCAAGTGCTCTTCTGACATTATGAAGCTTAATCTAAGAAAAGAAAAGCGGTGGTTATTCCCACTTGTGATGTGGCAGGGACAGATACCAGGTACCCACACACCTGCTCCCATCGTACGGCACAGGCCAAATCTCCCCTCATAACTTTGGGAAAATGACTTCCATTTAAGGAATGTAAGCATTATGGAACAGTAGCATTTTTCAAAATAGTCCAACATAATGATATATCCCTGAAATTACATTTCTACCAGTCATTTGTTAAAGCCTATTAGCATCTGTCACAGATAATCACTTCACTCTTGTACCTTTTTTTTTGGAGCATTCTTTAAAATATCACTTCAGCCTTCCTCACAATTATGATGAAAAGGTTTATGGGGTCATAAACATAATGACCAATTGACTGTGAAGCAGAACGTATTTTATGAGCGACCTGCAGTATGTGGAGTGCATACTAGACCCTGTGGTCACAGTAATGGTTCTTCAGACTGTTATTGTTAAGGGGTCATTTGCGTTTTTTTTTTGTCTGAATTCAAAGGCTATTAAAACATCAGCTGATAAACTGAGAGGAATCCCAGTGTGTTATTTTGTTTCTGCTCTACGTGAAATGGTGCTTGCTAGTTGTGTAAGCTAAGCATTTATAGCTCTATCACTGTGTTGCTGGTCCTTCTCCTGATATTGTTTAGCTTCCAGACCCTTAACTCAGTTGCATTCTGTGGGCTGTGATGTGAAGTCCAGTTTGGCACTGGTGCTCTAAGTTCTCACCTCTTGAGTTAAGGTTTGTTGTGGAACAATGGAACAATGGTATTATTTCCTGAACCAACATCACATTTTAAAGAAAGGACAGACATGGTCAACATTACATTGTAATTTGTAAGACAACCTGTCTTGGGTAAACTTATACCTCTCATTTTGTTCATTTTAGATTGGTCACAGTGTTTTCGCTACCGAAAGAAAATAGACACACACACCGAGAGCAGTTCAGTTTATACAAATGTTTATTACTAATTCAAAAGCTGATTTCACACTACAATATGCAAGCCCTTCCCAACTATACTTATCAACGCTTGGACTGGTCCCAACTGCCGAAGCGAGGCAACAACTGCACACTTGTAGTAGGTTGTCAGGGCGCTGGTAGCAGCTTCTCCACCTCCCCCGACCGGGACGTTGCTCGGACTCTGGCTGTTCTTCCTTCTTGACAAGGGGTGTTCCCACCCCTCGGAGAGTCTAAACTTCAGCAGCAGGACCACAGACTTTTATACCCCAAAAACAATTAATCATGCACCCACTCCCTCTAACATTTGTCAGTCAAAATCAAAGCTGAGCATACTATTCTACAATTTAGAAGATTAATTATTATGGAGCAGGATGCTATGATATCCTGGTTTATCTCGTAGATACAAGGACTCATTAAAACTTCTTGAGCAAGACAGGTTGTGACCAATACGTCAATTTCAGAGTGTCGTATTTGACAACTGCTTTCCCTGGGCCTCACGGTGGAATTCCATTTCAAAGTGTATCTTCAGATAAGTCCCCATGGCTGAGTTTAATTACATCTGCTAGTTCTGAAAGTAAGGTGACCTGCGTGTGGACCCAGTGTCGTCAGTTCCACATAAGCAAAAAGCATCTGAGTACATAGTTTTAATCCTCCATTACACAACCCCAGTGCATATTTAACTGCCATAGTTGCTGTATTGCAATACTTGAGAAGTGAATCATTGGGCTGTAAATCTCTTTTGAAAATCAGAAGCTGGTTAGAAGGTGTTGGCAAATCTAAAATATTAGAATTAGAGTCAGCCTGTCTTTTCTACTTTCAAAGGTAGTGGAATATTAGAAGTAGAAGTGGGAGTTGGCCATTTGGGCCCTTGCACCTACTCCATTGATTGGGACTAACATTTTATCTCCATACTATTGCCCAGCACTTGATTCCATTAATATCTAAAAATTCTCTGATCTCTATTTTGATGGTCTTCCGTTACAGTGCTCCAAATATTCACTTGTGAAGAAATTTATTCTGATCTCAGACCTATCCACGTTGCTGACCCCTTCCTTTGAGAAATTGTTCTCTGGTTTCAAACACTGCAGCTAGGAAAAATATAATTCCTGCATCTTGCCTGTCAAACAGGTCAGCATGGTTAGCACTACATTATTACACCGACAGTGATCCCGGTTTGAATCCGACACTTCTGCAAGGAATGTGCACATTCTCCTCATATCTGTGTGTGTTCCCTCTGGGTGCTCCAGTTTCCTCGTGCCCTTCAAAAAAGTACAAGAGTTGTAGGTTAATTATGTGTGATGGCCCCATCACACGTAGTATCTGGGGTGGTGACTCCTCAGCCAAGGGAAACATTCAGCCTCTTAAGCTCTGTCAGAAATTTGTATGTTTCAATGAGATTTCCTCTCATTCTATTGAATTCTAGACAGTACATTGCTGGTTTTCTTGATCTCTACTTATTTACAAACACTTTCCCTGGAACCAGTCTGGTGAATATTTGCTGCACTTTCTTTATGGCAATTACATCTTTTCTTAGCTGAGGAGATCAAAAGTATACACAATACTCTAGATGTGATCTTACCATGCCACAGGTAATTGTAACAATGTATTTTAGTCCTGTATTCAAGTCCTCTCATATTAAAAGCCAACTTACCATTTGCCATCCTCATTATTTGCTGCATTTGCATGTTAAATTTCAGTGATGTCTGCCAGGGCAACTGTATATCTTTGAACATTGGATACTTGCCATCTTTGCTCTTAGATTTAATTTAATTTTTAATTTTAATTTTAGACATATACCATGGTAACAGGCCCTCCCGGGCCATGAGCCCATGCACTCCAAGTACACCAATTAACCTACAAACCCTGAACAATTTTGAAGGGTGGGAGAAAACTGGAGCACTGAAAGAAACCCACACAGACAAGGAGAGAACGTACAACTTCTTGCAGACAGCGCCGGATTTGAAGCTGAGTCGCTGGGCTGCAGTAGCATTGCACGAACTGCTATGCTAACCTTGCCACCCAGTTCAGTCTGAACATCAGCATTACCCAACCATTCACCTTTAAAAAAAAACACCAACATGGACAACTTCACATTTTCCACATCAATTACATTTCTTGTCCACTCACTCAACTTGTCCATATTCCCTTGAAGTCTCTCCACATACTCCTCCTTAGTCAGCAAATGTGGGGATATATCACTTGGTTCCTCCAGCTAAATCATTGATACAGATCATAAAGAGTTGGGGCTAAGCATTGGAATCCCAGAAGTCACACTTTGCCAATTTGACAAGGATCCAATAATCTCCATTCATTACATCCAGTCGGATAATCAGTATTCAATCCAAGTCAGTATTTCCCCGCAGGTCATGTGCTGAATTTATTGACTACACTCTTTTGTGGGATTTTATTGAAAGCCTTCTAAAAATCCCAATACATCATATCTACTGGTTTTCCCTTAAAGTATGCATTGCAGAAAATATCTTTTATTTTGCACATTCTGGTATTCTCAGAAAAGTTAATGAACTATACATACACCGTAACTGACCTGGTAACATTCATGAAAAGTTATTACTATCCGTATGGTCTTCCTCAATGTTAAGCCAGGTTTGTCTCCCAGAACGACTATATTGTTTTAATTTCCAGAGAGTTGTTGCTTCTTTATTCTGGATTTGCCTCATTAGGGAGATATTTGCAGGCAGCAATTTGCTGTTGAAGTTAGTCCTGGAAAGAAATAACTTCCCCAGTTAATTTCTTTTGAAATGTAGTTATTGTTGTTACAGCCACATAATACATAGTAGTGCAATAATGATCAGATAACAAACTTAGGAATCAAAAATTAAGCACTTCAGATACTAAAATTTAAAGACTAAATGTCCATGTAAATTAAATTCAATGTGAAATAAAACCAGAAAGTGTGGAAACCCTTTGTAAGTCTGGCAGCAGCTGTGGAGAGAGAAACAGGTTAGTGATGTTTCCTCAGAGAACCAGAAAGATATAAAATTTACATTTTTAATCTTCCAGAAAAGAAAGGAAGGGATTTTGTTCCACCCTGTCACAGACAGGGTGGAATACAAGAGAGATGACAATGGTTGGGGAGAATTATTTGTCTCTTTCAGAATAATCCTTTGGAAAATTAAACATTGAAGGGGTTAAGTGGGGCATTGTTTTGCACATTAACTAGATAACTGTTGTTCCACATGGCAGAGTTTCTGTTCTCTTTGGTAAAGGTAGTGCTACCATCTGATTGCCCTCCTCCACTGTTAGGCATCAGGACTGCCCCTCCACTTCTGACAGGATGGGACTCTCTCTCTCAACTGTCCCGGCCGTAATATCAGGGTAGTGACTCCTCTGGACTGCCCCTTCATTTGAGGGTGTTGATTTCTGATGGCCTCTAGATCTCCTGATAGGGAGTGGATGGATGGGGAAGAGTTGGTACTGCGCTTGTGAAGGTACTCTGATTTGACTGCCTCTAGATCTTTGATAGAGTGTAGAGGGCTGGTGTAAGTAGCCAATGAGGCATGGTCTATAAGCAAGCTATGTCGGGACTTTTTTTTCTCTCCTCAATTTCTTCTGGTTTACTAGTGCCAAGGCTAATACAATGGGAATAATCTTGTGAGGGGAAAATGGTGTCATTTCAGGGTGAAAGGAGAGCTGCTCTCTGTTGATTTGAATTTTGTTCTGGGTTACATCTTAATCGTGTTATTTGTAGAATTAATTCAAGAAAGGCATAATTGTAACATGCTCAGTCACTGAAGTCCTGGTGTAAATTTCCATAAAATTTAAATGAGGTGTTTCCTGTAATTAACGAACATTTGCTGCTGCTCTCTGCTCTGATTTGTAATTAACTGTGATTACGCGTGTTTAGTGATGACAGTGTTCTTATAATGGTTTGACAAGCTGGCCAGATTATGTCAGGTTACAAAACAACGTTGAGCACAAGGCTGAGGTGTCAGGCTGGTTAGATCATGAAACTGGGACACAGCGGTACACAAATGATTTGCATGGATGACTGCAGACACTGAATGTCTTTATTACTGCCTTTTGTTATTTAAACATGATCACATATTAGGCCCTTTTATAGTGAAAATTAGTAAATTGTAAACAGACAGGCTTTCTCTGCCTTTAAGATGCTCCAGTTACCTGCATAGAAGGTGCAAAGATGGATTGGCTGGTCTCAGGAGTTCCGGGTTCCTTCTGCCAAGGTTGTTGGTGTCACAGGTGGAGAAAAGTCACTCTACCTCTTGCGTAAAAGGATTGCCTCTGAAAGCGGCTCCAAAGTGGGGCGGCTGATGACGTTGCAATGTTGTCGTCAGCTCACGACCCAAGACCGTGAATTTTTAAAGCACCCGTCTCCGAAAAAGGAGATTACGATGCGAAGAAGATCTGCCTGAGTACTAAGACTGCTTGAACAGATCTCCACTCGCAGTCGTACCTGCTCCTCAGTCTCGATTGTTGTGAATGAGGTGCTTTCACTCTCCGGTGTTCCACTTCATGGAGGTGGGCAGCGCTACCGCGCGACACACCCTGCCTCCTTCACTTTCGGAAGCTAGCTCGGGAATCTCTCTGCGTAAAAGGACCATGTGATCTAACTTTTCTGTCCTCTCCATAAAAGGTAAATTTGCCTTTTTTATAAATTTGAGCAGGCGATAGTGTGACTTTTTGCACAAAACCCCCTTTTGATGACATCCCTTGCATTGCCACATAATATTACATAATATATTAAATAACCATTCAGCCCATCATATCTGTCCTGCGTCTTTGAAAGAACTCTCCAACTTGTCCCTTCTCCTGCCGCAGGGTCTTGACCCGATACGTTGACTCTCCCTCTGTCTTGATGGATGCTGCTTGACTTACTGAGCACCTCCAGCGGTTTTGTCCCTCTTCCTGCTCTTACCCCTTTTGTCTAAAATATCTCAGGTTGCCATTTGAAAGTTTTTACTGAACTGTGTCTGCTGCCCTTTAAAACAGCTTACTACCTGAATGATATTCTTGCATCGGGCAGCACGGGTGGCGTAGTGATTAGCGCAACGCCCTTGAAGCACCAGCAATCAGGACTGGGGTTGGAATCCCGTACTGTCTTTAAGGAGTGTATACATTCTCCCTGTGTCTGCGTGGGTTTTCTCCCACAATTTGAAACATACCCAGAGGGTGGTAGGTTAATTGGGTGTAATTGGCCGGCATGGACTCGTGCGCCGAAATGGCCTGTTACTTGTGCTGTATGTCTAAATTTTAAAAATAAATAAATAAATTGATAATATTAAAATTTACATTTAAAGTAATTTAATTTAAAATTTAAAAAAATTCTACTCTGGTTATTTTGACAATGACCTTCAAGCTTCATCCTCTTACTGGTTACCAATTCCTCAGCCATTGGACTTGCTTTTTCCACACATTCTGAACAGCATCATTCACATTGCTGCACGCGCAATTACTCCATGGCCCTCCTCATTCTGATCCCGAGATGTGTTCTCATATTGCCCATGGCCACAGTGTAGGTACACTTTGGCTAACAATTACAGTTGGCCATATACCACCTAAAACTTTTCAATATACCTGCACTTCTCTCCATTTTGACCTTTTAATGTTATTTCTGTATTTTGGTCATTTGGGTCCTTACATTCCCTGCTGAAATCTCTTTGTTCTCTCTGTCCTTTTTATCTTTTACCACATTCTTTCTTTGATTTGCAGCCCCATATCTCCTTTGTGGCTCAGTGTCAATTTTTCTTTAACCCCCTCAGTGATGCATAGTTGGATATCTTGCTATGATCTAAATAGATGTTGTTGCAGTTGAACATCCATTGCGAACCTTCTTTTCTGCAACAGAATTAGTTTTGCTTTATACTTTGGATACATGACCAGTCGGAACTGGAGTAAGATTATGCTTTGCTGAGCTAGTTTCAACTGGTGCTGGGTGTCGTGAAGTTGAACTGCACCAACCTGTCATGAATGACATCTGTAAGGATATGGAGTTGCTGTTGTGTCTGCAGTTGCAATCCATGAGCATTCACAAAAGGAAGAGATATCTAAGTATTGTCATTCTGGCTAGTAAGTAATAATTGTTGTCTTCATCAGAAAAACCAGATGATAACAGGTTCTACGGTAATGGTTTGAAATGATTGACTAGGAATACCACAGCAACCAGAGAACTGTTGCCATGTGTCGGTTGATTATCTAAAAGGCACCAATGTGACATTCCTTATTGATACCATAACAGATAATGTTGTGATTGCAAAGTAGGAGATTAATTTATGACAGGGAATTGCAAGTTAACACCAGCTTCCCCAAGATTAACTCGTGTGTTCTTTCAGGAGCTGATGAGCCTTCTGTTCACTTTCAGTATTTGATCACTTCATGATGGCTTCAAAGCATTCACGGGATCATATGCCTGGGTTTTGTAATCATTCACTGACCTTGAATAAACATCCCCGTAAAGATCTAATGATCTGTGGTTAGGGTTTTCCTTTTCCAATATCAGATGTTGTCAGTCATCAGTTCCATAGGATTCCTGCAGCTTATTATCAGAGATGTTCTAGGTTAGATGAACAATCAAATGTAATTGAACAATTCTCACACAGCAAAAGGAAGGATCTTTTAAATATTTTTCATAGCATGAAATAAGGATTGGAACTTATCCATGATTAAGATAGTCACTGAAAGAAAAAATTTTAAAATAATTTTGTTTTATTTTGAAATATCCCCCCCACCCCCCCGGGATTGACATCATATATAAATTAAAACAATGTACATTTCGAAACTGATTATGCTGCACATTTTAAATGTTCCAAGACTGTCTAGAGTTTTATGGCTTTGTAGCTGCACCAATGGTTCAGCTTCTTTGCAACCACAAAATCTGGGGTGGGCTGTAGTATAGGAAAAAGGAGACCATTCAGCCCATCATGTCTGTCTGGCTATTTTGAAGGACCGATCAAATAATTCTCATTCCTTGTTATTTCCTGGGTACCTGTGTACTTGTTTTTCTGTCCCAAGAACACTTTTTCCTTTAAGTTCCTATTTAGTCTGCTTCCATATTGTCTTGGGAAGTGTGTTTCAGCTTGTGTCTCCTTTTTTCTCTTTGTAACTGAATTCTTGACTTCCTCATCTGCAGACCCCAATCAGTGCAGATTCATAGCATTATCTGGCCCTTGCTGATCATGGTCATGGGCACCTCACAGCTTCATGCTTAGTCTATTAGTTTATTCCCTCGATACCCTGATTGAGTAGCCAAGTTTTTCTCTCATACAAGCCATAAATTTGCTCTCTATGTGATAGTGTGCAATAATATTTGGGAATTTAGAATGGACATTGAGAATCTGGTTATGTGGTGCTGGAAGAATGATCTTGATCTCAATGTCTGCAATACCAGGAACGGAAGACCAAGGGGTCACTCAGCTATCTTCATTGGCGGGACAACAATAGAAAGCATTAGAACCTTCAAGTTACTGGGCATCCACATGTCGGAGGACCTCTCCTGGAGCCAGTGTGATAAAGCAAGTATGAAGGATGCACACCCACATCTTTACTTTATCAGAAGTTTGAGGGGGTTTGGCATATAGTTGAATTCTCTTCAAAACTTGTACAGGTGTATTGTGTCAAGTATTTTGATAGGCTGCATCATGCCTGGTTTGGGAAAACAAGAACACAGGATCACACAAATTTTCTGAAAGTGAAAAACTTAGCCAATCCAACACAGACACAGGCTTCCTATCCATTAAAGACTGCCTCATGAAGACAGCCATAAAGGATACCTGGTCATGGTCTCTTCTCGCTGCTGCTTTCAGGAAGAAGGAACAGAAACCTAAAGTCCAAGAACCCTCAGTCGAAGAACTTTTTTTTCCCCCAACAGCTATCAAGTTCTTGAACCTCCTTGAACTAACCTAACCATAAACTACTCCAGGATCATCAAAAGATCTGTCTGCACGATTGAAACACCACTTCTTTTGCACTAACTGCAACTGTATTTGTTTGTATTTTTCAATCCTTT
Organism: Narcine bancroftii; assembly: GCF_036971445.1. Classification (NCBI taxonomy): domain Eukaryota; kingdom Metazoa; phylum Chordata; class Chondrichthyes; order Torpediniformes; family Narcinidae; genus Narcine; species Narcine bancroftii. Next base: position 39,840,355 of record NC_091469.1, read on the forward strand.
TATATTTATTAACTCCTTTTTGGTCTCTGAGCACATTTGGATAATTTAACTTATACAAACTGTGTGGCTGTATCAAGTAAGAATTTCAGTATATCTATGCATTGTACTTATGTATATGACAATCAGTGGCGGATTAACCATTAGGCTGAGTAGGCTGAAGCCTAGGGGCCCAGAGGGGGACCCGAGCCACCCAAGATATTTCATACTTTTGCATATATTCTGTTTACCTTGTCCATGACTGCAGACACTGTGACTGTAGTGCAATACATAAATGTGCTGGAGCAGGTCACGCAGCATCTATATGAAGTAAAGAGTACCCTGGTCTCTGTATATCGTTTCACCAACTTCACAAGCGGGTGAACGTGGTGACTGTGGGCCAGAGTCAGCACTTTGCCGTTGCCGAGGTGATGTGTGCAGTGGATTCTGGGAGCTGCCAGTGGAGGCATGAAGATTGTGGCGTGTGTGAGGAGGAGGCTCCAAAATATTGGTGTCCAGCCTATTACCTGTGGTAGTAAGTGAAGAATGGGAAGGGTTACGTGGCCGGCCGTGTCTGACCTGTGGTCGATACTGCTAACTGTGAGGCCAGAAGCAAGTGGCGCCTGGATGGCCAGGCCCTCGCTGAGAAGGAGGGTCAGCGTGGGCAGCCTGGGCCACAGCAGGGAGCGAGAGGTGCCGGGGGTAGCCCAGGCTCGTGGTGGGGCAAGGTCGGGGGGGCCTTACTAAAACTCAACCTAGGGCCTGGGTGGTAGTTAATCCACCACTGATGACAATAAATACTCATATCTCATATTATATTTTCAATACCTTTATGTTCCTTCAGGCACTTTGGCAGTTATCTTTTTATATTTCTGTTGTTAACTGTTGACTTCAAAGGTATTTGAATTTAGATGTTGAGAGAGTCAAACGTTATGAGGTTAGGGCTGAAAATGACACTGAAATGAAAGGTCAGTCATGATTTCAATGCATGGCAGAGCAGGCAAAGGTGTGAATGACCTCATCCTGCTTTGATTCCTTGTGTGTCCACTGAGCTTTGTTACTAGATAGAGGTGTGGGGGGGGGGGTTGGTTTCGAGCCATCAGTATCAACATGGCAGTATCCAAATGACAATCCTGTGACAGTTTGGGTAACTATATATGTTATATAGGGGCACATACTTCTATTCAGGCCATTGATATTGATCGTCAGTTTATGCTCTGACCTTATTACAACAGAGGCCTAAATAGCTGCAATATTCTTGTAGGGTGATCTGCTTATTGCTACCATTTGCCGTGTCCCTAGAGTAGATATTAATCTCAATCTGTGCCGCTGCCAAAACTAGCAGCTCCCAACCCAAAGAACAAAATGATTTATTCACCATATTTCTGATTTGATCATGGTTGAAACTCCCTTTCTTTCATGCCATTGATGAAATGTTTATTTTAAGTAGTTAAAATTTTATTCAGCACCTAATGTCCAGTTAGAAATTGTGTAGCCCAGTGGCATGACCCTTGGACCTTGTGGGATTCCTCACTGAATTTTAGCCTGACTGTCCTTGTTGCTGCAAGTTATGAGGCAGGTCCCGGGAGTGAATGATGCCCTGTGCCCTGTGTTTATCCATGATTTCATTTTTGAAATACAGCCTCCATAGACTATTCTGAGAGGAAAATGACTTCAAAAATGTAGTAGTCAATGTGTCCGCAATGTGCATGTGTGACACATGTTCCTTTTGTCTTTTCATCTGCTCCAACAGCCAGACAGTTTCCTGCAGTGCTCATTCCAGCGATTTGACAAATGATTGCCAGATGTGAGCTCCTTCCAGTGATTCTTCCTCTCAACAAACCTGTGGAGATGGGTTATTTCATAAACCCTGTCCATTTTATCTCCTTTCACATCTGCTACAGTTTATAGACAGTGGCCTCTATCTGTCTGATTTCTGGACAGCGTGATTAACTCTCTTTCTATGCCTCTTTTTTTCTCTTTCTCTTCTCTCTCTCCCCCTCTCTTTTGTTTTTTCTCTCTTCCCCTCTTTCTCTCTCCCTCTTGTAATGAGCTAAGGCAGACAAAGCAAAGATTTCTGGTTTTTACACTTAATAAGTTAATCATTAACACATTTTAATGACTTGTTACAAATAATGCAGATATTGAATGCACAACCGCTGGTGTCAAAGGTCATAAAATCAGTACCTATGTGAATATGCACAAGGCTAGAAAGAACAACTCTTTTAACAACTTCGAGCTTCATCTTCTCTTGTCCCTAAATCTGAATCCTCATACGAAACTTTATTCTAAGTGTTTTCTGGAGAGCAGTGAGCACAGTGTTATGATTTTGGCAGTTTGCAGGTTTTGCATTCCTGTGCATGAAAAAAATGAAGTTCATCCTCAAGTATCTTTCCTGATTAAAGGAATTAGAAGCATTGTACGAAATAATGGTGAAGTTGGAAAATATTCGCAAGAGTATGACCCAGACTTGATGATCAGGTGCTGTCAGGATGGGTGCAGAGGTGCTGTTGGGAAGGGAATTTCATGGAAATCTTTCTATGTTGACCAATGCCAGGAGGTAAACTTTAACTGGATTCCTCATTACTGCAACCAGTATTCTGCTATGCACAGAATATATGTGAAATTCCTGATCTGCAATGTACAATTGCTATTTAATAATGTTACTCAACAGGCACACCATCCTATAGGCACATGTTTACACTGTCTCTGAGTTGTGCATCCACACAGGTTTTGGAACATAGGTACAGACTTCAACACAAGTGCCTTTGCATGCATTACATGCTCACAATAGATAAACACTGGAATTCACATACCAAGGTCTGCACTGAAAGGGTAGGAGGGTGGTCGGGGAGTTTTGTTATTGTGAGGATTGTTATTCAGATTGGAAGCCTGTGACCACTGATGTGCACAGAGATAAATGCTGAGTTCCCTGCCATTTGTCATTTATATTGACAATTAAGATGAAAGTGTGGTTGATAATTTTGTTGGATGACACCAAAATTGGTGATGTTATGGACAGTGAAGAAGGTTATCTGAGATTACTGCAGGATCCAGATCAACTGGGGAAGAGGGCCAAAAATGGGAGATGGAATTTAATTTAGACAAGTGCCAGGTGTTGTATTTTGATACAGTGTACTTACGCCCAAAATTCTTACTCGCTGCAGCTAAATTTGTATGTTTTGTAAACATAAAACAATTACAATAGTATAAATTAAATTGCATAGGACATTACAGCACAGTACAGGCCCTTCAGTCCACAATGGTGTGCGATCTATATATACATAAAAAATGACCTCCCCACCTCATAATCCTCTATTTTTCTTTAATTCTGTAGAAGATTGAGGGGTAATTTGATAGAGGTATTTAAAATTATGATGGGGACAGATGGAGTAAATGTGGACAGGCTGTTTCTATTGAGGGGGGGGGAGATTCAATTAAGAGGACATGGATTGAGATTGAAGGGGTAAAAATTTAGGGTAAACATGAGGGGGAATTTCTTCACTCAGATGGTGATGGGAGTGTGGAATGAGCTTCTGGCCAAAGTGGTAGACGTGGGTTAAATTTTAATATTTAAGGAAAAGTTGGATAGGTATATGGACGAAAAAGGTTTGGAAGGTTATGAGATCAATGGGACTAGATAGGAGAAGGGCCAACTGGCCTGTTTCTGTGCTGTAATTGTAATATATGTGCTTGTGTCTCTGAAATGTCCCAATGGTTCCAGCCTCCATCATTAGTCCTGGCAAGGCATTCAGGCACCCATAATTCACTGTGCTTAAAAAAAATACCTCTGATGTCTCCCCCAAACTTCCTTCCCTTCACTTTGTACAGATTCCTCTGGTGTTCGTTACTCCCACCCTGGGAAAAAGGTGCTGGCTGTCTACCTTATCTCTCAATTTTGTTGGTGTCTATTAAGTCACCTGTCATCCTTCTTTGCTCCAAAGAGCAAAATTTGAGCTCTGCTAACCTTGCCTCATAAGCCACATTTTCCAATCCAGGCCACATCTTGGTAAATCTCCTCTGCACCCTCTCCATGGCTTCCACATTGTTCCTGTAATGAGGTGACAAAAGCTGAACACAGTAAAAATATATGTTATAAATAAAAAGGATAGATAGATAAATATTCATAGTTACAGTTAGCGTGAGAAAATAAATGGTATTTCAATAGTGCATACAGGTTTTTTTGTGGTCCCGGATAGTCATTGGATAAAAATTGTTTTTGAACCAAGAGGTGCTGGAATTCAGCTTCTGTACCTTCTTCTCAAAGGTATCAGTAAAGAGGGGTTGTAACCTGGATAATGGGGGACCTTTATGATGCAGACTGCCTTCTTGAGGCGGCACCTCACATAGATGTCATCAATAGATGGGAGGTTAGAGCTTGTGATGAATCTGGCTATGCTTGCTACTCCTGCAGCCTTCTGCATTCCTGGTCATGAATTACCCAATCAGGCTGTGACACAACCAGAAGTTTGGTTTCCATGGTACACCTGTGCTAGAGTATTTGATGACATGCCAAATCTCCTCAGAAAGTAAAGGCATTTGGTGTGCCTTCTTCACATTTGCCCGCAGTGCTGGCTCCAGGAAAAGTCCTCCGATATGTGGAATCTGGAATGCTAAGGTACTAACCCTCTCCAGCTCCATCTCACCAATGCAAATGTGCATGGTAATGTGGACAATTATCTCAAAAATGGAGGGACTGTAGCTGTAACCCAGACAGATCCAGCATGATGCGACTTGGCTGTATGTTTTGTGATCAGGTTTCAAAAATTCCCAATCCTTTGGCTAGGATCAAATTTGGATTGGCTGTGGTTGGGTTAAGTTTTAATTTTACAGATTGCTTAATTTGTTGTACTTCTGCCTACCTAAAACAGAAGGCTGGGGTAAAGAGCAAAAGTCCAACTAACTTTGGAGGAATCGAAGTAAGGCAAACAGCTTTTTTAATGAATGTATTTTTCTTTTAATGAGATCCTCTATTTCACACTTGCTTGTGTTGCTGCTTCCTGTTCCTCTGGTAACAGGCACTCCAGAGACACTGCGGTGTGAAGCAGAAGGGGTGCCACACGATCTCTGCATCAAGGGAATGTCCTTGAGAGGATGACTTGTCACCAGCATTCAACCGAGAGAATACCATGGAGATCTCTGAACATCTGGCAGCTCAGCACAGGAAGCTTGCAGGCTTTGAGGGGGGAGTAGTGTCATTAATTGTGATGAAATAATTTAAACCATCAGGAAGAAATGAGGTGGTTAAACTGAGTTCAGGTTCCATTTTGTGTGCATATTTCAGGGCGCTAAGGCAGTTTGAATCATAGTGCAGCCCAGCATTAGTTATGTATCTCCTGTCCATCTCTCTGTCCATGGCCTTCTCCCCTACCACCCTTGCCATTCTCCCTTGCTGTCCCTTTCACTCTCCCTAACATTCTCTCTCTCTTGCTTCTCTCGCTCACATACTATCCTTATCTTTCTCTTTTTTGTTCTCTCGCTTTCTCTTGCTCTCTCTTTCCCCTTCTGCTCCCATGATTTTATTAATTCATCATCCTTCCGATGCTCCTTGCCCCCTTTTGTATATGGGAAAGGCATCAGAGGGTCTGCCCAATGTCCTCTAACTATATTCTTTAGAGGTAGCCTCTGACTCCAGTTTACAAAGCAGTTTGGCTCCCTCTTTTCTCCCCAGCTACCAATTCTGCTCTTGCAGTTCCTGTCCCCACACTTCCAACTCCCAGTTAAAGTCAAGGAATATAGCTGTTGAGTAGAGTGTGCAACTGGAACCCCGTTACCTGGTGAATCAAGCGATTAATCACCAAGTCAGTCATTGACATTTCAGTGATGATGTTTGATTGGAAAGATTGACAGAGACAAAAGATTAGATGCATGAGATCAGCAGCGGGTGACTTCACTCAAAATTTTATAATGGCCTTCTACATTTTATGCTCTGTTGGAACTTGCCATTTGGCCTTTGCAGATATTTCCTGTGTACTGCCCTCAAGCACCATCCCACTCACCTTCATCCCACTCCACCACACTCTGTGTACTGCCCTCAAGCACCCTCCCACTTACCTACATCCCACTCCAACACACTCTGTGTACTGCCCACAAGCACCCTCCCACTTACCTTCATCCCACTCCACCACACTCTGTGTACTGCCCACAAGCACCCTCCCACTCACCTTCATCCCACTCCACTACACCTGTGTACTGCCCACAAGCACCCTCCCACTCACCTTCATCCCACTCCACCACACTCTGTGTACTGCCCACAAGCACCCTCTCACTCACCTTCATCCCACTCCACCACACTCTGTGTACTGCCCACAAGCACCCTCCCACTCACCTTCATCCCACTCCACCACACTCTGTGTACTGCCCACAAGCACCCTCCCACTCACCTTCATCCCACTCCACTACACTCTGTGTACTGCCCTCAAGCACCCTCCCACTAACCTTCATTCCACTCCACTACACCTGTGTACTGCCCACAAGCACCCTCCCACTCACCTTCATCCCACTCCACTACACTCTGTGTACTGCCCACAAGCACCCTCCCACTCACCTTCATCCCACTCCACCACACTCTGTGTACTGCCCACAAGCACACTCCCACTCACCTTCATCCCACTCCACCACACTCTGTGTACTGCCCACAAGCACCCTCCCACTCACCTTCTTCCCACTGCACTACACCTGTGTACTGCCCACAAGCACCCTCCCACTCACCTTCATCCCACTCCACTACACTCTGTGTACTGCCCACAAGCACCGTCCCACTCACCTTCATCCCAATCCACAACACTCTGTGTACTGCCCACAAGCACCCTCCCACTCACCTTCATCCCACTCCACTACACTCTGTGTACTGCCCACAAGTACCCTCCCACTTACCTTCATCCCACTCCACCACACTCTGTGTATGCCCACAAGCACCCTCCCACTCACCTTCATCCCACTCCACTACACCTGTGTACTGCCCACAAGCACCCTCCCACTCACCTTCATCCCACTCCACTACACCTGTGTACTGCCCACAAGCACCCTCCCATTCACCTTCATCCCACTGCACTACACCTGTGTACTGCCCACAAGCACCCTCCCACTCACCTTCATCCCACTGCACTACACCTGTGTACTGCCCACAAGCACCCTCCCACTCACCTTCATCCCACTCCACTACACACTGTGTACTGCCCACAAGCACCCTCCCACTCACCTTCATCCCACTCCACTACACTCTGTGTACTGCCCACAAGCACCCTCCCACTTACCTTCATCCCACTCCACCACACTCTGTGTACTGCCCACAAGCACCCTCCCACTCACCTTCATCCCACTCCACCACACTCTGTGTACTGCCCACAATCACCCTCCCACTCACCTTCATCCCACTCCACTACACTGTGTGTACTGCCCACAAGCACCCTCCCACTTACCTTCATCCCACTCCACCACACTCTGTGTACTGCCCACAAGCACCCTCCCACTCACCTTCATCCCACTCCACTACACTCTGTGTACTGCCCACAAGCACCCTCCCACTTACCTTCATCCCACTCCACCACACTCTGTGTACTGCACACAAGCACCCTCCCACTCACCTTCATCCCACTCCACCACACTCTGTGTACTGCCCACAAGCGCCCTCCCACTCACCTTCATCCCACTCCACTACACTCTGTGTACTGCCCACAAGCACCCTCCCACTTACCTTCATCCCACTCCACCACACTCTGTGTACTGTCCACAAGCACCCTCCCACTCACCTTCATCCCACTCCACTACACTCTGTGTACTGCCCACAAGCACCCTCCCACTTACCTTCATCCCACTCCACCACACTCTGTGTACTGTCCACAAGCACCCTCCCACTCACCTTCATCCCACTCCACCACACTCTGTGTACTGTCCACAAGCACCCTCCCACTCACCTTCATCCCACTCCACTACACTGTGTACTGCCCACAAACACCCTCCCACTCACCTTCATCCCACTCCACCACACTCTGTGTACTGCCCTCAAGCACCCTCCCACTCACCTTCATCCCACTCCGCTACACTCTATGTACTGCCCACAAGCACCCTCCCACTCACCTTTATCCCACTCCACTACACCTGTGTACTGCCCACAAGCATCCTCCCACTCACCTTCATCCCACTCCACCACACTCTGTGTACTGCCCACAAGCACCCTCCCACTCACCTTCATCCCACTCCACTACACTCTGTGTACTGCCCTCAAGCACCCTCCCACTCACCTTCATCCCACTCCACTACACTCTGTGTACTGCCCACAAGCACCCTCCCACTCACCTTCATCCCACTGCACTACACCTGTGTACTCCCCACAAGCACCCTCCCACTCACCTTCATCCCACTCCACTACACTCTGTGTACTGCCCACAAGCACCGTCCCACTCACCTTCATCCCAATCCACAACACTCTGTGTACTGCCCACAAGCACCCTCCCACTCACCTTCATCCCACTCCACTACACTCTGTGTACTGCCCACAAGTACCCTCCCACTTACCTTCATCCCACTCCACCACACTCTGTGTATGCCCACAAGCACCCTCCCACTCACCTTCATCCCACTCCACTACACCTGTGTACTGCCCACAAGCACCCTCCCACTCACCTTCATCCCACTCCACTACACCTGTGTACTGCCCACAAGCACCCTCCCATTCACCTTCATCCCACTGCACTACACCTGTGTACTGCCCACAAGCACCCTCCCACTCACCTTCATCCCACTGCACTACACCTGTGTACTGCCCACAAGCACCCTCCCACTCACCTTCATCCCACTCCACTACACTCTGTGTACTGCCCACAAGCACCCTCCCACTCTTCTTCATCCCACTCCACCACACTCTGTGTACTGCCTACAAACACACTCCCACTCACCTTCATCCCACTCCACTACACTCTGTGTACTGCCCACAAGTACCCTCCCACTTACCTTCATCACACTCCACCACACTCTGTGTACTGCCCACAAGCACCCTCCCACTTACCTTCATCCCACTCCACCACACTCTGTGTACTGCCCACAAGCACCCTCCCACTCACCTTCATCCCACTCCACTACACTCTGTGTACTGCCCACAAGCACCCTCCCACTCACCTTCATCCCACTCCACCACACTCTGTGTACTGCCCACAAGCACCCTCCCACTTACCTTCATCCCACTCCACCACACTCTGTGTACTGCCCACAAGCACCCTCCCACTTACCTTCATCCCACTCCACCACACTCTGTGTACTGCCCACAAGCACCCTCCCACTTACCTTCATCCCACTCCACCACACTCTGTATACTGCCCACAAGCACCCTCCCACTCACCTTCATCACACTCCACTACACTCTGTGTACTGCCCACAATCACCCTCCCACTTACCTTCATCACACTCCACCACACTCTGTGTACTGCCCACAAGCACCCTCCCACTCACCTTCATCCCACTCCACCACACTCTGTGTACTACCCACAAGCACCTTCCCACTCACCTTCATCCCACTCCACCACACTCTGTGTACTGCCCTCAAGCACCCTCCCACTCACCTTCATCCCACTCCACTACACTCTGTGTACTGCCCACAAGCACCCTCCCACTCACCTTCATCCCACTCCACTACACCTGTGTACTGCCCACAAGCACCCTCCCACTCACCTTCATCCCACTCCACCACACTCTGTGTACTCTCCACAAGCACCCTCCCACTCACCTTCATCCCACTCCACTACACTCTGTGTACTGCCCACAAGCACCCTCCCACTTACCTTCATCCCACTCCACCACACTCTGTGTACTGCCCACAAGCACCCTCCCACTCACCTTCATCCCACTCCACCACACTCTGTGTACTGCCCTCAAGCACCCTCCCACTCACCTTCATCCCACTCCACTACACTCTGTGTACTGCCCACAAGCACCCTCCCACTCACCTTTATCCCACTCCACTACACCTGTGTACTGCCCACAAGCACCCTCCCACTCACCTTCATCCCACTCCACCACACTCTGTGTACTGCCCACAAGCACCCTCCCACTCACCTTCATCCCACTCCACTACACTCTGTGTACTGCCCTCAAGCACCCTCCCACTCACCTTCATCCCACTCCACTACACTCTGTGTACTGCCCACAAGCACCCTCCCACTCACCTTCATCCCACTGCACTACACCTGTGTACTGCCCACAAGCACCCTCCCACTCACCTTCATCCCACTCCACTACACTCTGTGTACTGCCCACAAGCACCGTCCCACTCACCTTCATCCCAATCCACAACACTCTGTGTACTGCCCACAAGCACCCTCCCACTCACCTTCATCCCACTCCACTACACTCTGTGTACTGCCCACAAGTACCCTCCCACTTACCTTCATCCCACTCCACCACACTCTGTGTATGCCCACAAGCACCCTCCCACTCACCTTCATCCCACTCCACTACACCTGTGTACTGCCCACAAGCACCCTCCCACTCACCTTCATCCCACTCCACTACACCTGTGTACTGCCCACAAGCACCCTCCCATTCACCTTCATCCCACTGCACTACACCTGTGTACTGCCCACAAGCACCCTCCCACTCACCTTCATCCCACTGCACTACACCTGTGTACTGCCCACAAGCACCCTCCCACTCACCTTCATCCCACTCCACTACACACTGTGTACTGCCCACAAGCACCCTCCCACTCACCTTCATCCCACTCCACTACACTCTGTGTACTGCCCACAAGCACCCTCCCACTTACCTTCATCCCACTCCACCACACTCTGTGTACTGCCCACAAGCACCCTCCCACTCACCTTCATCCCACTCCACCACACTCTGTGTACTGCCCACAATCACCCTCCCACTCACCTTCATCCCACTCCACTACACTGTGTGTACTGCCCACAAGCACCCTCCCACTTACCTTCATCCCACTCCACCACACTCTGTGTACTGCCCACAAGCACCCTCCCACTCACCTTCATCCCACTCCACTACACTCTGTGTACTGCCCACAAGCACCCTCCCACTTACCTTCATCCCACTCCACCACACTCTGTGTACTGCACACAAGCACCCTCCCACTCACCTTCATCCCACTCCACCACACTCTGTGTACTGCCCACAAGCACCCTCCCACTCACCTTCATCCCACTCCACTACACTCTGTGTACTGCCCACAAGCACCCTCCCACTTACCTTCATCCCACTCCACCACACTCTGTGTACTGTCCACAAGCACCCTCCCACTCACCTTCATCCCACTCCACTACACTCTGTGTACTGCCCACAAGCACCCTCCCACTTACCTTCATCCCACTCCACCACACTCTGTGTACTGCCCACAAGCACCCTCCCACTCACCTTCATCCCACTCCACCACACTCTGTGTACTGTCCACAAGCACCCTCCCACTCACCTTCATCCCACTCCACTACACTCTGTGTACTGCCCACAAACACCCTCCCACTCACCTTCATCCCACTCCACCACACTCTGTGTACTGCCCTCAAGCACCCTCCCACTCACCTTCATCCCACTCCACTACACTCTATGTACTGCCCACAAGCACCCTCCTACTCACCTTTATCCCACTCCACTACACCTGTGTACTGCCCACAAGCACCCTCCCACTCACCTTCATCCCACTCCACCACACTCTGTGTACTGCCCACAAGCACCCTCCCACTCACCTTCATCCCACTCCACTACACTCTGTGTACTGCCCTCAAGCACCCTCCCACTCACCTTCATCCCACTCCACTACACTCTGTGTACTGCCCACAAGCACCCTCCCACTCACCTTCATCCCACTGCACTACACCTGTGTACTGCCCACAAGCACCCTCCCACTCACCTTCATCCCACTCCACTACACTCTGTGTACTGCCCACAAGCACCGTCCCACTCACCTTCATCCCAATCCACCACACTCTGTGTACTGCCCACAAGCACCCTCCCACTCACCTTCATCCCACTCCACTCCACTCTGTGTACTGCCCACAAGCACCCTCCCACTCACCTTCATCCCACTCCACCACACTCTGTGTACTGCCCACAAGCACCCTCCCACTTACCTTCATCCCACTCCACCACACTCTGTGTACTGCCCACAAGCACCCTCCCACTTACCTTCATCCCACTCCACCACACTCTGTGTACTGCCCACAAGCACCCTCCCACTTACCTTCATCCCACTCCACCACACTCTGTATACTGCCCACAAGCACCCTCCCACTCACCTTCATCCCACTCCACTACACTCTGTGTACTGCCCACAATCACCCTCCCACTTACCTTCATCACACTCCACCACACTCTGTGTGCTGCCCACAAGCACCCTCCCACTCACCTTCATCCCACTCCACCACACTCTGTGTACTGCCCACAAGCACCTTCCCACTCACCTTCATCCCACTCCACCACACTCTGTGTACTGCCCACAAGCACCTTCCCACTCACCTTCATCCCACTCCACCACACTCTGTGTACTGCCCTCAAGCACCCTCCCACTCACCTTCATCCCACTCCACTACACTCTGTGTACTGCCCACAAGCACCCTCCCACTCACCTTCATCCCACTCCACTACACCTGTGTACTGCCCACAAGCACCCTCCCACTCACCTTCATCCCACTCCACCACACTCTGTGTACTGTCCACAAGCACCCTCCCACTCACCTTCATCCCACTCCACTACACTCTGTGTACTGCCCACAAGCACCCTCCCACTTACCTTCATCCCACTCCACCACACTCTGTGTACTGCCCACAAGCACCCTCCCACTCACCTTCATCCCACTCCACCACACTCTGTGTACTGTCCACAAGCACCCTCCCACTCACCTTCATCCCACTCCACTACACTCTGTGTACTGCCCACAAGCACCCTCCCACTCACCTTCATCCCACTCCACCACACTCTGTGTACTGCCCTCAAGTACCCTCCCACTCACCTTCATCCCACTCCACTACACTCTGTGTACTGCCCACAAGCACCCTCCCACTCACCTTTATCCCACTCCACTACACCTGTGTACTGCCCACAAGCACCCTCCCACTCACCTTCATCCCACTCCACCACACTCTGTGTACTGCCCACAAGCACCCTCCCACTCACCTTCATCCCACTCCACTACACTCTGTGTACTGCCCTCAAGCACCCTCCCACTCACCTTCATCCCACTCCACTACACTCTGTGTACTGCCCACAAGCACCCTCCCACTCACCTTCATCCCACTGCACTACACCTGTGTACTGCCCACAAGCACCCTCCCACTCACCTTCATCCCACTCCACTACACTCTGTGTACTGCCCACAAGCACCGTCCCACTCACCTTCATCCCAATCCACAACACTCTGTGTACTGCCCACAAGCACCCTCCCACTAACCTTCATCCCACTCCACTACACTCTGTGTACTGCCCACAAGTACCCTCCCACTTACCTTCATCCCACTCCACCACACTCTGTGTATGCCCACAAGCACCCTCCCACTCACCTTCATCCCACTCCACTACACCTGTGTACTGCCCACAAGCACCCTCCCACTCACCTTCATCCCACTCCACTACACCTGTGTACTGCCCACAAGCACCCTCCCATTCACCTTCATCACACTGCACTACACCTGTGTACTGCCCACAAGCACCCTCCCACTCACCTTCATCCCACTGCACTACACCTGTGTACTGCCCACAAGCACCCTCCCACTCACCTTCATCCCACTCCACTACACACTGTGTACTGCCCACAAGCACCCTCCCACTCACCTTCATCCCACTCCACTACACTCTGTGTACTGCCCACAAGCACCCTCCCACTTACCTTCATCCCACTCCACCACACTCTGTGTACTGCCCACAAGCACCCTCCCACTCACCTTCATCTCACTCCACCACACTCTGTGTACTGCCCACAATCACCCTCCCACTCACCTTCATCCCACTCACTACACTGTGTGTACTGCCCACAAGCACCCTCCCACTTACCTTCATCCCACTCCACCACACTCTGTGTACTGCCCACAATCACCCTCCCACTCACCTTCATCCCACTCCACTACACTCTGTGTACTGCCCACAAGCACCCTCCCACTTACCTTCATCCCACTCCACCACACTCTGTGTACTGCACACAAGCACCCTCCCACTCACCTTCATCCCACTCCACTACACTCTGTGTACTGCCCACAAGCACCCTCCCACTTACCTTCATCCCACTCCACCACACTCTGTGTACTGTCCACAAGCACCCTCCCACTCACCTTCATCCCACTCCACTACACTCTGTGTACTGCCCACAAGCACCCTCCCACTTACCTTCATCCCACTCCACCACACTCTGTGTACTGCCCACAAGCACCCTCCCACTCACCTTCATCCCACTCCACCACACTCTGTGTACTGTCCACAAGCACCCTCCCACTCACCTTCATCCCACTCCACTACACTCTGTGTACTGCCCACAAACACCCTCCCACTCACCTTCATCCCACTCCACCACACTCTGTGTACTGCCCTCAAGCACCCTCCCACTCACCTTCATCCCACTCCACTACACTCTATGTACTGCCCACAAGCACCCTCCCACTCACCTTTATCCCACTCCACTACACCTGTGTACTGCCCACAAGCACCCTCCCACTCACCTTCATCCCACTCCACCACACTCTGTGTACTGCCCACAAGCACCCTCCCACTCACCTTCATCCCACTCCACTACACTCTGTGTACTGCCCTCAAGCACCCTCCCACTCACCTTCATCCCACTCCACTACACTCTGTGTACTGCCCACAAGCACCCTCCCACTCACCTTCATCCCACTGCACTACACCTGTGTACTGCCCACAAGCACCCTCCCACTCACCTTCATCCCACTCCACTACACTCTGTGTACTGCCCACAAGCACCGTCCCACTCACCTTCATCCCAATCCACAACACTCTGTGTACTGCCCACAAGCACCCTCCCACTCACCTTCATCCCACTCCACTACACTCTGTGTACTGCCCACAAGTACCCTCCCACTTACCTTCATCCCACTCCACCACACTCTGTGTATGCCCACAAGCACCCTCCCACTCACCTTCATCCCACTCCACTACACCTGTGTACTGCCCACAAGCACCCTCCCACTCACCTTCATCCCACTCCACTACACCTGTGTACTGCCCACAAGCACCCTCCCATTCACCTTCATCCCACTGCACTACACCTGTGTACTGCCCACAAGCACCCTCCCACTCACCTTCATCCCACTGCACTACACCTGTATACTGCCCACAAGCACCCTCCCACTCACCTTCATCCCACTCCACTACACTCTGTGTACTGCCCACAAGCACCCTCCCACTCTTCTTCATCCCACTCCACCACACTCTGTGTACTGCCTACAAGCACACTCCCACTCACCTTCATCCCACTCCACTACACTCTGTGTACTGCCCACAAGTACCCTCCCACTTACCTTCATCCCACTCCACCACACTCTGTGTACTGCCCACAAGCACCCTCCCACTTACCTTCATCCCACTCCACCACACTCTGTGTACTGCCCACAAGCACCCTCCCACTCACCTCCATCCCACTCCACTACACTCTGTGTACTGCCCACAAGCACCCTCCCACTCACCTTCATCCCACACCACCACACTCTGTGTACTGCCCACAAGCACCCTCCCACTTACCTTCATCCCACTCCACCACACTCTGTGTACTGCCCACAAGCACCCTCCCACTTACCTTCATCCCACTCCACCACACTCTGTGTACTGCCCACAAGCACCCTCCCACTTACCTTCATCCCACTCCACCACACTCTGTATACTGCCCACAAGCACCCTCCCACTCACCTTCATCCCACTCCACTACACTCTGTGTACTGCCCACTATCACCCTCCCACTTACCTTCATCACACTCCACCACACTGTGTGTACTGCCCACAAGCACCCTCCCACTCACCTTCATCCCACTCCACCACACTCTGTGTACTGCCCACAAGCACCTTCCCACTCACCTTCATCCCACTCCACCACACTCTGTGTACTGCCCACAAGCACCTTCCCACTCACCTTCATCCCACTCCACCACACTCTGTGTACTGCCCTCAAGCACCCTCCCACTCACCTTCATCCCACTCCACTACACTCTGTGTACTGCCCACAAGCACCCTCCCACTCACCTTCATCCCACTCCACTACACCTGTGTACTGCCCACAAGCACCCTCCCACTCACCTTTATCCCACTCCACTACACTCTGTGTACTGCCCACAAGCACCCTCCCACTCACCTTCATCCCACTCCACCACACTCTGTGTACTGCCCACAAGCACCCTCCCACTCACCTTCATCCCACTCCACTACACTCTGTGTACTGCCCACAAGTACCCTCCCACTTACCTTCATCCCACTCCACCACACTCTGTGTACTGCCCACAAGCACCCTCCCACTCACCTTCATCCCACTCCACTACACCTGTGTACTGCCCACAAGCACCCTCCCACTCACCTTCATCCCACTCCACTACACCTGTGTACTGCCCACAAGCATCCTCCCATTCACCTTCATCCCACTCCACTACACCTGTGTACTGCCCACAAGCACCCTCCCACTCACCTTTATCCCACTCCACCACACTCTGTGTACTGCCCACTAGCACCCTCCCACTCACCTTCATCCCACTCCACTACACTCTGTGTACTGCCCTCAAGCACCCTCCCACTCACCTTCATCCCACTCCACTACACTCTGTGTAGTGCCCACAAGCACCTTCCCACTCACCTTCATCCCACTGCACTACACCTGTGTACTGCCCACAAGCACCCTCCCACTCACCTTCATCCCACTCCACTACACTCTGTGTACTGTCCACAAGCACCCTCCCACTCACCTTAATCCCACTCCACCACACTCTGTGTACTGCCCACAAGCACCCTCCCACTCACCTTCATCCCACTCCACCACACTCTGTGTACTGCCCACAAGCACCCTCCCACTCACCTTCATCCCACTCCACCACACTCTGTGTACTGCCCACAAGCACCTTCCCACTCACCTTCATCCCACTCCACCGCACTCTGTGTACTGCCCACAAGCATCTTCCCACTCATCTTCATCCCACTCCACCACACTCTGTGTACTGCCCTCAAGCACCCTCCCACTCACCTTCATCCCACTCCACCACACTCTGTTTACTGCCCTCAAGCACCCTCCCACTCACCTTCATCCCACTCCACTACACTCTGTACTGCCCACAAGCACCCTCCCACTCACCTTCATCCCACTCCACCACACTCTGTGTACTGACCACAAGCACCCTCCCACTCACCTTCATCCCACTCCACTACACTCTGTGTACTGCCCTCAAGCACCCTCCCACTCACCTTCATCCCACTCCACTACACTCTGTGTACTGCCCACAAGCACCCTCCCACTCACCTTCATCCCACTGCACTACACCTGTGTACTGCCCACAAGCACCCTCCCACTCACCTTCATCCCACTCCACTACACTCTGTGTACTGCCCACAAGCACCCTCCCACTCACCTTCATCCCACTCCACCACACTCTGTGTACTGCCCACAAGCACCCTCCCACTCACCTTCATCCCACTCCACCACACTCTGTGTACTGCCCACAAGCACCCTCCCACTCACCTTCATCCCACTCCACTACACTCTGTGTACTGCCCACAAGCACCCTCCCACTCACCTTCATCCCACTCCACTGCACCTGTGTACTGCCCACAAGCACCCTCCCACTCACCTTTATCCCACTCCACTACACTCTGTGTACTGCCCACAAGCACCCTCCCACTCACCCACTCCACTACACTCTGTGTACTGCCCACAAGCACCCTCCCTCTCACCTTCATCCCACTCCACCACACTCTGTGTACTGCCCACAAGCACCTTCCCACTCACCTTCATCCCACTCCACCACACTCTGTGTACTGCCCTCAAGCACCCTCCCACTCACCTTCATCCCACTCCACTACACTCTGTACTGCCCACAAGCACCCTCCCACTCACCTTCATCCCACTCCACCACACTCTGTGTATTGCCCACAAGCATCTTCCCACTCACCTTCATCCCACTCCACCACACTCTGTGTACTGCCCTCAAGCACCCTCCCACTCACCTTCATCCCACTCCACTACACTCTGTGTACTGCCCACAAGCACCCTCCCACTCACCTTCATCCCACTCCACTACACCTGTGTACTGCCCACAAGCACCCTCCCACTCACCTTCATCCCACTCCACCGCACTCTGTGTACTGCCCACAAGCACCCTCCCACTCACCTTCATCCCACTCCACTACACTCTGTGTACTGCCCTCAAGCACCCTCTCACTCACCTTCATACCACTCCACTACACTCTGTGTACTGCCCACAAGCACCCTCCCACTCACCTTCATCCCACTGCACTACACCTGTGTACTGCCCACAAGCACCCTCCCACTCACCTTCATCCCACTCCACTACACGCTGTGTACTGCCCACAAGCACCCTCCCACTCACCTTCATCCCACTCCACCACACTCTGTGTACTGCCCACAAGCACCCTCCCACTCACCTTCATCCCACTCCACCACACTCTGTGTACTGCCCACAAGCACCCTCCCACTCACCTTCATCCCACTCCACTACACTCTGTGTACTGCCCACAAGCACCCTCCCACTCACCTTCATCCCACTCGACCACACTCTGTGTACTGCCCACAAGCACCCTCCCACTCACCTTCATCCCACTCCACCACACTCTGTGTACTGCCCACAAGCACCCTCCCACTCACCTTCATCCCACTCCACCACACTCTGTGTACTGCCCACAAGCACCTTCCCACTCACCTTCATCCCACTCCACCACACTCTGTGTACTGCCCACAAGCACCTTCTCACTCACCTTCATCCCACTCCACCACACTCTGTGTACTGCCCTCAAGCACCCTCCCACTCACCTTCATCCCACTCCACTACACTCTGTGTACTGCCCTCAAGCACCCTCCCACTCACCTTCATCCCACTCCACTACACTCTGTGTACTGCCCACAAGCACCCTCCCACTCACCTTCATCCCACTGTACTACACCTGTGTACTGCCCACAAGCACCCTCCCACTCATCTTCATCCCACTCCACTACACTCTGTGTACTGCCCACAAGCACCCTCCCACTCACCTTCATCCCACTCCACTACACTCTGTGTACTGCCCACAAGCACCCTCCCACTCACCTTCATCCCACTCCACCACATTCTGTGTACTGCCCACAAGCACCCTCCCACTCACCTTCATCCCACTCCACTACACTCTGTGTACTGCCCACAAGTACCCTCCCACTTACCTTCATCCCACTCCACCACACTCTGTGTACTGCCCTCAAGCACCCTCCCACTCACCTTCATCCCACTCCACTACACCTGTGTACTGCCCACAAGCACCCTCCCACTCAACTTCATCCCACTCCACTACACCTGTGTACTGCCCACAAGCACCCTCCCACTCACCTTCATCCCACTGCACTACACCTGTGTACTGCCCACAAGCACCCTCCCACTCACCTTCATCCCACTGCACTACACCTGTGTACTGCCCACAAGCACCCTCCCACTCACCTTCATCCCACTCCACTACACTCTGTGTACTGCCCACAAGCACCCTCCCACTCACCTTCATCCCACTCCACCACACTCTGTGTACTGCCCACAAGCACCCTCCCACTCACCTTCATCCCACTCCACCACACTCTGTGTACTGCCCACAAGTACCCTCCCACTTACCTTCATCCCACTCCACCACACTCTGTGTACTGCCCTCAAGCACCCTCCCACTCACCTTCATCCCACTCCACTACACCTGTGTACTGCCCACAAGCACCCTCCCACTCACCTTCATCCCACTCCACTACACTCTGCTTTTCTTTCTCATACATGTGCAAATTAGGCTTCCCATTTCTGGTTTCTACCTTCCCATATTCAAAAACAAGGATAAAAAACAATCTGCTCAGGGTGTTGAGCAGCATCAGTGAGAGAGAAAAAAGAATTCTTTGGGTGAAAACCCTTCATTGGAAAGACACAGCTGCTGGAAGTACACGGAGTGTTTCTATCAGCTTCTGTTTCTATGTTAGAGAAAGCAATAGCCCATCCTCTCCTTTGCACGCAGTTAACTATGGTGAATTGAAAATGCTCTATTAAATAATTGACTGAGAAAGGTTTGGTCATTAAGCACATATATATTTTAATTTGCCACCCTGCCTCCATTTAACTCTGTGATCATACTGCACCAAGATGGTATCAGAGATCACCTGTTAGCATACAAGTGGATGCCACAAGTTGATCCAACCTGCTCTGAGAACCTGACTCAAATTTAATGGGAGGTACAGAAACACTGATGGACACCTGGTTGATAACAATCCCAGTGGGTTTAGCTCCAAGAACAGTTCCGTGCATATTCTCAGCATAATCTGTGGCAAGTTCCTGCAATTAAATTGATACTGAAAGAAATGGTTTTGTGCAATGGTTTCAAACATGAAAGCTCTTGTTTACATTTAGCAGTTCCTATTTTATATAAACAGACTTCACTGCAGCTCTACCTTTAGGTGCACGACTACCAGCATTTGTAGTCCATGCAGAATTAATGGAATTTGAAGATGACAAGATCCAACATTGAATCAAATGTACAGGATGCCATTCAGCCCTCATGCCCTTGTTTGCCCTTTAAGAGAGTTATTCAGTTACTCCTATTCCGATCCACTTTTGTCATGACTTCAGTCATTATTTTCTGACAATATTTATTCAGTTTGTAGCGGCTGGATGCAAGCGAGTGAACAGACTGGAGACACAGACTATGAGCTCTGAAGTCGCAGCAGGAATGTTTATTTAAACTTCGCGTGCTTACTTTTCAGCTGTGCAGCCGGACCACACATGTGCTCTGCCGCTTGCGTCACGCTGCCGCAAGTGCGCATGCCAACTTCTGTCATGGAGCGGAAGAGATGGGAACGCATTGCCATCTCTGCCGCGACTGCCCCGCTGACCGCTTCAACTTTCAGGAAGAAGATACAGAAGCCTGAAGTCAAGCACCTCAAGGTTCAAGAGCTGTTTATTTTCAATGGCTATCAGGCTCTTGCATCTCCCCACATCATTCTGACAAGAAGTTTGGATGAAGTCCCCAGCAGAACAAAAAAGATCTGTCTGCATTTTTGAAATACCACTTTTTGCCTTCCACTACTGTAACTGTGAATATTTATTATCTATCAATATTTTGTTTATTATCTCTTTCTGTACAGTAACTTAATGTATACTATTGGAGCTTTTTTTAATACAAAGTTCCTGTTTGGCTTTAGAAAGTAAGAATGTTGGTGCTTACATACACTGTACCTACTATATGCGTATGACTAATAAACTCTTTATCATTGATACTTTATGAAATAGAGGAGAGTTGCTTATCAAGCTCCATGATGATGTTGATTACTATGAAGAATTCATCATTACTGCATGAGCTAGTGCAATCCAAACTTTTGTTATGGTTGTTTGGTCCATTGCAATGTTTGCTCCTCTGCTCTGATTTCTAACCTCCCTGAACCTAACTTCTCAATTCTTCAGATGGAATTGATGATAAGTATAATTTTTGTCAGAGTTTTATTTTGCTACTTTCACATCTTAGTACAAGCAAAGGAACAATTACAGTTTTTAAATTGTTCTTGTAAACTGAAGAATGCCAAAGATTTGATTTAATCATTTGTAGAAAAGTTGCTGATCAGAGTATCATTTTATACAGGTGGACTAATTGATTTTTAAAAATAAAGTATAGATGTACAGCACTGTAACAGGCCAGTTTGGCCCTATGAGTGTGTGCCACCCAACTTACACCCCATTAATCTACACCCCGGTACGTTTTTGAAGGAAAATGTGGGAGGAAACTGGAGCTCCTGGAGAAAACCCACGCAGACATGGGGAGAATGTACAAACGGTACAAACAGTGTGGGATTTGAACACAGGTCTTGTCCTGATTGCTGGCACTACGGCAACCATGCTGCCCAAAGTTAGAAGCTAAATGATATGATATTCAAATACAAGCCCAGCCATTTGTGGAAGAGGCTGGGAAAAGCTTCCACACAAAGTATGCTTCTGGTGTGTGGAACACTCCAGTTAAATCCAGTTTCAATTTAAGTTTGGATTTTCACAGTTTTTGCTGGTTGAGAGTATTGTGGAGCTTGATAGATGGAGTTGAGATCCAAATGAACAGTACTTGCATTGAATTTCAGAATGGCTTCAAGGGGTTTAAAGGCCTTGGCTCTACAGTGTAATCCTGCAAATTGTTCAGTGTGTGTTGTGAACACCGCATGAAAATAATCATGTTTAAACTAAGTGAGAAGTGGGGACAGGCAAGTGAGATGCAAGGAAGCAAATCCTATAGTGGCCTTTTAATTAATCAGGAGAGGGTTTGTCCAATGGTGGATATTAATATTGGATTCTGAAATTTTTCTTGTACATTTGGTGGTGAATGGCAGTGGGGCAATTGTTCTGCCATTCAGAGTGGTAAAAATGTATGTTTTTAAAGTTGGTATGCCATTGCAAGAGTTGAAGAGACTGTTTTATTCAGCATTGCTGAATGTCACTGACATTCAATTACTCCATTTGCCTCAAGTTTCACTCTGATCTTATTCAGCTCTTAGTTCAAAGAACTCCAAAGATTAACCTGAGGGTTTAATGGTGAGAGGAAGGGAGGTTTCAAATGTTCCAGCATCTCATTGAGACCCTTGATGAAGGGACTTGGAGGAATATCTATTTTTATTTCCTGTCAGAGTTCAGTGATAGATATGACAACAAAATTGCTGATTAAATGATGTTCTGTGCAGGGTTTCACTCCAGCCACCCTAGGACCATTATACCTTCTCACATTCAAGACACTGAAATTGATGTTGTAGAATGAATAACAGTACACACCCATGTAAAGTTAGTTTATTTCAATTATTTTTCATTTTACTGGAGATGATGGATAAATCATTGGATAAGGAACTCTCAAGCATTAAGATGAAGACAATGAAAGTCAGCAATGAGTTCTCGAAGAATCATAATGCTTTTTAGTTTTATATTGGACACCATATAGGCCAAAGCTGCATTCAATTAGTAACATTGGGATTAAACATAATAAACTGTTCATCTTACTGACTGTATGGTAGTTCCTTGACTGAGGTCTCCAATTAGCCATGTATTTTTTTCCCTTTTCAAGTATTTACCCTTTCCCCTTCAGATAGTTACTGATGAAATTCCCTAAACGTGCTTTTGAAAGAATATATTTAAAGAGACCAAGTTAGATGTTGAGGCGAATTACTGTTAGTGATGTAAAAGTAAAGCAGTCTTGCAGTCCCACTGTGAGGGATTTTGGGTACATGCTGATGGAGTCAGACACCTGTTTATTGGGCGAGGAAAAGGAGAACGACATTTAGTTTTCTGAGAGCTCTGCTTGCTTTTCGTCTGATCTCTCTGTAAAATTGGAGATTTGCTGTGTGACCCTTACTCCATCCCTGGATTTTGGGGTCTGCAACTGTTTGTAGGACAGTGAACCTTTACTCTGAGTGCTCTGTACCCCAAACACATTCAAGATTGCTTCATATCTGTGAAATGTCAGGATTCCCTTAAATCAATTTGCATAATCATAAATGTGAAACCTTCTTCCATGACCTGATGCACAGTGCTGTCACTTTCATGAATTGTCACTCCTTTCTGTTCATGGATTCTTCTTGAGTAATAACCTGGAATGGGTTTATTGGCAAGAAATTTTGATCAAGCCCCCAGTCATCCACCTTTGGGGAAAATGATATCAAGATCCTTCCTTAAACATGACTCAAACACACTTAGTCAATTATTAAAAAAAATAATTAGGGAGCATTAGGCATTTTCTTAATTTAACATAATTGAATATGAAATACCTTTTAAAGATGTTATGGTTGGAAAATGGAGCAGAGAGTCAGGACTGAGAGAAGCCACACTGTCAAAGAGGCAGGACTGAAAAATATCACACTGTAAGAGCGGCAGGACTAAGAGAGGGTCACACCGTTAGAGAGGCAGGACTAAGAGAGGGCCGCACTGTTAGAGAGGCAGGACTGAGAGAGGGCCACACTGTTAGAGAGGCAGGACTAAGAGAGGGTCACATCGTTAGAGAGGCAGGACTGAGAGAGGGTTGCACTGTTAGACTGAGAGAGGGTCACACTGTTAGACAGGCAGGATTAAGAGAGGGCCACACTGCTAGAGAGGCAGGACGAAGAGAGGGCCACACCGTTATAGAGAGGCAGGACGAAGAGAGGGCCGCACTGTTAGAGAGGCAGGACTGAGAGAGGGCCACACCGTTAGAGAGGCAGGACTGAGAGAGGGTCACAGTGTTAGACAGGCAGGACTAAGAGAGGGTCACACCTTTAGAGAGGCAGGACTGAGAGAGGGCCACACTGTTAGAGAGGCAGGACTAAGAGAGGGCCACACTGTTAGACAGGCAGTACTAAGAGAGGGCCACACTGCTAGAGAGGCAGGACTGAGAGAGGGCCACACTGTTAGAGAGGCAGGACTAAGAGAGGGTCACACTGTTAGACAGGCAGTACTAAGAGAGGGCCACACTGCTAGAGAGGCAGGTCTAAGAGAGAGTCACACCATTAGACAGGCAGGAATAAGAGAGGGCCACACTGCTAGAGTGGCAGGACTAAGAGAGGTCCACACTGCTAGAGAGGCAGGATTAAGAGAGGGTCACACCATTAGAGAGGCAAGACTGAGAGAGGGCCGCACCGTTAGAGAGGCAGGACTGAGAGAAGGCTGCACCGTTAGAGAGGCAGGACTGAGAGTAGGCCACACCGTTAGAGAGGCAGGACTGAGAGAGGGCCGCACCGTTAGAGAGGCAGGACTGAGAGAAGGCTGCACCGTTAGAGAGGCAGGACTGAGAGTAGGCCACACCGTTAGAGAGGCAGGACTGAGAGAGGGCTGCACCATTAGAGAGGCAGGACTGAGAGAGGGCCGCACTGTCAAAGAGCCAGGAGTGAGAGAGACCACACTGTCAGAGAGTAGGACTGAGGGTCCACACTCTCATTGTTTGGATGATATTTTAAACAAAAGCCCTCCCCCAAACCATCACTTGTGATAAATATTTATCCTGCAATCAACGTGGCCCACACAGGCTTTGGGCTGCTGGTGATTGGCTCATCTTAACTAGTTATTGGAACTGGGATTCAAGTCGGTGCTGAGGGCATGAAGGGCTCCTGGACGGCTTCAAGTGCTAAAGATTTCTTGATCGTTTCAGAGGTTTGGACCTGGAGCTCAGGTTGTCAATGGATCGAATAAGGGTCTGTGTGGCTGCAGAGGCTGCAGGTGTTCCGGAGGTGAAACCACTGACACCCAGTGAATCCGAAGAGACTCTTTTCTGCTTCATTTTCTCTTACTGTAAGGGGTGCCAGGCACTGATGAAAGTGACTTTGTTTGCCTCACTGCAGACAAACTGATTTTTTGTGTAATATTACAGTTTCTCTATTATTACATGGCAATAAAAGAATCTTGAATCTTAAAAAGCATTACCTGTTGATTCTAAATTGTGTGTGTGCATGTGCTTATATACATGTGTGTGGAAATTAGCTGTTGTTTCATCTACACTACAACAGTAACTACATTTTAACTAGTCTGCAAACCACATTTAGGACATCCTGAAGCTTTGAAAAGTTCTTTAAAAGCCAGCCTTTAGTATTAATGAGTCAGGACGATTCAGCAGCCTCTGCCCTCATTTGTGGTGTTCCCTGATAACAAACACTCATTTGGATGCAAGCATTTGTCCCACCGGGGCCCACCACATTTTTTAATCTCACATCCTATCTGGCTGCGATTCCACAGTGAGGTTGTTATTGGGATCAGGTTCTGATTATCTTCAGAACAAACTGGTATTAAATTTAACTTTAATGTACAGACAGTCTTCAGGTTATGAACAAGATCTATTCCTATGTCTGTCTTTAAGTCGAATTTGTACACGAATTGGAACAGGTACATACAGTTCTTATTTAGCATCAGTTAGTCAAATGTTTGTCTTAGTTCTGTAAAAAAATAAAGAAACAGTTCTTAAAACTGTTTAGATAGAAAAATATCATGATTAAAAGTTAACACTTACTCTCATTCCATCAATGTCTTGCATAGCGGAAGAAGTATTCATGAGGTAACATTATGTGCATGTGCGAATTGGGGGCACAATTTTTTAATAAGTTCGAGTTGCCCGTAAGTTGGACGTTTGTAACCCAGGGACTCCCTGTATTATAGCTTTATCTCCCACAAAGAATTATTGTTATTTGGTCTGAAACGACCAATTGGGTGACCTGGGCACAATATAAACTGGAGCCGAATTTGATAAAGAATAAATTCATTGTCCTAACTCTCATCTCTCCTGTAATTTAAGTCTTTCAGTCTGAGTATCATTCTCATAAACCTGCATTGCATATCCTCCAAGGCCAACATGTTGCTGAAGACATTGTTCACCATTTAATTGCTTCATTCCTTGAGCATCGATATTAAAGGAAACACACCAGTATTCTGGAGCAGTGTTTCCATTTGGGACAACTGCACAATCAGGTGGGATCAATCAAATCAGCACCAAAAGTCAGGGAGTATCAAGGATAGTTTAATTATGTCCAGAGTATGGCAGCTCTTGTGTTCTATTCCCTTTCACACTCTGGTTGAAGACTCAACTTTTCTGACTCAGGCTCGAACTCTGCTGACCCCAGCCAGGTCAAAATTTCACAGTCTAACCCTACTCTAACCCATACTGCCGCACCACTTTTCCCAGTGGTAGTAAGGGGACAGGATGAGGAAATTCAAGGCTGGAAGGAGAGATTAGTAAGGAAAAGGAGAAAACAAAAGCTGTGAGGTTGTAGGTAGAGTCTGAAAGCATTGGATTCTGTCACATCTGGTGTTACACTTCTTGCCATATCAGGCATGTAATTGCAACAGCATGTACTAACTCTATTAACACACACATAGTAGATTAACATGCATGCTATGCAGGACACTGGAGTTGCTATCAATTTCCTGCCTGGAGTGATGTGTGGCAAGGAACCCATTTGCTTGTGGTTTAATTTATCTTGGGAATGGTATGGGATCGACCGCAGTGGAGTAAAGGTGAGAAGGGATTGGGCAGTTAGTTAATTAAAATGGAATGGTGAAAAATCCTTGGCTTCATTAGTTGGAGTATTGAGTTTTAAAATTGGCAAGACAGGTTACAACTGTATAAAACTTTGTAAGGCCTCATTTGGAGAATTGTGTATAGTTCTACTCACTACATTACAGAAAGAATGTGGAGGCTTTGGAGAGAGTACAGAAGTTGTTCACCAATATCTATTACCTGGATTGGAGTTTATGAGTATTACAAGAGGCTGGACAAAGTTGGATTTTCTCTGGAGTGTTGGAAGCTCAGCAGGAGACCTGAAAGAAGTAAATAAAATTGTTAAAGGGTGTACATCATCAGAGTTTGTTTTTCAGCGAGAAATTTTAAAATACCAGAGGGCACGAGTTTAAGGTGAGAGGGGGAAAGTTTAAAGGAGTTTTACAAGGCAAATGTTTTGACACAGAAGATGAAAGGTCCTGGAACATACAATGAGGGGAGGCTGTAGAAACAGATACAATAGCAGCATTAAAGAGGTATTTAAATACATAGTGAATAGAGGGAGATGGACCATGTGCAGGCAGATAGTAAATGTTTAATTTGATATCAAATTTGTTGTGGACATAGTTTGCTGAAGACTGGTTCCTGTGCTGTTCTATGTTCTATGGTGCTCTTGGCGCTGGATGCTGTTGAGAGAAATGGCCAGGATTACTGGTGCAGTGGTTTTCAACTTTTTTTCTTTCCTCTCACATGCTACTTTAAGTAATCCCTATTGTCACAGGTGGTATGTGAATGGGGGAAAAAAAAAGTTGAGAACCACTGCTCTGGACCCAATTGTGACTGAAATATTTTGCTTGAGAAAATTGTCATTAGCTCATTTCCTTTGGA
Source organism: Narcine bancroftii (assembly GCF_036971445.1). Lineage (NCBI taxonomy): Eukaryota > Metazoa > Chordata > Chondrichthyes > Torpediniformes > Narcinidae > Narcine > Narcine bancroftii. The sequence goes on from NC_091469.1 coordinate 39,868,349, forward strand.
GTTATGAAACCGTGCACATAACGAGTCAGTTGGGTACGATTAAAACAGCGGTTTTCAAACTTTTTCTTTCCACCCACATTCCACCTTTAGTAACCTCTTACTAATCACAGAGCAACTATGGCATAGGTGGAATGTGAGTGGAAAGAAAAAGTTTGAAAACCACTGGGCTAGTGCCATCACTAGGGTTGGTGTCACGTAGTGCAATAACTCATGGTGTCAAATCCCTCCCCCAACCCTGTGCTTGTAGCATGTGCAGATGAAATCATGTGATCAAAGCATCATTGTAATTGGGTAATAATGACAGCTTTGACCGGAGCGCATTAGAAGTCCGAAAAGTAAATTAGCATCGAGTTTTAGCCTTGTAGGTATGTAAGCTGGAGGTATGAAAAATGTTTTTGTTGTTATAACTACTGTAACTACAGGGATATTATATAAAAAGTAATAAATTTCTTCTGAAACACTGCACAAAAATTTTATAGATGGTCATTTTGATGTCACCCCCTCTCATGGTGTCACCTGGTGCAGTCCGCACCCCCCCCACCCCACCCCCCCCCCCCATGACGCCAGTGCCTGTCATTATTTCTGGAAGCCTAAGCTGCCAGTTATGCTTTTGTTCTTGAGTTGTAATACGGTTGTACCAGTTAGAGAGTGCCTCTTTAAATTATTTTTTTTGGAAACAGCCTTGCCAGTAAATCCAGCATTTATAGATCATCACTAATTGCCCTTCAGAAGGTGGCAGTGAATCACCATCTGAACCACTGCTGTCCATCTGGTGGAGGTGTTTCCAAAGTGTTTTTGGCAACAGATCATCAGGATTAGATCCAGAAATTATGAAGGAATGATGTTGTATTTTCAAATGTGATGGCTGTGCAACTCAGAGGGGGATCTGTTGGTGTGGTTCTCATTCAAATTGGAGTGGGATCTGTAGGTAATGTTCTCATCCCTCTTCAGTGACAGAGGCCATGTGTTTGGGAGGTGCTGTTGGAAGAGACTGGGTGAGAAATTGCACCTTTTTTTCTGCTGCAGACTAGGGTGACTACATGCTGATAGTGGAAGAAGTGAATATCCACACTTTGAACTTCATGATGGAAGGAAGGGAGTCAAAGAGTTTAGCAGCATAGAAACAGGCCCTTCTGCCCATCTTGTCCATGTTCACCAAATTGCTTATTCAAGTTAGTTCCACTTACCTGCCCATTTCCTTCTAAACCTTTGCTATCCATGTACCTGTCGAAATCTTGCCTCTATCACTTCCTCTGGCAGTTTGTTCTGCATACCAGCAACTACAGTGAAACATTTGCCCAATACATTCCTTTTAAATCCTTTCCCTCTCATCTTAAATCTACGCCTTCTAGTTTATCCTCTCAAACTTTTGCAATGACTTCATGAGGCTGGGATGATCCACAACTTCGAGTGAAGTTTGACTCCATTCATTAGGGAGGATTCTCTTTAAAGTCTTACCTCCCCTCTTGACTTCAGCTCATAGCTATAATGAGGTCTGAAGTTGAGTAGTCCTTCAAAACTCAAACTGGGCATTGATGGGAAGGTTATTGGTAAGTAGATTTCATCTGATACAACTGTCGATGACAGCTTCCATTGCTTTACCCATAACTGTGAGTAAAGTGATTCGATGATAATTAGCCAGATTGAATTTATGTGGGATATCTTGTACATTGTTGGGTAATTGCAAGGCTAGTTTGGAGTACAAATCATTCATAGTACAGGTTAGTTGTCTGCTCCCATCACCTTTGCTTTTAGCTGTTTCTGATATAACGTGTAGTGAATAGACTGTACCCTGGCTTCTGAGATGACAGTGATCGCAGGAGAAAGCTGAGATAAATTGCATTTCATGGACTGTGCCAATAGCTGATAGCTATTCCAATGGTTTTTCCTGTTGAAATGTTTTTTTGTTATACAACCCTGAGGTCCTGGATTTGGATCAGGTGGGATATTGCATCACTCCAGAGACTGGAACTGTTTTGCTTGTTTGGTGTTTTTAGGCTTGAATTTTACATTCACATTCTTGAGTCTTCGTAAAGTGTGTCTTCATCAATTAAGTAGTTTGGAAGTGAAATCACTATGGTGATAAAGTCATGAGAAACAGTGGCAGTTTATGCTCATCAAGTTCCCACAAAGGGCATTATGACACTGACTAGATAAACTCTTTACAGTTGCATTGGTAGTACTGTTCAACATTGGGATAAAGTGCACTGGTGAATCCAGTGAACCCACTCTTTCTTTCATTGTTTTTTTTCCACTTTTATATTGAATCCCCAACTTTTTCCTTTTCATTGTTCAGGTCAGTATCTTTGCTGACTGATAATTAAACTGTTACTTCAGTTTGGCATGAAGTATTTGCAAATGTAATTCTTACATTTTGTTCATTTGCTATAGTTATGTGCTGCAGTTGATGTCCTGGAAAGGATTAAAGTAGGATAGATTCACAAGTTGGATTTAAACACTGAATATTTTTTTTATATCCTGACCTCACTCAGAACTGAAAGAAATCAACACAGGACTTAAATATTTTAGTTGAAACCTTGTCTTTGTATGCAGTGCCATGCTTAAACTTGCTTCCCAGAAGGCAAAAGTACGAAATATTAGAATGTATTAACGCACATGTTGGTGGTAAAATGAGAGTGCTGTTATATAACAATAGACAGGCAGTGATAATGAACACACAAGTGATCCAAACTGTTGGAGAAAATGCTTCAGCCTTCCACCAGGGAAGAGAAGAGCTAGTAATAGCAGTAAACTTGAAGGAGGGGTGATGTGGGGGGGGGGGGGGGTCACATGTTTATTCATACACGTGTGCATTTGTGCAGGTAAAGTTTGAGTTTTGTGTAGGTGGTGACATTAGTTGCTGCAGTCCTTTTGTTTTAAACTTTAAGATTTTATAACATGAATAACATATAGGATTACATTAAAAAAAATTAAGAATAAAATAATAAAATTACAATACAGTATCAGTAATCTAAATAAACTATACCCTCCCCAATAATTATTACACATTAATAACCCAACTCAAATTAGTCCAACCCCCCCCTTTCCCCCCAAAATAAAGAGTGAAGAATTAATAAAGTTAATACTATATGTGAGAAAAAAAACCCACTTACAAAAAACAAACAAAAACATAACCGATTAAAATACTAACAAAAAGAAAAGTAATTAATACTAAAATATCAGACTTAAAAAAACATATTTAAATCAAACTTAAATGCATAAATTTAACAAACGGGGTTAAGATGAAACATATATTTAACTCAAACTTAATATAAAAAAATTAGTAAAGTTAGTAACAATATCTATCAAAAGTTCTTAAACAATAATCAATTCTTAAAAAAAATTGTAGCATGAAAAAAAAATGAAAAAAAAAACTTTCTCTATAGAGATAAACCTTCACCATATCAACTAACTTCACATCTATCATCATATTAGTCACATAAACCACCATCTTAAAACAAAATTCAGACCTCATTAAGCATTGTACAATTCAATTTTAGTACTCTTCCACCATTTTTCCCTTTTACTCTTGAATAGTTATCCAATAAAAGCTCCAATACCACATTTAAATATCCCCAATCATTATGTTAAAATTCAGATATCCAAATAATAAAAACACATCTACAACAAAATCTATATCTTCAACAAATGGAGCATAAACCACAAACAAAATTCAAGCCTCATTAAGAATTGTACAATTCAATTTATAACTTTCACCATTATTCCCTTCGTTCTATAACTAAAATAGCAAAATAATATACACCAGAATTACCACTCCTTTTACCTTAAAGTTAAAGAAAAAATATTAAAAAAACTTATCCATCCCATTCACATTTAAATTTCAAATATTCCTTATCTACTGAATAAACTTTACAAAAAAAACCACATCAATTTTTAGTTTTTTAAACAATCAAATACTTTCTTATGCTTTTTTTTATATTTAAACAAAAAAAACCCCTTCACTCTTTAATCTAATAATACAAAAAAAAGGAAAAAAAAAATGGGTAGGAGGTTAAAAATACCCCCTCCCGTCTAAACCGCGCAATGCGGTAACTCCCAAAAAAAAAATGGGTGTGAGATAACTCACACGTAGCAGATGACTTTCAGGAAATAGTGCCTATCCAGTTCTCTCCCCCAACTCTCACTTCATCTTAAACTAACATCATCATTATTTAATATTCCTTTTTTTAAAAAAAAATTAGAAAAAAAAAAGGACAACTCTTCTTTTAATCAGCTCCAACTGCCGAGTCACCATTACAACCATTCCTTCTTGGAGCACAGCTCTTTTCTTCCATCTCTTGTCTCCTTAGAGATCGCGGCGGACTATGTCTCTGTTGAAACTGAGTAATTGGCAGCTCTTGAGCAAATGCTATAGCTTCCTTTGAAGAATCAAAGAACTTTGGTTGGCAACCATCTTGGAAAACCTTCAAAACAGCTGGATATCTAAAGGTTGCCTTGTAACCTTTCTTCCACAACAACTCTTTAGCAGGATTGAATTCCCGTCGTTGGAACATAACTTCTTGACTCAAATCCGCATAGAAGAAAACTCGATTATTTTGAATCATCAAGGGTGATTTTCTCTGTTGTGCATTTCTAATAGCCACTCGTAAAATTATTTCTCTGTCATAATAATTCAAGCAACGAACCAAAACAGGTCTTGGACTTTGACCTGAAATAGGTCTTCTACGCAAGGCTCTGTGACCACGTTCCAGTATTATACCTTCCGGGAAATGTTCTTGACCCAGCACCTGTGGAATCCATTCAGTAAAAAATTTTCTTGGGTCTGGTCCCTCCATACCTTCCAGCAAACCAATAATCTTTATATTGTTCCGTCTGGATTGGTTTTCCAAATAGTTGCTGCAGTCCACGCATTGTAGTGGGCCATGTTTATGAGCTGTGATTTTTCCAACCTTTGGACTCCTTTGGAATATCATCTTAACAGGAAATGAGGTCATGAGTGATGATTTCATTGTTTGTGGAACCTGTTTGGACATGATGCAGAAATACTCTCCTGCCACAAGATGTTTAAAACTAATTTTATGTAAATTAAGTTCCCATTATAAAATGATTAATCACTGCTAACGCTCAGAGCATGAACATTTGAGACTAAGACATATGTTGTTATTTTAACTGTGTCACCATTCACAACAGTTCAAAGGTATATCATTGATCTTCAGAGTACTGACTGAGATAATGGATGCTGAATAGTATGTAATCATTACCTGCCGTTGGAGAGAGAAGTCAAGTAAGAATGTGTGTGGGTAAAAGAGAGAGAGGGAAATAAGTCATTAATACCTGTCCCTTTTGTAATGACTAGCTTTGGGAGTTTTGTGTCACATATGGAAAATGTGCTCTTGATCTCATTTCCTCTTGCAGCTTACGCTCCAAGCTAGAAATCTCTTCTTTGGCTTGGCTTCGCGGACGAAGATTTATGGAGGGGGTAAAAAGTCCATGTCAGCTGCAGGCTCACTGCAAAGGCTGGCAAATGCAACCAAACTCATTGAAAGTACAGAGTTCTGGTTGAGAAGTGGAAGGTGGTTCACACGGAAGTAAATACAGCTCTTGGGTAAAACTGGCAACTATTGGCTTTGAATTGAGTGCAACAGTCTTGGAATGATGACTCTTGAGTGACCCTCATTTGCAAGTGATGGGGTGGGGCTATTTTCGGAACTACCTGTGATTCAGTGACCAGGTGGGAATGTTGACGGGCTGAGCTGGTTATTCCTTAATTACAGTTTTGTTTAGATCTGGCCCTGGCAGTAGTTATGTTTGCAACCAGCAGAGTGGGAGAGGCCAGTCCACTGTCCATGGGCTGGTGGTGAGAATTGATATGCCTTTGAGGTTTTTGCTCACTCTGGTCACACTATGAACAGCCTGGAACCTGGATCGTCACCCACAGAACCCTTTAATGCTTATCCGGTGTCCCCTTTAAAGCAACAAGATATCCATTTTAGCCATTTCCAGTGGGCACAAGTTCTACATTATTGCTATTCATTGGGTCGAGGCATTTCTTCTAAACTGCTTTGGATTTCTTGGTGATTGGCTCCTATTGATAGCTCTTAGTTATACCTTTATCCTTCCAGTAATCACTGCATCAAATCTCTCAGATAATTTTGAAAAACTTTATTTTATTTTATCCCTCAGCCTCCTTGCCTCAAGAAGGGGCGTAATAGCATCTCATTGTCGTAAGGCTGTTACTGTCAGTGGACTGCATGCAAGCTAATCTATGACTCTGTTCCAACCTAGCTGGGTCTTCTGTACTGTGGCACAGATGGCAGCAGTGGGTCCATCGAGTCCAAGAAGGCTCTCAGCAGTTATTCCATTCTTTCTCTTTATTTCATAGAACCCACACAAACTGTATACTCATTCCCCTCACCTTCCCCTTTTAATCTTTGGCTAATTACCTATATTAGAGGTAATTTACAGAAACCAATTAACTTATAACTATGTCTTTGGGATAGGGGAAGAACCCAGCGTATCTGCGGAAATCCGTGTGAATGTAAAGGAAATTTGGGTCAAAGACAGCTTATTTCAACCTGCCCTGCATTTATCATTTCTTTTCCCCATCTCCATAGAATCCTACACAGGTCCAAGGTCAGGGTCAGAGTGAAAATTATGTTAGTCTTTGGATTAGGACAGTAATTTAGGGATATGGTTATATTATTTTACATGGAAAGGAAATCCTCAGTAAAATAAATGTTCACATAGAACATAGATATATACAGCACACTACAGGCCCTTTGGCCCACAATGTTGTGCTGACCCAATAACCTATTTTAATTGCTGTCTAGAATTTCTCCACTGCATTTTTCTCAATTCCATCTAATAGTCTCTTAAAAGATCCTATTGTACCAGCCTCCACTAAAGTTGCTGGCAGTGCATTCCATGCACCTACCATTGTGTTAAGAACTTAGCTCAGTGGAGAGGGAAAAGAACTTCACATTCCTAATTGTCAACATCTCTGAACCATAGAACATTAAAGAACAAAAACAGGCTCCTTCTGCCCTTCTACTCTCTCCAAACTATTTTTCTGCCTAGTCCCATTGACCTGCACCCTGACAATAGCTTTCCCATTCATGTACCTGTCAAAAATTCTTCTTAGATGTTAAAATTGAGCCCACATTCACCACTTCATCTTGCAGCTCATTCCACACTTCCACCACTCTCTGTGTGAAGAATTTCCCCCTAAAGTTCCTCCTAAACTTACCCCTTTCACCCTTAACCCATGTCCTCTGGCTTGTATCTCACCTGCCCTCAGTGGGAAAAGCCTACCTCTGTCTATCCCCCTCATAATTTTAAATACCTCTATTAAATCTCCCCTCATTCTTCTATGCTCCAGGGAATAAAGTCCTAACCTGTTTAGCCTTTCCCTGTAACTCAGTTCCTGAAGTCCTGTCAGCATCCTAGTAAATCTTCTCTGCACTCTTTCTATCTTATTGATATCTTTCCTGTAGTTGGGTGACCAAAACTTTACACAATACTCCAAATTTGGTCTCATGGTGAGAAGGAAATAATTGAATTTCTACTAAACCTTTCACAAGATCAGATTGACCCTAAAACTCTTCATAGCTACAGAATTAAGCATTTCAAACTTTGCAGTTTGTGAAATTAGGCTGCCAATGTTGACATAGCAAGATCCCACCATCAGCAATATGACTCCATTAAAATCAGTTTTGATGTTGAATTGGATCACAATACATTCAGGGCTTCAGGAAAACTCTCTCTTTCACTAATTCAATGTCATTGGAGAATTTTTTTATTCCCCCCTCCCCATCTAAAAGCCCTCCTCTCTGAAATAGTGGCACAACATGAATTCTCCCAGACCAATGACCTGCAAACATAAATTGTAATCCACTATTTCAATCTTGGGGTTTGACAATTTAATTAAATGGATCACAGATAATATAGCAGGCATTAGTAATGTTGACCATTAAATTATTGAATTGTTATAAAAAACAATCTGGTTTGGTCAGATCTGTTGGGGAAAAACATCCAGCCTTGGCTATGGTCACCACCATGTGACATAGAAGCTCAGCAGTGGTCGATTCTTGGCCATCCTCTGAAATGTCTGTTCAAGAGTAATTTGGATGTGCAGTAAATGCTGATCTTGTGATCAGCACCCAGATCCCAGGGAGCTGAAAATAGTGATAAGTGGGTTCTTCTCAAGCCTGATTATTACAGGATTGTGGAGAGGACATCAAATCATGCATTCATCGTCTGGAGATAGAAGAGATCACAAATGCTGAAATCTGGAGCAAAATACAAATTTCGAGAGGAACATAATGGGTCAGGCCCGTGCAGGGTCTCAATCTAAAACGTCAATGTTTCCTCCCTCCACAGATGATGCTCAACCTGTTGAGCTCCCACAACAGATTGTTTTTATTGAATAATAGTCTAGTTTTATGTGTGGGTTAAATGTGACAAAACACAGAAGCCCAGGCACAAGGATGAATTTATTTTTGTTTAAATCTGCACAGATTCGGATCACATAATTAAATCAAGGAACACTCTTTTGAGGTCCCAAGTTCAATCATAAGTTTCTGCATTGCTTCATTGTCTGCAATTCTTTACTGGATCCTTTATGCTGTTGTCTCATTGAATCTGGTTAATGTCATGTGGGAATCAGTGAATGCACAAATTTCACCGACAACGCATGTGACCCGAGTTCCATAGTCTCTTATTGTGGAAATGTTCATCATCTTAATTTAGTGTCCTCACAGCAATGTGGTAGGAATTGTAATTTGTGAGGCAATCTGGGAAATAATAGGTTAAATATTAGTAAGGAAACAAGCTGCATTTCCATAGGAAGAAGAGTCTCTCAGTTCCTTCTGGATCTCCATTTAAAATGATATAAGGTAACTATGCAATTGCTCTGCAAGCAGTCCCCAAGTAGCCCCAGTCCATGACCACTCCCATTACAGATGACATGACCACTCCCATCACGGATGACAAAGGCAATAGGCACAAGGGAACATCTGCACTTTAGGTTCCTCTCTAAGCCACCTAATGTCTTGAGTTGGAAATATATCTTGAATTGCCTAGTACTCCCTCCAAAAGTACTCTCGGATCCCTTTCATCAAAAATTCATGGGAAAACAGGGCAAGCAATAAATGTTGACCTTATCACTAACACCCACAGCCATTTAATTGTCATTTAAGATTTCCTGACTGAGAAATGATGACACACCTCTCCATGATAATCCTCAAACACCCATCAAGACTGTGTTCTTGACCCCTTCCTATTCTCCCTACAACTCATGACTGTGTGGGCAGATACTGCACTAACCCTTATCTACAGGTTTGCAGATGACACCACCTAGTTTTGAAATATCAATGAGATGGACTATTGGGAGGGAGATAGAGAGACTGGTGACATGGTGTGGGGATAACATCCTCTATCACTGTATTTTGTTATATATAACAATAAACCTGAACTTGAACCAAAGCTCAATGTCAGCAAAACTAAAGAGCTCACTGTTGACTCCAGGAAATGGAGAGGAGCACATATGTTGACTTGGGGATGATGGAGAACTGCAAGTTCTTAGGAGTAAATGTCACCAACAACCTGTGCTGACCACATCAATTTTACAACCAAGAAATTGCACAAAGACTAAGAGAAGCCTGAGTAAATTTAGGATGTTCCCATGATCTCTCACTAACTTTCATCCTGACCAGATGCATCACAGCTTGGCAGGGGAATTGCTCTACCCAAGACTGCAAGAAATTGCAGAGAGTTGTAAATTCAGCCCAGGTTAGCACACACAAAGCAACCTCCCCTTCTTCAACACTGTCTATACCTCTATTGTTTCAAGAAAGATGCTAACATTTTAAAGGACTTTTCTAACTCCAGTCAAACTCTCTTTTCCCCTCTTTTAATGAGAAAACGTACATGTGCTCCAAAACATTAACCTCTAGATTCAAGGGCAGTTTCTTTACCGCTTCCATCAGATGCTAAAATGGAACTCTCACTGTTTTTAACTGTGGTTTTTTCCGTACCCTGCACGATATTTTTGTAATTTTCTCTATATCCTGCACCGTTTGATTTATTGTAACATTAATCCCTGCACTATTTAACTTTAATTATTGCATTACTTGAGTTGACTTGCCTAGATAACACACAAAACAAAACTTTTCACTGAATCTAGGTATACATGATGATAAACAATTAAATTGGTTCATGAAAAATCTCCATTTGTCATTCAACCAGAGGACTACCCCTGTGATTCTCATTTTGGTTCCTTTGAGGATGCATTGGGCCATGGTCAGCTTCCCATTGAGCCCTCTTTTCCATTGCACAGCACCTTCAAACTCTGAGTTATTAGCAAGGTTCAATAACTGGAAGAATCTTCTCCCTCACTATATGTCTGCATGAGATGTACAATGGCAAAATTTAGCATCCACATGCATGGAAAGTTCTTAGAGCTGAGTATTAGATGGGCCAGGTTAAAGGCAAGATATACTTAATTGGTCACAGACCTCAGAGGAAGGGCATTCCACCCACTAACTGCCAACACTGCTGTGAGGATTTCTATTCATCCACACTAGAATTTGAATTGATACTTCTTTAGAAGAACATATTGATTCTTCTGATGAGCACTGTCCAGGTAATACCTGTGACCTGAAATCAGATGCTGGGCTCTCATTTCTATTATTCCCTCTGAAACCTTGTTAAAGTGAATAGTTCAGTCTGAAGGGAGTTCATGCAACCTAAGTTTGTAGTTTATAGACTGTATTCCAGCATTTCTTTCACTCTTTCTGCTTTTTTTCTCTCTTCCTCTTTCTCCATTTTTGTTTTTGTTTCTCTCCCCTCTCTCTCTCCCCCAAACACCTCCCTCCCCTCTCCATCGAACATAAAACCATAGAACATTACAGCACATGAATATACTTTTCTCCCTCCCACCCCTTCTCTCCCCCACCCTCTCTCTCTCTCTCTCTCTCTCTCTCTCTCGCTTTCTTGATTCCTCTTTGCCCTACCCCCATATTTTGCTCTCATGACCAGAAGACAATAGTAGCTGCCTGGTGTAGATCAGTTGAAAGGTGCCTTTTGCTTGCCTGAAAACATGTCAGGCTTTACAGGTTTGTTGTTTTACACTGAGGGTGCAGCCATCGTCTAAAAGTATTGATTCTTTTCTTGTACAAAGACAGAACCTGTCAACTAAACAGCCTGACCTCGGTAGAGCTCAGACAACTATTCCCGACATAGCCTGAAGGACAGATCCCACAGGAAAAGTGCAGCAAAGATAAGAGGATGTCCATTTCACACAGTGAACCCAATCTGTGCCCTTGGGAGGGCAGTGGGGTTTCTGTGTCACTTTCTCAGAAATGACAGGGCTTCAATTTCACAGGAATAACTCTCAGAATGAAAAAATAATGCTTGAGAATTTTCAAATTGTACCGTGGCCCTTTTTAGTTGGAAAATAATGTTATTTCTTAAGATCCTTTAATAACCTCAGTATATTCTAACATCCGTTGGAGTCCATTTGAAGTGAAGTTGCTCTTGTTAATGTGGAAAGGATGACAGCCAATTTGTGTGCAGTAACCTCCCACTAAAACAATATTGTGGGAATGATTTTTAAACTGATATGTTGGTGAAGAGATGACTATTGGAGGCAGGATATGGGCACTCTTGGCTTATTATCAAAGGGTGGCTCATTTAGCATAATGGTTAGTATAACGCTGTTGCGCCAGCGATTGGAATCAGGTTTTGAATCCCAACTGTCTGTAAGGAGTTTGTATGTCCTCCCCGTGCTTGCGTGGGTTTTCCCAGGAGACCTGTTAGTGTCCGTATGTCTAAATTAAAAAGAATGTCATTGGTATATCAATCTTCTGGGGTGGACCTTCCACACACACAAAAAAAAAGTATGTTAACTAGAGAATAATATTGAGTCAATGCCAATTTCTCTGTCTGCAAAGTCTCTGTCAGAACATCTTTTCAGAATTGATTCTGAAAGCCCTATCAAAGAAAAGTGACTTTGAATTCAGGCAGAAGATAGCATTCATTAGACCAGTCAACATTTTGTGCAGAGAGAATCAGTGGTAAGGTTCTATCACCCTGAAATGATAACTCTCATCAAAGATGCTGCTTGTCTGGCTGAACATTTAAATTTAAATTTAGAGATACAGCTCAGTAATAGGCAATTCTGGCCCACAAGACCATGTTGCCTAAATACACCAATTAACCTACAAACCCTATACATTTTGGAGACTAGGAGGAAACCAGAGCACCCAGAGAAAACTCGTGCAGGTCATGGGGTGAACGAACAAACTCTTTACAGACCGCACCGGATTGATACACCAGTCGCTGATGCTATAATAGTATTGTTCTGACTGTGATGCTCTCTGAGCTGTTTTCTGGCATTTCTGCTTTCATTTTTCATTTTCAGCATCAGTAGATTTTTGATTTTTGAATAATCTGCTTCTGTAAAACCAAAATCTCTCTGGTGGAAATTTGGCTCAGAGATTTGCTCATGTTCTTGTCCATCTTCTTTCTTTCAGCACCTGGTGGAACCATTGCTCCTTTGTGTACCTCATTGCTTTTAATTTTTGTTTCAGATTTTTTAGTGCGTGAGCAGTGCTAACCATGAATTAGTATTTACTGCAGCAGGTTGCGCAGTTGGATTTCTATTTGTTAAGGTGCAATATTCTTAACTTTATCCTCCATGCTTGCCTCTATGCATTTGGAACAGTTTATGGATTGATATTATCTTTGGAAAATACAGCAGGAATATTTATGAGGTGCTTTTGACAAAGTGAAATATACAAAGTTGTTTCAGTGGAGTATTATATAATGTGTGACACAGGATCACAGAAATGTTCAGATAGGTGACTAAAAACTTGGTTCAAGTCGTGGGGTTGAAGGTGTTTCTTTGAAGGAAGAGAGAGAGCGAGATGGAAGTATTTTGGGAGCAAGATAAGGAGCTCAGGATACCACAGCCAGGAATAGTGTAAGAAATTTGTGGATAGGGAATATGATACAATCGGAGGAGTGAAGTCATCCCAAAGAGTTGTGTGGCTGGACATACCTAAATTGATAGGGAGACATGACTTCAAGGAGGGATTTAAATTTGTGGATGAACATTAAAAAACTGATTACTTTGTAATAGGAAGAGAAGCAAGATTAATATGGAATAAACCTTATGAGCAAACACTGTGAGGCAGTACCTCAAATTATGTTTAATGTAAGTATGGATTTTAAAATAAAATGAGGCAAACTGAATTATTAGTTCAACAGTGCTAAGCACCAGCTTGTGGCTAGGTTGGACCCTCATTTTATAAATTGCCTGCCTTGCATTTCCATGAACTTCACATTACACAATTGTTGGAGGTCACTTGCTTATTGTAGTTGAATTGATAGGATTGAGGTACTCAGTTAATCCACACTAGGTATGGCGGGTAATCAAATACTTGCTTTAGCAAAACTATCCCACATCACTGATTGAAGGTAAATTGAGGAAGTCAGTGTGGGAAGATCAAATAAGATGATTCCTGTTCATGGCAATTGAAGGGAAAGGATTGAGGGGTGTATGACTGCTCTCCTTAATGTAATTGATGACTCTATACACTGAGTAATCCATGTGAATCCCAAGACCATATTCACTTGAAATGGAGGAAAGGTATCAGGAAAGGGACTGAACATGATCTCCCTTTGGCAATATGCAAACACCTTGGACAAACAGTGGATGGATTCATATAGCTCACCTAAATATCTTTACCTGCCCCATCAAGCACAAGATGCCATGACAAATTCTGCATGGGACTTCACAGCCCCTCAGAATCCACAGAACTTAGAGAGGAAACAAGTCACTGCAGCAGCAAAATAATAATAATAATAATGAGAAGAAGAAGAAGAAAAAGGAGAAGGAGAAGGAGGAGTAGAAGAAGGAGAAGGAGAAGAAGAGGAAGAAGGAGAAGAGGAAGAGGAAGAAGAAGAAGAAGAGGAGGAAGAAGAAGGAGAAGAGGAAGAGGAGGAAGAAGAAGAAAAGGAAAAAGAAGAAGGAGAAGAGGAAGAGGAGGAGGAAGAAGAAGAAGAAGAAACAGCAACAACACAGTCAATGGCAAGGCTCTGAGGAATGTGGTTTAACAGAGAGATCTGGGAATACATAGACACAATCCCCTAAAAGTGCTGTCACAGGTAGACAGGGTTGTAAAGACAGCTTTTGGCACATTGGCCTTCATCATCAAAGTATTCAGTATAGGAGTTGGGATATTATGGTGAAGTTGAATAGGACATGGGGAGGCCAAATTTGGAGTTTTGTGTGCAGTTTTGGTCACCTAACAGGAACTGAGTTACAGGGAAAGGTTAAACAGTTTATAACTTTTTCACTGGAACAAAGAAGAATGAGTGGAGATTTGATAGAAATATTTAAAATTATGAGGGGTGTCGAGAGTAAATATTGATAGGCTTTTGTTCCACTGAGGGTAGGTGAGATACAAACCAGAGAATATAGGTTAAGGGTGAAAAGGGAAAAGTTTAGGGGGAATACTAGAGAAAGCTCCCCTCTAGAATACTAGAGAGGACTACAGAACGTGGAAAGCTATCAGCTGAAGTGGTGAATGTGGGCTCAATTTTAACTTTTAAGAAGAATTTGGACAGATGCATGGAAGGAAGAGGTATGGAGAGCTATGTACTGAATGCAGGTCAATGGGACTAGGCAGAAAAATGGTTTGGCACAAGCTAGAGGGGTCGAAGGGCCTGTTTCTGTGCTGTTATGTACTATGGTTGTAAGAAGATGTGGAAGAAAATGATGAAGTCATGGAAGAAGAGGAGGAAGAAGAAGGCATGGAAGTAGAAGAAGGAAAAGAAGAAGATGTGGAGGAAGAAGAAGAGGAAAATGTGGAAGAAGGATTATTTTCATAAGTGTCTTAAAAAATGTCTGTGGTTGGCAATAACAAGGAAATCCTCAGTCTGCAGAAAGAGAACTTTGGGCTGAAAAATGACAATGACACAGGGAGCATGGAGCCTACAGATTGTTAAGGGTAGAAGGACAGATCAATAGGGTGATTAAAAAGCCATATGGGATGGTTTCTTTTATGAACCATGACACATAATACAAGAACAAGGAATATTATGTTGTTATAGTATACATTGTTAATCAGACCTCATCATGGGGACTGCATTCAGTTTTGACCCCACATTACCGGAAAGATGGAGATTTATGAGAATATTTTCAGGATTGCAAAATTGTAGAAGTGCACATATAGATCATTAGAATTATTTCTATAAAACAGAGGGGACTGATCGGAGACTTAATTGAGGTGTACAAGGAGGCCAAATGAAATAAATAAGGAGGGCCCATTTTGGTATCAGAGGGGTCGTAAAGCAAGGGGGCATAGATTTAAAATAATTGCTTGAGAATTAGAGGAAGATTAAGAAAAAATATCTTCAGCTAGAGGGCAGCAACTGTTTAGCACACACTGCTTGAAAGGGCAACATAGGCCATGTCACCAAATTAATAAAATTCCTGGATAATGTAATTGAAGAGCAATAACCTACAATGATCTAGAGCAAGTGCCAGAAGGTGGGATTTACCTGGACAGCTCTTTATAAATCAGTATTGAGCAATAGTCTTAAGGGGCTGCTTCAGTGATGTAAATTTAGATTTCAGATTTATTGTCAAAGTACAGACATGTCATCACATACAACCTTGAGATTCCTTTTTCCTGCGGGTCTGGCAGAATTACCACTAATTGGGATGTGTGCCCATGTGAAGGACTTAGACATGTTTTAGTTGAGATCTCTGTGAAGTGTACTAAATAGACAGTCAAAACTTAAAAATCAAGATTTACTTCATCAAAAGTGGATAAGGCTAGCACGAAAAACCCAAGGGAGGCAAGAATAATGATTGACAAAGCTGCTATTCAGCCGGGAATATTGGATGAAAGTCCAAAACGAAGCGATGCAAAATAGGCGATGGGACTGGCAGACTAAAGTAAAACTGGAGAGTCAGGTCAAAAATTGAGCATCATCCTGAAAAAAATGGAGAATTTGAGTAACCGTTTCATAAGAGTTGAAATGGTGATGAGAAATATATATGGATAAAATGACCAAAATAAGATATTGTTGAAGAGCTGATGAAGAGAATGGGTCAAGCAGAGTTTGAATTGACCAAAATGCATTAAAAACTAAAGGCTTTGGGAAAAAAAGCCAAAGATTGGGAGTCTGATAAACAAGGACTGCTTAATAAAATTGACCATATGGAGAACTTTAGTCGATGAAATAATATCTGAATTAATGGATGAAAGGAAGGAATCGAGGGAAGAGACCCAGAAAAGTTTTTTCAAAAATAGATCCCACAAGTGTTAGGAGAAGACAAATTTGGAGAAAAACTGCATATCGAGAACACTCGGACCCAGAAGAGCTGGCAATCAAAGACAAGGCCAGTTCTGGTGAGACTTTTAAAGCTACCGAGAATGGGAGATAATTCTGGGAGTTGCATATGAGTACTCTAAGCAGAATAATGGCCTGCCCAAGGTTGATAATTTTTTTCAAGATTTTAGCCCAACCTTGATTAAACAAAGAAAAAAATTTGAAGATATGAAAAGACAACTACATGCTAAAAACTTGAAATATTCAATGATATATCCCACGTCTTTGAGGGAACCAGCAATTTTTTAAGACTTCCTGAGATGTTTAGAAAGAAAATAAGATCAATGTTGCCGAGGGAGAAGATTGTTAAAGTATTTATAATGGAACTAAGTAATAGTAAATAAAGGTCGTATTTTTTTTATTTTTATTAAACTGTCTTGTATTTATTGTTTAAAAGTAATGTGGATAGAAATGCTCATGGAGAACTCAGTAAAAGGAAAGAAATCTGGGAAAAGTGGTAGTAGGGTGGAAACTCTGGTCTAAGGTAGAAAATGGAGTAGTAAAAATGATGGCACTAAAGGGAGGGGTTCTTTGAGAGAGAAATTCCATGAGCTTTTTTCCACAGGCTTTATGGACACTATATATTCATCAATTTCAAGGCAGGGACATTGTGTGTTTTTCTTAAAGGGTAAGGATCACTTATTTGAAGAGTCAGAGATTTTACTGTTAAAAATATTGTTTTAAAGAAGAATATAGATATAATATAGATTAAAATTTATTATTTTTAATGTTAATGGAATTAATGTGAAAATGAAGAGAAAGCAGGTCTTGGCATACCTAAAAAATTAAAGGCAGATATAGTCTTTTTACAAGAAACATCTTACCAAATTGGAGCATGTAAAATTAAAAAAGAGGATGGGTGGAGCAAGTAATATTGTCTTCATCTGGATAAAAAGCAAGAGGTGTAGTGATTTTAATTAAGAAAAATATACCAATAATAATAGAAGGAATTTGTAATGGCACATTGCAAAATTTATGCAGAATCTTAGAGGTTTATGAACATTTACATCCCAAATTATGATGATGAAATCCTTATAAGGATTATCTTTTGAAAAACTGCAGGGGGAAGACAAAATGCATTGACTAAAGGAGATTTAAATTTTTATTTATATCTCATATTGGACAAATCAATGAGAACAATAACAAGAGCAAAAGCTGCAAAAACGATGTTATCATTGATGAAGGATTTAAATTTAATTGATTATATGGAGGCAGCTCAACCTCTTAGAAAGAGACTACTTGTTCTATTCAAGGGTATACGATTCACATACAAGAACTGATTTATTTTTAATGTCTGTCCAGTACAAAGTAGTATGGTAAAAATAAAGTATTTGGCAAGACTTTCATCAGACCACTTGCCGTTAACGTTAACTATCACGTTAATGGAAATGCAAGGAAGTATGTACAGATGGTGCCTTAATGCTTTATTATTAAAGAGGAAGAATTTTTGTGAATTTATTAAGAGACAGATAGAAATATTTTGTGAAAACAATCTTCCTTCCACTGACAACAGTTTTCTAATATGGGATACAATTAAAGCTTATCTGAGGGGACAACTATTTCCTATATTAAAAATCTTAAGAAAGAATATGCAAGAGACTTAAAAGGTTTAGAGAAGGATATAACAAAATTGAAAAAAAGAAGAACTTCTGATATCAGGAATGCAAGAACAATGTAAAATATTAGAGAACAAAAAGTTACAATATAATATACTACAAACATATAGAATGGAAAAAATTATATTAAAAGCTATACAAAAATATTATGAACTAGGAGAACGGATGCATAAAATGTTATCTTGGCAGGTTAAAGCAGAGGACTCATCTAGAAAGATAAATGCAACAGAAACAGAAACTGATACTATAACATATAATCAAAAAGAAATAAATAATATGTTTAGACAATACTATATGAAACTGAATAAATCAGAATTAGTAGGAGATGAAAATGAGATGGAAAATTTTTAAACAAATCTTGAACTTTCTAAACTAGAAGAGAGAGAGATAAAAATGACTTAGATTCACCTTTTTCAAGGGAAGAAATAGAGAAAGCTCTGGGTATTTTACAAGCTAATAAGTACCCGGGGGAAGGTGGGTTCCCTCTTGAGTTCTATAGACAATTTAATGATTTGTTGATGGATGTGTTAAACCAGGCAGTGGAGACCCAAACCCTCCTGGAAACCTTTTCAACTGCTATAATTACAGTGCCACTGAAGAAAGGTAGAGACCCATTAAAAACCCCATCATACA
Source organism: Narcine bancroftii (assembly GCF_036971445.1). Classification (NCBI taxonomy): domain Eukaryota; kingdom Metazoa; phylum Chordata; class Chondrichthyes; order Torpediniformes; family Narcinidae; genus Narcine; species Narcine bancroftii. Next base: position 39,886,963 of record NC_091469.1, read on the forward strand.
GACCAATATCACTCCTAAATGCAAATTACAAAATTCAAGCAAAGGAACTAGCCAACAGATTGGGGGAGCATTTACCAGAACAGAACAGGTAAGATTTGTTAAAAGAAAATATTCTTCCAATAGTCTGGGTAGATTATTCAATATAATACATATGGCAAAATCAAGGTTGAATCCAAACATAGCTATTTCTTTAGATGTAGAAAAGGCATTTCACTGACTAGAATGGTCTTTCTTATATAAAACATTAGAAAAAATTGGTGTCGGTAGAAAATTTATAAATTAGATAAAAACTCTTTATCATAAACTACAAGCTAAAATTATAACTAATAATCAAATGTCATCTATTTTCCCTTAAGTAGACAGGGGTGTCCTCTATCTCCAGCATTATTCATCCTAGCTATTGAACTTCTGGTGGAGATAATAAGAAGAGACCCAGATATTAAGGACTTCAAAGTTGGACAGGAAGAACATCAAATTAGTTTATTTGCTGATGATGTGCTATTATATATGTCTGACACAGCTGAATCACTGAGAAGATTACCAAGAATATCAGGATATAAAATAAATATGGACAAAACTGAGATAATGCCATTGCAAAACTTTGATTATGAAAAAGATGCCAGAAAGGCAGTAGATTTAAATGGAAGAAGGATGGAATTAAATACTTAGCAATAATGACAGAATTTACTGAATTTATATAAGCTCAATTATACCCCTCCATTAGAAAAAAATGTACAGAAATGGAAAGATCTGTTGATTACTTTAATAGGATGGTTAAATTGTACAAAAATCAAGGTAATGCCAAGACTACAGTATCTTTAAATCGTTACCTATAGCACTAACAAAACTTTTCTTTGAATTATTACATAATTGAATAGACAATTCCTATGGAATATCTATATATCTTGAAAATGGAAAATTTTGATATGTATAGTTAGGAAAAAAAATCACAAATAAAATATTCAAAAAAGAATTACCACTAATTGGTAGTGCAAAAGGTGAATTGAACACAGTGTAAACATGTAAACAAATAAAATAACTAAACAGATAACAAGTGTAAACAAAATGTGCAATACAGAGAGATCAAAGAAAAATCAATGAAGTCCACAAGTAAGAGTCCTTAAATGAGTCTCTGATTGAATTTGTCATTGAGGATTCTGATGGTGGAGGGGTAGCAGCTGTTCCTAAATGAGATTTTGTGAATCTTGAGACACCTATACCTCTTTCGTGATGGCAGCAGCGAGAACAGAGTGTGTGTTGGGTGGTGTGGGTCTTTGATGTTGGCTGCTGCCCTCTGATGGCAGTGTTCCCTGTAGGTGTGCTCAGTAGTGTGGAGGGTTTTGCCTGTAATGTCCTGGGCTGTGTCCATTACCTTTTGTAGGGCTTTATGCTCAGGGGTATTGGTGTTCCCATACCAGACCGTAATGTAGGCAGTCACCACATTTTCCACCACACATCTGTAGAAATTTGTCAGAGTTTCTGGTGTCATACCAAACCTCTGCAAACTCCTGAGGAAGTAGAGGGGCTGACATGCTTTCTTCAAGATGTCATTGATGTGTTGGGTCTAGGAAAGATCCTCCAAGATAGTGACTCCTAAGAACCTAAATTTGCTCATACTCTCCACCTCTGATCCCCCAATGATCACTGGATTGTACACCTCTGGCTTTCCTTTTCTGAAGTCAACAATCAGCTCCTTGGTTTTGATGACATTGAGTGCAAGGTTATTATTGATGTGTAGCGGGTTGTGAGCGAGTGCAGCAAAGAGACTGAGACAACAGGCTAGAAACTTGAGTATCACAATTGCCTTATTTTGAATTCTGTATTGCAGCCTTTAAGCCCTTCTCTGGTTCCGCCCCCAGCGTCCCGGCACTTGTGGCACGATGACGCAAGCACACATGTGCCCTTCCAGTCTAGACCGGAAGGGACAGTCCCACAATACCATCCTTGCTGTGGCTGCCCCACTGACCACGCGTGATAAGCAGGGCCAGTTTGCCATTGCAAATATATGCATTGCCACACAACACCAGCCCCCCAGAACTGGCACTGATGGTCTCAGGTTGCGTTGAAGGTGAGGTGTGCCTGATGGGTTGGTTTCAAGTGGTCCAGTGTGAATAACTCCTCCTTACCCCCAATGTCAAGAGTGAATGTGGAAGCATTTCTGTGCAGCACCTTGTACGTTCCCTTATAAGGTCACTGAAGGGGATTCCTGTGCGCGCACCTTCACATGAATACATTCTCACAGGATGACAAATCCGGGGGAGGGGGGGATATTTACAGATTGGCTGACCATGTTGCGGCAGTGATGCAAGGGAGCCCAGTTTGTGTCACAACCTCTCGAGGATGACTGCCCTGTCAGTATCCTGCTTGGTTGATGGTGGGAGGAATTGGCCAGGGACTCCAATGGTCTCACCATAGACTAGTTCGATAGAGGAGGCTCTGAGGTCATCCTTGGACACTGTGCGTATTTCAAGGAGAACCCAGGGTAGTTTATCCACCCAGTTGACCTTATCAAGCTGTGCCATTAGCACTAATTTGAGGTGGTGATGGAAGCACTCAACTAGCCTGTTGGTTTGGGGGTGGTAAGCCGTGGTGCAATGTAGCTGGGTCCCCAGGAGTTTAAAGAGTTCTGTCCACAGGGCAGAGGTGAACTGTGCCCCCCAGTTGGTCGTAATGTCTGCTGGGACATCAAAATGGGAGACCCAGGGGGCAAGGAAAGCCAAGGCATCCAGAATGGGTATGGCCTCTGGCCACCGATTGAACTTGTCCACCTCTGTGAGCAGGTAGCGCAACCCTTGGAAGATTGGTAAGGGCCTTGAAACCTGTGGCTTGGGGCATCGAAATGTTGGAGTTGGTCCCTGGTGTGCCACTGGACCTTGGCAGTCTGACAGTCTGTGCAGGTTTTCACCCACTCCATGACCTGTTTATGCAGGCTGTGCCAAACAAATTTTGCAGATGCCAGTCACACTATTGTGTGGATTGAGTGGTGCGACAAACCGTGGATTATGTCAAAACTCTTCTCCTCCATTGGGTGGAGACTAGCGGTTGGGGTTGGCCTGTGGAGATATCGCAGAGGAGCATAGTGCCATTGGCGTCAAGTGGGAGGTCTTGGGGCTGCAACCGCATGATCACAGTTCTGAAGCTGAGTGTCTCGGAGTCGTCTTGCTGTGCACGGGCCAGATCATGGTAATCGATGCCCTATGACATTGCGTTGACCACTGGCTTGGAGAGTGCATCAGCAACAATGTTGTGTTTACCTGATAGATGACGGATAGTGGTGGTTAAATCAGAGACATAAGATAAGTACCTCTGCTGTCATGCGGAGGACTTTGAGAAAGTGAAAGTGAGTGGCTTGTGATCCATGTAGGCAGTGAATGGATGCCCTTCCAGGAAGTAGCGGAAATGGCGGACAGCCAGGTATAGAGCGAATAGCTCCCTGTCAAATGCACTGTACTTCAGTTCAGGTGGTCGTAGGTGGCGACTGAAAAAGGCAAGGTTTCTCCATGACAGCACCAACTGCCGTGTTTGACTCGTTGACTCTGAGGCCCATTGGCACATCCATTCGTTAGTGGACTAGCATTGTTGTATGGGCCAGGGCCTCTTTAGTCTCCTCAAATGTTGTGAGCTTCATCTGTCCATGCGAGCTCCTTCTTTGAGTCTAACATCGGAGCGAAAAGAGGGCGCATAATTACGGCTACCACAAGGATGAACATTTTGTAAAAATTTACCATGCCCACGAACTCTTGCAGGCCCTTTAGTGTCATAGGCCTGCCAAAATATCATATGGCCTCCACTTTTTCAGGTGGGGGTTGGCATCATCTTTGGTAATTTTGTGGCCCAGAAAGTCTATTTCTGTGAGTCCAGGTTAATGGTGAAGTTGAACTGGGTGAGGCAGTTGAAGAACTGGTGAAGTTGTGTCATATGCTCCTCGGGCGTGCTGCTGGCACCAGGATGTCATCGGGGTATGTGAAAAGGAAAGGCAAGTCTCTGCCAACCACATCTATATGGCACTGGAACGTCTGCGCCACATTTTTCAAGCCAATTGCATGCGAAGGAATTTGAACAGGCTGAATGGGGTGATAATAGCAGTCTTCTGGACATCATCCGGGTGCACAGGGATCTGGTGGTATCCCAGATTAGGTTCATTTAGAGAACAGTTTTGCACCCTTGAGGTTTGCTACGAAATCCTGGATAAGTGGAATTGGGTAGCGGTCTGGCATCGTTGTATTGTTGAGGTGTCTATAATCCCCATAAGGTCTCCAGCTGCCGTTGGACTTAGGCACCAAGTGGAGTGCTGAGGCCCACAGGCTATTGGAATGGCAGATGATGCTGAGTTCCTCCAAGCATCTAAACTCTTCCTTGGTGAAGTTGAGTTTGTTTGGGGCCTGGCAGCAGGCCTGTGAATGCAATAGTGGGCCAATGGTAGCGATATGATGTTGGATGCCATGCTTCAGCATGGTGGCCATGCTTCAGCATGGTGGCCATGAACTGGGGGTGCAGAATGCAGGAAAAATCCGTAAGGAGGTGGCTGTACTGGCTGTGTTGAGTTTTCACAGAAGTGAGCTGAGTGGATGGCTCGTTGGATGTGCTGAGGGGCATGGTGTGGAAAGTCTCAACATGGACTAGTCATCTGCCCTGGAGGTCCACGAGTAGGGAGTGTGCTCACAGGAAATCTGTGCCTAACAGAGGTTTGTCCACTGAAGCCAGCGTGAAGGATCATTGAAGGTGGTGTTGCCGAAATGTACAGGAATTCGCCTCTTGTCAAAATTTCTGATGGTGGTGTTATTGGCAGCACGCAGGGAAAGGCTGTGGGGGTCTCATGCACGTCTTGAGCACCGTAGAGGGCATGACACTTATCGCCGCCCCCCTGTCCATGAGGAACTTGCGGCTTGAGATGCTGTCCCAAACGTGGAGAAGGCTGTTTGGTTGGCCAGTCGCTGCAGCCACTAACGATGTCTGGCTCCTTCATTTCCCAGGAATGAGCATGGCTGGTGGAATTTGCATGCGGATGCAACCATTTGGGATCGGACCTTTAGGCTTTCTGGCAGGGCAGGGCCTGTTCATGTGGTGGTCTAGATTTGGGCATTGTCCTTGGTGGCGGCCGTGTAACTATGGCTTCACGCTTGGTACAGTAGAGAACGTCCACTTGTGTCGCAACCTTGCGCGAGTTGCTGAAACCCACATTAGCCAAAAGGAGTCTGATGTCTTCGGGCATCTGCTCAAGGAATGCCTGCTCGAACATGAGGCAGGGTTTGTGCTCTTCTGCTCGTGTAAGCATCTCGTCCATGAGGGCAGAGGGGGTCCTATTGTTCAGGCCAACCAAGTGAAGGAGCCTGGTGACCCTCTCGCGTCGTGAGAAGCCGTACGTGCAATGAGGGGGTGTTTAAAAGCTATGTATTTACCTTCCTCTGGTGGTGCCTGGATGAGGTCAATGACTCGTGAGGCAGCTTCTTGGTCGAGTGAGCTGACGACGTAGAAGTATCTCATCGAATCGGAGGTTCTCTGTTTAATTGCTCTCTGCTTGGCCAAACCAAGTGTGGGGCCTGGTCATTCAGAATATTGGCAGCTTCAACACGATGGCACTTGGTTCCATTATGTCAAGTCTTCAGGACGTGGAGATTCGTCGGGGTCACCAATGTAGCGAGTTGTGAGCGAGTGCAGCAAAGAGACTGAGACAACAGGCTGTTAGCTCGACTATCACAACTGCTTTATTTTGAATTCCGTGCTGCAGCCCGTTAAGCCCATCTCTGGTCCCGCCCCCAATGTCGCTGGCACTTGTGACACGATGACGCAAGCGCACATGTGCCCTTCTGGTCGAGACTGGAAGAGACGGTCCCATGATGCCATCCTTGCTGCGGCTGCCTTGCTGACCACACGTGACAAGCGGAGCCGGTTGACTATTGCAAACATGCATTGCCACAGGTGCATCATTCAGCCAAGTTTTCAATCTCCATCCTGAATGCTGACGCATCTCTTTCCTTTATGCAGCCCACTACCATGGTAACATTAGCAAATTTGTAGATGGTGTTATTATCATACTAAAACACACAGTTGTGGATGTAAAGTGAGGAGAGTGGGGACTAAGAACACTGCCCACTGGTGCCCCGGTACTGATGGAGATTGTGGAGGAATCCTCACTGATTGTGGTCTAGATGTGAGGAAATCCATGATCCAATTATACAATGGGGTTTAACTCCCAGGTCGTGGAGTTTTCTGATCAATTTTGAGGGGATATTGGTGTTAAATGCCAAACTGTAGTTTATAAAGAGCATCCTAATGAATGCATCTTTGCTGTCCAGGTTTCCAGGGCTTTGTGAAGAGCCAATGAGATGGCTTCTGCCGTTGACCTGTTCCCACAATAGGCGAACTGGAATGGATCCATTCCACCGCTCAGACAGGAGCTGATATGCTTTATCACTAGGCTTTCAATCTCTGTTGATATAAGTGCTACCAGTTGATAGTCGTTAAGAAAGGTTATTGCACTCTTCTTGGGCATTGGTATGATTGACACCTTTTGAAACAGATGGGTACCACGTCCTGCTGGAGTGAGATATTGAAGATATTCGTGAATACCTTGGTAAATTGATCAGCACAAATCTTTAATACTCAGTCAGCTACCCCCTCCAGGCCGGATGCTTTAATTCACTCTCTTGAAGACATCATGCTTGTTATCCTCAGATAAGAACAGGGTGGGATCATCAGGGGATATGAGGGTGTAGAGAGGTGATTCTTCACTGTTACTGCCATCAAATCAAATGTAGAAGATGTTGAGTTCCTCTGGGAGAGAAGTTTTACCATCAGCTACTTCACCAGATTTGGTTTTGTAACAGGTTATGATGCTGAAGCCCTGCCATAACTGTCGGATGTCCCTTAATGTTTCCATTTTGATCCAGAATCTTTGCCCAGAAGATAGCCTTCTGGAGGTCATACCTACTCCTGCTGTGCTGATCTGGATCTCTCAACTTAAATGCCTTCAATCTGGCTCTCAGCATGTTCTGGATTTCATTGTTCATCCTGGGCTTCTGGTTGGGGAAAACACTGAGTGCTTTGGTGGGGTCACTTTGATAAAGTGTGTAACAGCCTTGGTGTACTTGTTCAGGTTCTCAGCAGAGCTCTTGAACACTGCCCAATCCACTGACTCGAGAAAATAATCAGTCTTCAGGCTCTTGTGACCACCTTCTAGTTCTCCTGAACTCCGGAGCCTCTCTTTTTAGGCTCTGTCAGTATGAAAGCAGAAGGAACACAGCCAGGTAATTAGACTTGCCAAAGTGTGGTCTCGGAAAAGAATAGTAGGCCTTCTTTATCTTGGTGTAGCAGTTATTGAATGTGCTGGGATCTCTGGTACAGTAATTTACATGCTGGTGTTAGTTAGGCAGGGTTTTCTTGACACAGGCCTGGTTAAAGTTGCTGACTAAGACTTGTAGTGCATTGGGCTTGGCCATCTCTTGTTTACTGACCACATCATGCAGCTCTGCAGGTGCCTGCTTGTAATCGGCATCGGGAGGGATGTGAATAACAGTGAGAATCACAGGTGAGAACTCACCAGGTCGATACAAGGGTCTGCATATAATTGAGATTTACTCTAAGGTAATAGAGCAGGAGGTTGACATGTTTGTGTACCACCCAGTATTAATGAAAAAACACTCACTTCCTCCTCTCCTTTTTCTGGAATTCAAGTTCCGATACTGTGTATGAATGGTGAAACTCTCTGATTGGATACCAGTGTCTGGTGTGTTCTCTGTAGCCTTGTCTCGGTGCAGCAAACAACCGAGATTTGTCTTACTTGTCTCTGGTGGCATAACCTTGCTCTCAGGTCATTGATTTTATTCTCCAGTGACTGGATATTTGGATGGGAGGGTAATATGGCATGTTCCCTCTGGTTATTGGCCCCTTTGCCACTGGATTATCCTCCTTATATAATCCATCAAATTCGCTCATGATTTTGATCTTCTAATTTTGCTTATAGTTAGCCAATTTGAGCAGAGCAAGCTTCCATAACCATCTCTGTCATCAGAGAATACTGGAGCATACACTGGTGAGAATTCCTTATTGTGTATCTTGGTGCCAGCCACATTGACCACCGCCAGTGGGCTGATATCGCCTCAAACTGCGCATCTTGGCGCCTCACAGTTCGGCGGGCAGCAACCTCCTTTGAAGAAGACCGCAGAGCCCACCTCACTGACAAAAGACAAAGGAGGAAAAACCCAACACCCAACCCAACCCCAACCAATTTTCCATATAACCATATAACCATATAACCACTTACAGCACAGAACAGGCCAGTTCGGCCCTACTAGTCCATGCCGTAGCAAATCCCCACCCTCCTAGTCCCACTGACCAGCACCCGGTCCATATCCCTCTAGTCCCCTCCTATCCATGTAACGATCCAGTCTTTCCTTAAATGTAACCAATGATCCCGCCTCGACCACGTCTGCCGGAAGCTCATTCCACATCCCCACCACCCTCTGCGTAAAGAAATTTCCCCTCATGTTCCCCTTATAATTTTCCCCCTTCAATCTTAAACCATGTCCTCTAGTTTGAACCTCCCCCTTTCTTCATTGAAAAAGCCTATCCACATTTACTCTGTCTGTCCCTTTTAAAATCTTAAACACCTCTAAGAAGTCCCATCTCAATCTTCTACGCTCCAGAGAAAAAAGCCCCAGTCTGCACAACCTTTCCCTGTAACTCAAACCCTGAAATCCTGTCAACATTCTCGTGAACCTTCTCTGCACTCTCTCTATTTTGTTTATATCTTTCCTATAATTTGGTGACCAAAACTGTACACAGTACTCCAAATTTGGCCTCACCAATGCCTTGTACAATTTCATTATAACCTCCCTACTCTTGAATTCATTACTCCTATTTATGAAGGCCCACATTCCAAATGCCTTCTTCACCACACCATCTACCTGAGTATCAGCCTTGAGGGTACTATTTACCATAACTCCTAAATCCCTTTGTTGCTCTGCACTCCTCAATTGTCTACCATTCAATGTATATGACCTATTTAAATTTGCCTTTCCAAAATGCAGCACCTCACATTTATCTGTATTAAATTCCATCAGCCATTTCTCAGCCCACACCTCCAGCCTTCCTAAATCACCTTTTAATCTACGGTAATCTACCTCACTGTCCACAACACCACCAATCTTTGTATCATCCGCAAACTTGCTTATCCAATTTTCTACCCTATATCCAGATCGTTAATATATATAACAAATAATAGTGGACCCAGGACCGAACCCTGAGGAACTCCACTAGTCACCGGCCTCCAATTGGACAAACAATTTTCTACCACTACTCTCTGTCACCTTCCATCCAACCACTGCTGAATCCATTTCACTACCTCCTTATTTATACCTAATGCTTCCACCTTTTTTCCTAACCTCCTGTGGGGAACTTTGTCAAAAGCTTTACTAAAGTCCAAATAGACAACATCCACAGCTTTCCCTTCATCAACCTTTTTTGTAACCCCCTCGAAGAACTCAATCAGGTTTGTCAAGCATGATCTACCCCTGACAAAACCATGCTGATTACTCCCTATCAATCCTTGTACCTCCAAAAATTTGTAAGTAGCATCCCTCAGAACACTTTCCATCAACTTGCCCACCACAGACGTCAGACTTACAGGCCTATAATTCCCAGGTTTGCATTTGGACCCTTTCTTAAACAGAGGAACTACATGCGCCACCCTCCAATCCTTTGGTACTACCCCCGTGGCCAGTGACATCCTAAATATCTCTGTTAATGGCCCCACTAACTGTCCACTAGCCTCCCTGAGTGTCCTAGGGAATATTTTGTCTGGTCCGGGAGATTTATCCACCTTTATCTTTTTTAACACAGCCATCACTTGCAACCACTGCAACCGTGCCTGCCTATCCCGCATTGGACTTGTCAGTCACCAACGAGCCTGCAGCAGACGTGGACGTTACCCTCTTCGTCTGCGAAGCCAAGCCAAAGAAGAAAAGATCTTTGAATCCACCTGAGAAAGGAAAATAGATTCACTCCTCCTGCTCACCTCTGTCCACTTCTGCACTACGCTCTCAGACTTGATGCAGGATCTCAATCCATGTCAACAATTGATTTTTCCCCCACAGATGCTGGTTGACTAGCTGAGCTCATCCAGTAGTTTGAGTTTTTTTTTCCTCTAGGTTTTAGCAGTTGCCGTCTCTTGTGTCTTCATTTAAAGTGTGCCCACTTTGAAGAAGTTTTCCTGCTCTCTTTGGCTATTCTCTGAGACCATCTTTCACTGGTCCTGCTTTTTGACCACATTTTTACTCAGACGTGCTTCACCTGGATCCACCTATCACTTGCCAGGTTCTGCCTCCCTCTCCCCTATTGCCTCTTTATACTGGCCATCTTATATTTACACTCTCAGTCTTGATGCAGGGTGCCAACCTGTAATGTTGGCAACCCCTTTCCCTTCAGAGATGTTGCCTGACATGCTGGGTTCCTCCAGCCTCTAAGTTTATTTTTGGCTTCCAATTCCAGCAATTGGAGTCTTTTATATCTCTTTTTTAAAAAAAATTGTATCCTTTTAAAACTAGTCTTGCCATTTACTTAGCTATGCAGGACATTGCAGTGTCATTCCCAGTAATTGCATAGGTTTGTGGTTTGCTTCATATGTTAATGAACAGGATTTGATCTCTGGCATCAAGTACTAACTTGGATGATTATAATTAATGTAATAGATATGCGCATGAATAAGGTGCATGAACAAAGGGAACAGACAGTTGAGACTATTCACATCTTCTAGCTTGCAGATGACTTTTCACCTCTCATTCAGAAGATCAGGGAGTTTGAATGAAGGACAGGCTGCTGTTTTGGGTCTGAAGATAGTAGAATGTAAGCAGGGTGTTCATTATGTTGATTGAATTGGCACTTACAACATTTCTGTAATCAATCACTTTAATCAGACTGATAGCCCAGTGACCAAGAACAAAAGAGAGTGATGGGTATGTCCATATTTAGTACTGTCATATTAATGGACATGTTTCAGTGCAGAGCAAGTTCAGGAGTGGAATCTTAAGCCCCTTTCACACTTGCAAGTGGTCGCAGGAATTAACAGCCATTTGGCCTAAAAAGGGTCTAGTGTGAAAGCAAAATCTTCTCAATGCCAGTGTGAGATCCCTAGAACAATGCCTGGTGTTTGCAGATGCTGGCATGCAATCAGGCAAGTGTAGAATAGCCAATTGCATTTTGGGATTGAAATGACCCAAGTTTTTGCATGAGTGCAGGAACGTAAAATGAAGGTATAATGGGAACGTTGCTGGGGGGGGGGGGGGGGTGGAGAGGAAATAAATAACAATAGCGGTCAATTTTTAAACAGCTTGGGAAAGTTGGTAGAACTATAGCGCACAATTTATAAAGACCATAGGGAAAAAAGCAATGGTGGACCTGACTTCACAGAATGCCATGCAGAGTACTCTGTAGACGAAGCCGTGCAAACAGCCTTTTCTCAGAATTCTGGGAGGTCAGGTCTGCCATTGCTTTTTCAAATAGTATTTTTATATTGTGCACTATAGCACTACCAACTTTCCCATGCTGTTTAAATTGTGAACGATAATGCTAACAACTTTCCCACAGTCTTTATAAATTACGCACTATAGCTGTTTAAAAATTGTCTGCTATTGCTAGCACAATCGCTCGTTCCCTTATAAAAGTTTATATAGGTTGGCACAACAACAACAATGAGCTGAAGGGCTTATACTGTGCTGTACATAAAGCTTAATTATGTTATAATTAGGCATGATTAATTTTGTTCAAATATAAGATCATAATACATTGATCAGGATTTAGGGCAGGTCCATGATGTCACCTGTAGAAGGTAGAACAGACCTGACCCAGGGATGACTCCTTGCAAGTGTGAACACGTACAGTGTCCCAGTTAAGAGTGGTCAAATGTGAACAGCAAAAACACCATTCTTATCCTGGTCACTGAACCTTTTTATTCTCACTGTTCCTCTAATCGCAGTTTCACTGAAAAGACAGGTGATGTGTGGAACTATGACTCCATGTTAACCATTAGGCTGAGTAGGCTGAAGCCAAGGGGCCTGGAAGGTAAGGGGACCCATAAAACAACAATAAAAATGTTACTTAAACAATACTAAAGGGAACTAAGCCACTGTATTAAAAGTATTTTAAAATTGCAACAACTTGTAGCTTTCAATGTTCCTGTTGATTGCCTTTCACCTATTCACTGAAATCAAAAAAACAACGGGCCCGCTCAGGGCAGCGGAGGTGGCAGCTCAATGTGGGATCAATGACCGTCTTCATTACCCATAATCCCCCCAAACAGCTGGAACTGCTCTGTCTGTGCACATGCCTGTTGTTGCCTGCCTTCTATCCATAGGTCATATGCATTAAATGGTAGTCTATTGAGATGTGCAGAGCAACAAAGGGATTTAGGAGTGATGGTAAATAGTACCCTGAAGGCTGATACTCAGGTAGATGGTGTGGTGAAGAAGGCATTTGGAATGTTGGCCTTCATAAATCTGAGTATTGAATTCAAGAGTAGGGAGGTTATGATGAAATTGTACAAGGCATTGGTGAGGCCAAATTTGGAGTACTGTGTACAGTTTTGGTCACCAAATTATAGGAAAGATATAAACAAAATAGAGAGAGTGCAGAGAAGGTTCACGAGAATGTTGACAGGATTTCAAGGTTTGAGTTACAGGGAAAGGTTGTGCAGACTGGGGCTTTTTTCTCTGGAGCGTAGAAGATTGAGGGGGGACTTGATAGAGGTGTTTAAGATTTTAAAAGAGACAGACAGAGTAAACGTGGATAGGATTTTTCAGTTAAGAGTGGGGGAGATTCAAACTAGAGGGCATGGTTTAAGATTGAAGGGGGAAAATTATAAGGGGAACATGAGGGGAAATTTCTTTACGCAAAGGGTGGTAGGGATGTGGAATGAGCTTCAGACAGACATGGTCGAGGCGGGATCATTAGTTACATTTAAGGAAAGACTGGATCGTTACATGGATAGGAGAGGACTGGAGGGGTATGGACCGGGTGCTGGTCAGTGGGACTAGGAGGGTGGAGATTTGTTACGGCATGGACTAGTAGGGCCGAACTGGCCTGTTCTGTGCTGTAAGTGGTTATATGGTTATATGGTTAACTATGTACCCAATTGACGTTACAGCATTAATTACAAAATTGCAATCATAATGCAGGTTAGTATAAATAACCCATTCACTTCAGGAAATTTTCTTTACTATTCAAATACAGTTGCATGGGGTTAATGTTAGTAAAATGGTTTGATCTGATTTGGCCTTCAAGGACTCAAACATGTCCCTGCTCCTCTCTGCGCATGCAAACAAAAGCATCATGTGAATGTATTCTCTGAAATGGGCAACAGATTATCGATATGGTGTTACCCGTCAGCCTCCTCGGAAATTAAGTTAAGAGCAATGTGTTACAGGCTGAAAAACAAAGCAATCCTCGACAGTCACAAAGCAACCACTGATTGAATTCAATGTTGAGACCATAAAATTCTAAATTGGTAATATTCATACAAATTAGCCTGGACTTAAGTGAAGTCTATATTCAATGGACTTTTAATAAAATGTAATTTTCATCTGATTATTTGTGCTTTTTAATTTGAAGTTCATAAATGAAGAAATAATGGGGAGGAGAGTGCCAATTTTTTGCTAGATTCTTTCATAATTGTTGAGTGAACATTTCATCTAACCATAGGTGATAACCTTCATGGAGATGTGCATTATTGCATTGAAATAAAAACACCTATTGTTCAAGTTGTAATTGCCAATTCTGGAAAAAAAAAATTCCTATCGTTGTATGAAGGTAGCAAAATCATCTGCTAAAATGAACATGAGCACAATTATCAGATTGAAAAGAGGCCACATGTTATATGAGGCCAAACTAAATGTCTCAATTCCAATGTGTGTGAACAGAAGAACCTGTGTTTTTGATCAGATGGGCTTGTCAATGTGTTGTCACTGTTTACCACCATGATCAGTTACTTTGTGATCCTGTGGTACAGTTTATAATATTGTAAACAAAAATGTCACAAAGCAAACACGTGACATTTTAAAATTTTAATTTGGTATTGCAAAACACTTTGTGGTTGAATAATGATGAAGTAATTTGAATATCAAACATGATTTTCATTGATGGAAACATTAAATTTGAGACAGGAATCGAAAACATAATAAAATGTGTAGATTCTTCGGTGATGCGAGTGCTGCGGGTGGATGGGGGGGCACATTAACTCTTTTGTGGGGGAATGGCATGCTAATGTCCTCCCCCCCATGATGCCAACCCTAGGTGGTTTTACTAAAGCTCAGTCTAGGGGCCCGAGTGGTAGTTAATCGCCTCTGCATGTCACACGTGTAGTGTTCAAGACCATTGATCCAAATTCCAACTGGTATACTTAAAGTAATTACATAAAAATCTAGAATAGAAATAGTTGCTATCAACTATTTGTAAAACAAAAGTCTAGTTCATTAATTGCCATCCTTACTTGTTCTGACCTTTTATGTCACGTCAAACCCATAAGACCTCTGAACTATTTTGAGGCACTCAGCTGTGAACAGAGCTCCCACCTCAAAGGCAGTTCGAAATGAACAATAAATATTGGCTTTGTCAGCAATGCCCGCATTCCGTGAACGAATAAAAATAATTCTACACCATAGTGCTATATAATATTGTTCCTTGAATACAGATAAGTGCAACACTGTTGTATTTTCAAGTACTAGAGCAGAGTTCAAGTCATTATCACCTGTTTAAATAACATAGAGTTTTTTTATTGTGAATATAAGGAAGAAAAGTGCATGCTAAAATTAATCCACTTCTGATAATTTCCCCTTCTGATCCATTAATGAACCACTTAGCTGATTTTGTTCTTCCATCCATTGAATATTTCAGGGCTTTACTGGGTAATTACCTTGATGCTGTTGACCTTCCTTTCTCTGACATGTTTTGCGTTTTATCATCTTTGTAAAGGGAGAGGTTTAGCAAGGGAATTCCAAAGCTCAGATCAGTTGTATCTGAGGCATGGGTATCAGTGAAGGATGAGAAAGAAAGTGTGGCCAGAACTTGAAGAATGTAGTATTTTGGAGGGACTGTGGAGATTGCAGAGAAAGTGAGGTCTAAAGACATGCAAAGATGTGTGAACAAGGACACAATTTAAAACTTGAGCTATTATGAAACCTGTACATAACAGTGTGAAAGTACACAGTAAACACATCTTGGACACCTGTGACCATTCTCATTGTGACTCCATTATGCATTGGGCAGTGGGCTTCAGAGGCATTATCTGATGGGAAAGTTCAGTAAAATTGATTCTAGTATAATGAAATAAAAGGTTTTTTAAAAAAGACATTTTTCCTGAACCTTTAATTGCTAGAGTTACATCTCCATCTCCCATCTGCGAATACCAAGTCTTAAACGTTCATTCTTGCTTTCAGATCCTTCATGGACCTTGACCATGTCTTGTTTATTTTTGTAATTTGTCTGTCTCTGTACACCTTTGGATCTCTTTCTTCTGCCTTCTTCATTGTCCTTGAGTTTAATCACCTTACTATCAGTTGCTTGGCCTCTAGCTTTTTATGTTATAACCTCTGTAATTATCCACAAAATCTTAAGTTCTGGAATTATCTTCCAAAACTCCATCCTCTAAAATTAAAATAATTTGACCCACCACTCATTCACATTTTCCTTGTAAAAGTTGTCTGAGTATCTCCTTGTGATTCAATGAAATTTAGTCCATTAGCACGCCTGTGAATCACCATATAACCATATAACCACTTACAGCACAGAACAGGCCAGTTCGGCCCTACTAGTCCATGCCGTAACAAATCCCCACCCTCCTAGTCCCACTGACCAGCACCTGGTCCATACCCCTCCAATCCTCTCCGTTCCATGTAACTATCCAGTCTATCCTTAAATGTAACCAATGATCCCGCCTCAACCACATCTGCTGGAAGCTCATTCCACATCCCCACCACCCTTTGCGTAAAGAAATTTCCCCTCATGTTCCCTTTATAATTTTCCCCCTTCAATCTTAAACCATGTCCTTTAGTTTGAATCTCCCCCACTCTTAATTGAAAAAGCCTATCCACATTTACTCTGTCTGTTCCTTTTAAAATCTTAAACACCTCTATCAAGTCCCCCCTCAATCTTCTACGCTCCAGAGAAAAAAACCCTAGTCTGCACAACCTTTCTCTGTAACTCAAACATTGAAATCCTGTCAACATTCTTGTGAACCTTCTCTGTACTCTCTCTATTTTGTTTATATCTTTCCTATAATTTGGTGACCAAAACTGTACACAGTACTCCAAATTTGGCCTCACCAATGCCTTGTACAATTTCATCATAACCTCCCTACTCTTGAATTCAATACTCCGATTTATGAAGGCCAACATTCCAAATGCCTTCTTCACTACACCATCTACCTGAGTATCAGCCTTGAGGGTACTATTTACCATCACTCCTAAATCCCTTTGTTGCTCTGCACATCTCAATAGCCTACCATTTAATGCATATGACCTATTTAGATTTGCCTTTCCAAAATGTAACACCTCACACTTATCTATATTAAATTCCATCAGCCATTTCTCAGCCCACATCTCCAGCCTTCCTAAATCACCTTTTAATCTACTGTAATCTTCCTCACTGTCCACAGCACCATCAATCTTTGTTTCATCCGTAAACTTGCTTATCCAATTCTCCATCCCTACTTCCAGATCGTTAATATATCACCTTGGGACATTTTACAACATTTAAGGATGTTACCTGCTGTTGCAATTTGATTATCTGAATTCTACCCTAAATCTACAACATTTGACTAGGCTTCAGAATTTACTATCCTGTATTTTGGGGTACCTCTCAGTTCAATATGTTAACATTTCAAACAAACGTCCATCTGAAATACTTCCATAGGCAGTGACCCAAAGAATCACCGGTATCACTATGGGGGGGAGCGGGGTGCAGACCACATCGGGTGATACCATTAGTAGGGGTGATACCAAAATGACTGTCTATAGAATTTTTGTGCAGTGTTTCAAAAGATTTTTTAAATAAAAATATCCCTGTAGTTAGTTATAACAACAAAAACATTTTTTGTAAACCCATCTTACAAAGCTAAAACTCTATGCTAATTTACTTTTTGAACCTTCTAATACACTCCAGTCAGAGCTGTCATTATTACCCAATTACAATGACGCTTCGAATCACGTGGTTTCGTCTGCACGCGCTACAAGCATGCACTGTTGTTTTCATTGCTGCTGGTGTTTTTATAGTTGCTGCTTTTGTCAAATTTTCTGGTGTTTTAGCTACAATATTGTGGTCATTAGTATTGTAAATACATTTAGGCTGTGCATATGATATTGTAATTTAAAGATGTAATTTTAATTTTGCTGGTTGTTTATCTATTATTGCCATTACATTCAGTGATATATGGGAATTACGATTTATGAGCAACATTAGCATTACTAAGGATTTTATATGGTCTGGTACAGGAGGAGGTTCAATAGGGGGGGGGGGGTGGGAGGATTGGGCAGGTGGGTGGTGACGCCATGAGTTACCGCACTGGGTGACACTAACCCTAGTGACTCCACTGCAAAGAATTATACAGGCAATTAAATTTTTTTCATAGGTATTCATTACCAAAATATAAAAACTGAAAAGGTGCTTTGAGGAAAGGAAGCTCCAACTGCATTGTACAGATTGGGCTTTCTGAGACTTTGCATTCAGTTATTATATTCTGCTGTAAATTCAGGCAAATCCTCAATAGTGCATAGAAAATAAACTGATCACACTACAAAATAGTGTCACAGTATCGTTTATATCAGCCATTCTGAACTTTTTTTTGGTTATGTCCTCTTAGGACTCTGCTCAAAGTTATGGGCCCACTTCCCAGTGAAGCAGTCAAGTTTAGTTAGTTTCTTCCATACTTCTTTCCTACTGACTGCATTAAAAAAAATAATAACTTTTTTATGATTTTAGACTGTGCCCCCCCACCTTCCCTCCCCCACCAAATGTGCTGTGGCCATAAGGATGTTGTATTGGCTCCACTGAGATGGCTGGCTTATATACTTAAAAAAAAATTAGACGTTAATAACTCATCAGAACATGGCTCCTCCAACAGTGTGGTACACCTTCAATACTGCAGCAATGACACAATGGCTCTCTCTTAGCATTGTCCCTTCAACATTGGAATACCTTCTCGGTATAGTCTCTTCAACAGTGGAAATGCTTCATTAGCACTTTGCATCTGACAGTGTTCTCTCAGAACCTTGCTTCAGATTGGTCATGGTGTAACTCTGCAAAATGATTAGTTTAATTTCCATGGGGCCAACTGAATATTGGGGCCATGGGAATGCAAGAGTTCCCTCTTAAAATAATTAACTCCTCAGCTTCCTGAACACGCTACTCTTTATGACAGCATCCCTTATCCCAGCCTACACCTCGCTGACTGTTTCAAGGTCCAGCCAATTGGCCACCATCCGGTGGGTTGCACCAGGTGCCTCTTTGGTTCCTTTTTATATGTCAATTGGTGTAAAGTGCTAACCAGTAGTAAAAAGTCAAACTGTGCCTCACTGTGGCAAAACCAACCCCTGCACAAATGCTGATTTTTCTTACTCACTGGATTGACTTATGAAGAATATTTCTTCCTTCTGGTCAGGTTTATATCAGAAGCCAGGGTCTTTTCGCCTCCCTTCGCCATCACTTACTCCAAGGAATTAAATAATAATAATTAGCTTTTGCTAGATGAACATCATGTTACAGATGTGAGGAGCACAACTTAGAACAAAGTTGTAGACACATCCTTCCCTTCTGTGACTGTGTGCATTGATGTTGGAACAATGCTCAGTTGTTACTATTCCAAAAATTAAGGAAGCAACCATAGTGCATTCCATGGAAGCAGAATATGTGGACAAATGTAGGTTTTAAAAGTGGTGGTGAATAAACATATTGGAAAGTGAATCATGCTGTTGTAATAGTGAGGTGGGATCATACAGAATCAAAATCTTTCATCGTGCACTCACACACAGAGTTCACATTTTACAGTTGGATTCATGTGCAGAGAGTCATATCCTCCAGCACCATAACAGTCCAAATAAATATTAGTTTTGAAGATGGGGAAATCTTCAAATGCTGCCTGGCTTCACAATAGTTGGTTTGAGAAACTGAGACCTAATTGAAATAGCAGTCTTCTTCTGAGTCTGTTCAATGATTGGAATTTCTGGCTTCAGTCTAACTGGCCTGTCTATTGAGAAGATTAAAACACTTGGTCTGAAGTGGCTGAAGCCAGAGTCAGTGGGGTGAGAATGACTTTAATACGGCAAGCCTAAACCTTGGAAAATCAAGCATCCCACTCTGCCTCCTGGTTTGAATGGAACCTTTTTGGCCTGTTGAGGCAGTTTAGTACAAATTGCAGTCCTTTATCATAACTTTAAGGAAAGTCCTCCCATCTTGTTATCAAACATCAAGCGCTTCATTTAATAGCTTTAAAAAAGAAGCCCTTACTTAGTTCCCTGTGGATGGCCTTGAGACTTTCTCTGTGTATTTGTGCAGGTCTGAGAATGGGAGATGCTTGCTCACTGCAGACTGTGGAAGTTCCGTGTTCCCATTCATTTCATGAGCTCAGGACCTCTTAATGGGTCTGGTTACCCTCACTTCCTGACCTGTGAAGGAAAGAACTCAAAGAAGCATGTTTTCTTGGAATTGGACAATGTGTTTTGAATTCTAATCGACATCTAGTGTTTTCTGATTCCATTTTAAACATTCCTCCTTCAAGTAAAATGGGTTTGCCTCTTGAGCTCATTCCCTCACAACTACCACTGATGAGAGAATAACACAGTTTACATTTAGATGGCACCATTATCATTACAAAAGATCTCAAAGTTCCTGTGTTGATGGCAAATGAACTCCAATACCTGGCCACTTAAGGAGATCTCAGGACCGATGACTGAGAGCTCAATCAACCAGTACCCTTGAGGAGAGAGACAGAGGATTAAAAAAAATAACAGAGTCTAGGGCCAGAACGTTTGGAGCATAGCAATCAAAATTTGGCTGAGAAAACATCATTGGAGGAATGCATAGATGTTTTAGGGCTGAAAAAGATTATCAAGAAAGGCGCGAAGCCATTGAGGCTTTTCCAATGGTTGAGAACATTAAAATGAGTGGTTAATTGGTACAAGTTTGGCACAAGGAGGAGAGTATTGGTTGACCTTGGTGTTTATGGAGTGAACAAAGGAGGACAACCATTAGTGTGACCTGGGTCCTCACACCTTTCTTTTGGTGAACGTACCAAAAGCCATGTTTCATTGATTGATGCTGAGGGTCACACAATCCTGGGACTCAGCCATCTCAATATTTCAACCTTGAATCAAGGAAGATTGAGTCATGAATGATTATAACAAAAATTATTGGATCTAGCACTTGAAGCTGGAATTGTCAAAGGAATACAGAGATTTCATTTGTTGGTGTATTTCATGGCATCAGGACCACAAAAGACACTGATGACACATGATTTAAGGTGATTTGTAGTCAATGAAAAGCCTTAGAATATGTTCTTCTGAGTGAAATCACATTGGAAGTGCTATGAGATAATCCTTAGGTCATTTGGAGCATCAACATCCTGTGAAAAATGCCATGACCATCATGAAAAAATAGTGGTACTGTGGAGATTCCTGAACACATATCTGAATGATAAGACTGTAAGGAACAGGAGCAGCAGTGGGTCACGAGGCTCTTTAAGCCTGCCCTAACATTGAATAAAATGTCAACTCTTTGCTGATGTGAATAAAGTTGGAAAATAGAAATGCCTCCACATTTTGCATTTGTACTGAATTATAACATTTACTGAACAAGGGGAAACACACCGAAGGATTTCATATAGTCATAGAGCATGGAATCAGCCCACCATGCCCATGGTAATCATCAAACATCCTCTACATAATTTGATTTCTTTTTCCCTCTCACATCCATATCAACTTCCCCTGAGTTCTCCCCTTCTCACCCTGTTCTACCAGTTCTCTCTCGCCCATACATTGAAGGCAATTAACCAACTGATCAGTCCACGTTTGGTAACTGGAGCAATCCGAAGGTCAGGATTGAACACTATTGAACCTGTGAGTTAGTTTTCTGAGAATCAAACAATTTGAGTGACAGTTTTGGAGGAGCTGAAGTTTACAAAAGTTGGCCAATGGAAGCATGGGCTGAAGACAGGGATCAAATTCTTGGAATTCCCTAGCTAATGGAATAGTGTGAGTACCATAACCACACAGAATTCATCAGTTCATGAGGTACCTCAGCATTTTGGGATGGACAACGAAACTATTGACAGTACATCTTTAAATCAATTTCAAAAAATTGTTATTTGTCCATTCTCCTCTAAGGTAATAAATATGCATACATTCCACGTGTTATTTTTCATTTCTGTGATGTCTGCCTTGAATTCTGTTAGGTGTTAGTGGCAACACCTTGCCCCAGGAATGTACTAATGGACTCCAGGGGAAGGAGCAGCACTGACTAACTGCATGAAACCTGGACTTAATGGGCCGCACAGCGTAAACACATTCCGAGAGATGTTTCAAATCAACTTGGAGAATATCACACCCCTGACTGATTCTTGAGCTGCTCAGGGTACTGCGAAGAGACTGCAGCAAGCGTGTCCAGCACATGTGGAAGGTATCTGCAAACCAATCCCCACCCCCCTATTCTTGACAGCTTTGTCTGCGCAGTCTGTCCATGCCAAGGAATGCTCCATTAGGAAAGTGGAACTTTTCACTCGAAGCCTTTTTGTGGAAATATCTCCAGTTTATGGAACTTAAGGAAGGGATCTGTAATATATTTTTGATGGCTGTGTCACAAAGGGAAACGAATACGGCACTATTTAAAAGAAGCTTTTTGACTTTCTTTCGTAATATGGAAGAAAAATGCAGTTATATTGGCTTTGGAATTGCAAGTGCTCCCCAGACTTTGTCAAAACAAGGTGGCCATATGTGTGCAGCAGGGAAGGGACAAGTGGCCAGACAACCCAGAGACAAAAGAGCCCCTGAGAATCCAGCAGTAAGTTTATCTGCTGTGGTTTGTAGTACAGCTGGTTTCAAATGTGTCAGCCTTGTTCTGCCGAGTTTGCCACAGTTCCCCTGCCAGAATGTGAATGTTACAGCTGGTAATACTTACTGTATCTGCTGTAAAGTATGTGATTCATTAGCTCGAACCTTCTGGGTTTTCAGCCAAGTTGGTCATGTTTTTGTAAGGATGTGGTAAAATCAGGGTAGGGGGTGGATCATGTCCGGAAATCTGTAACTGTTTAATTGTGGACCACAATCAGTTTTTCAATTTTTCAAAAAAAAAAATCAATGTTATATAAATATCAGTTACTTTTTCTTGGATGGAATGCAATATTTGAGTTCATTGTATTAATCTCGTAATGTGTCTTCAGGGTGAAACTGTTGTTTCTTTGCCCAAATCACAAGAATGTGGGATATGCTGTCGTGGGAAATGGTGGAAGTGAGGAGCAGAAATGTATTGAAGGGGAAGCTGAAGAATCATTTGAAAGGGTGAAGAACTGAAGAGGTGAGATCAAGAGGGCTGGGTGGAGCTCATGTGGAGTAGAAACATCAGCATGGGACTTTGGGGCTGATTGGCCTGCTTCTGTGTTGTGCAAAAACCAAGGTTGGACTTTATTTTATTGTTTTTGATCAGAGATTAATCATCTACTGACAATTCCTGAAGGCCAAATAGACTTACAGACTGCAGTTTAAGAGTGAGATTGGACCACTCCGGTCCAAATATTCCCAAAAGAATGTGGTATTGGTGTCTCTGGATCAATGGGCAGGAAGCGGTGTGACAGTGTAGTGAGCAACTCTGTGACACAGCAGATAACTGTACACACTTGCTGGCTGAATGGTCTTCTTCATCCCTTCTGAGGGCATGAATATTAATCAAGTGCAGGCAGAAGCAGTACTACCAAGGCATTAGATGTGACACATGATTCTGAGTCAGGAACTTGTGGGTTCAAGCTCCACTTCAGAGACTTGAGCACAAAAATCTAAGATGAGACCCCAATACAGTGCTAAGAGAGTGTTGATATGTCAGAGAGAGCATCTTTCAGATGGGACATCAAACACGACATCTTTCACGGGTGGATGTAAAATTCAGATGGAACATCAAACACGACATCTTTCACAGGTGGATATAAAATTCAGATGGAATATCAAACACGACATCTTTCACAGGTGGATATAAAATTTTGTAGTGTTATCCTGAAAAAGTATAGCAAAGGTCTTCCTGTTCACCCAACCAGCATTTATTCGCCAGTCAACATCCCCTAATTATTCCCTTGTCATCATCATATTCTTGTTTCTGGAAACTTGCTGTGCACAAATTGATTCCCACCTTGTCCCAGATTAGAACTGTGACTTCACTTAAAAGATGCTTCAAGGATGATCAGAAGTCATTAAAGGTACTATTGAAATTAATACAAATGAAAAGACAATTTATTTTATATTTAATCCTCATTAAACCAGCTCAGCCCTGTGTCAACACTTGATGTGGCTATGGTTCAGTATTCAGCCCTCTCACCTCAGAGTCTTGTATCTTGAATGCAGGCACAGATAGCTCAAATTCTGATAAATCATTGATAGCTGGCATGCGAAAACATGGAACCTTGTGGGCTTTGCAGACTTGCCATCTAGTGAATCTGTCCACTCTCTCCCCTGGACAGTTTGCTAACTGAAAGGTGTGAGATTTCCTACTCCTCTTTGTGTGGTTTGGACCAGAAATCCCATGCTGCCGTTGTGTGCTTGAATGGGACTATGTCTCCAGGTTGGATCTGCTTTATTTCATTGATACTCTTTAGGTGTGGATCATTAGTGAGGACACAGCTTTGCTTGCACTGCTGGCTTCAGCAGGCTGCAGTATATTGTTTATAATCTCAAATTTATTGTCAGAGTACATGCATGACATCACATACAACCATGAGTTTCCTTTATTCTGTGGGTGCAGCAGAAATACCACTAAATGGTAGTGCAAAAAATAAACAAACAAAGAACTGTAAATAAACTGTGCAATAAGAGAGAACAAAAAGAAAATCAATGAAGCGCACATGTAAGTCCTTAAATGAGTCTCTGATTGAGTTTGTCATTGAGGAGTCTGATGGTGGAGGGGTAGCAGCTGTTCCTGAACCTGGTGGTGTGAGTTTTGTGGCATCTATGCCTCTTTCCTGATGGCAGCAGCGAGAACAGAGCGTGTGCTGGGTGGTGATTGATGATGGCTGCTGCCCTCCAATTGCAGCGTTCCCTGTAGATGTGCTCAATAGTGGGAGGATTTTGTCTGTGATGTCCTGGGCTGTGTCCATTACATTTTGGGTATTGGTGTTCCCATACCAGACCGTGATGCAGCCTGTCAGCACACTTTTCACTTTACCTCTATAGAAATTTGTCAGGGTTTCCGGTGTCATATCAAACCTGAGCAAAGGAAGTAGAGGCTTTGACGTGCTTTTCTCTCGATGCCATTGGTGTGTTAGGTCCAAGAAAGATCCTCCGAGATAGTGAATCCCAAGAACTTAAATTTGCCTACCCTCTCCACCTCTGATCCCCCAATAATCACAGGGATGTATACATCTGGCTTTCCTTTCCTGAAATCAACAATCAGCTCCTTAGTTTTAGTGACATTGAGTGCAATGTTGTTGTTGGTGCACCATTCAACCAAATTTTCAATCTCCATCCAGTAAGATGACTCATCCCCTTTCTTTATACAACCCACTACCGTGGTAAATTTGTAGATGGTATTATTGTCATACTGAGTAGGGCAGAGGGCTAGTAACACAGCCTTGCGGTGCTCCGGTATTGATGGAGATTGTGGAGGAGAAGTTCTTACTAATCTTCACTTTGATTGTTGCCTGGAGGTGAGGAAATCCACGATTCACTTGCTGGAGTTTGCTGATCAGTTTTGAGGGGACGATGGTGTTAAATGTTCTCTGAGGTCATTCCTAAATCTTTCCCCTCTTCCCTTAAACCTTTGCCATCTAGTTCTAGAATCATCTACCCTGAAAAAAATCTGTGAGCTTTTATTTTACTCATACCCTTAGTGTTTAGAAAACTCAGCAGCCCCCTACATTCCAGGGAATAAAGAACCATTCTCTCCCTATAACTCAACCCTCCAGTCTGGGTAACATCCAAGTGAATCTTCTCTGCACTCCTTCCAATTTATTTGAAGGGAAAGGGTATGGAGGAGATCCCCCTCTCCTACGACTAGGCAGTTTGAACTACACATAGTATTCTAAGTTTAGCCTTGTACAGATGAATCATGAATTTCCAACTTTTGTCTTCGATACTGCCCGATGAAGGCAAGTGTGTTAAACATCTTCTTCGCCAGGTTATTCACGTGAGTTAATGCTTTTGGGTACTATGCATGTATAGCCTTAGGTCCCTGTCTTTGGAGCCAATGCTGACATAAGTAAGTTGGATATTGTCATATTCAGGTTTAATAAAAAGCCACACAATCAGTGAACCGGTGCGGACTCGAAAGGCCAACATGGCCTGTTTCCGCTCCGTAAATGGTTATATGGTTATATATAGTACTGCAAAAGTTCAATCTTCCAGATTCTGGAAGTATGCAACTATAACAGAGAAATACACAGCAAATGTAGTGGTAATTTGTGGAAAGCAAAAGAGAATTTCAGGTTAAATGACTCTTATTCTGAAATGGGAAATGTAACAATTGCAGAGAAATGGGGAGTGGGGGTAAAATAGAAAAGAAAATGTCATTATAAGGAGATGATCCAAATGGTGGAGGTGCCAGATAAGAGAGGGTGATGATAACAAAAGATGTGGAGGAAAAAAAATGCTGTAAACATGAGGTACAAAACTGGAGTGTCTGGTTATCTGAAACAGTTGGATTCATTGTTTGGCTTAGAAACCAGTCTCTGGTCAGAAGATGAGGTGCTGTTTGTTCCTTGAGCTAGTGATGGGTTTTTTGAAACAATATAAGAGGCCAGAGATGGGGCCATCAGAGTGGGAGTGGGCTGGAGGATTAGATGTCAGGCAACTTAAACTTTGGGTCATCCATGCAGGTTTAACGGAATGGAACTGTTTTGCCAC
The DNA here is from genome assembly GCF_036971445.1 of Narcine bancroftii. Taxonomy (NCBI): domain Eukaryota; kingdom Metazoa; phylum Chordata; class Chondrichthyes; order Torpediniformes; family Narcinidae; genus Narcine; species Narcine bancroftii. Next base: position 39,913,038 of record NC_091469.1, read on the forward strand.
CGAGAAGGATTATTTGGGTGGCGGGATGAATGGGATGGGGTAGGGTGAGGCGGTGGTGGGGGCAGGGGGGTGTGGGGGGGGGTGGGGTGGCAGAGTAGGTGAAGCATTAGTATAGTTGCACTTCTTCCATTTCAGTGTTCTGCGTTCTGAGAATGTGACTCCTGGCTTAAGACATTTCAGTTCTGATATTATAAGGTCAAAGGCTTCTACACAGAAAATCACCCAATTATTCCTCTTCTCTGTTTTTCTGTCTTTATCTCAATATTTTTATTTTGTTTAATAATCTCATGTTTTGCACTTTGTAAAAGGCCTTCTCAAAGTCAATTTCAATTTTTTATTCTTATCTGTTTGCGAATTACAACCACAAAAATCTCTAAAAAATGTGTTAAACATAATTTATCTTTCGTAAGTTCATGCCCGATCAGATTATTGTTTTCTAAGTGTTTGTTATCATTAACTTAATAATGCATTCCAGTGGTTTCTCCACCACTGATGCCAGGATTACTGATCTGTAGTTCCCCATTTTCTCTCTCCCTGTTTTTTAAACAGTGGAAAAACCACAAACACTGTTAAGGAAGATCAACTTCTTGAAATCTCTCTCCTGTTCTTCCCCCAGATACACTTTTACCAGAATGGTTCCATATTTTCTTGATGTGAGGATAAGATTGGTGGGGTGGGTCTTAGACTTTGTTCCAGTCCAGACTGCTAGAAGGAAATGGGACGATCCACAATATAAAGCTTACCACAATTCCATCTCCAAGACATTGGAAATATTAACTTCCCACTGCCACATTCTGAGGTTTGTCTAGGTTTTGCGGGGGAAGATTGGGATTGAGTTGTGTTAGGGATGAACTTATCTGAATTCTAAACATTTTCTCCCAACCTCAACTTATTTTTCTGAGCAATATGGATCTAATAAGGACAGAAGTCTAGGCAAAAATACTGAGCCAAATTATGTGAAGGCACCAGGTTAATGAGCACCGATTCTGCATTTTTATTTAGTCAATTCCACAATTCATTTGGGCACCTAATGACATTGTTGGCAGAAGCTGTTTAAACAAACTATAAATCAATGGGCTCAAATCTGTAGATAGTGGAAATAAAAAAAACTATAAAAAGTACACACTGGAACTGCTCAATGTGTCAAGCAACATCTGTCAAGAAGGCAACAGGGTTAATATTTCTGTTGAAATACTAACTCAGTTTCTTTCTTTAAAGATGCTGCCTAACCTATTGGATATTAGGGCACTTTCTGTTTTTATTATACATCAGTCGGTGGAAGGGATTATCAAATATCCACTTTCTGTTAATACTGGTTATCCTGATAGGTACTAAAACTTATGCATTTATTTACAAACATAATAATGTTAACACAGAATCTATTAATTGCATTGGCACTTTAATTTATGCATGCAATTGTTCAGAGAATTTTTTAATTTAAATGTTGAACTATGAAATGCCAGAATCCTTTTTTCATTTGGAACAGTCTACCCCTGTGCACAAAGAGAGATGCCAATGTGCAGATTTCAGAACAAAACATAATGGTTCAGATTTCAGATTTATTGTCAGAGTACATACATGACATCACATACATCTGAGATTCCTTTATTCCTGCGGGCACAGCAGAATTATCACTAATTGGTAGTGCAAAAAAATAAACTGTACACAATGTAAAGATGTAAAAGAATTTTTAAACAGATAACGAATGTAAACAAACTGTGCAATACAGAGAGAAGAAAAGAAAATCAATAAAGTGCACAAGTAAGAGTCCTTAAATGAGGCTCTGATTGAGTTTGTCATTGAGGAGTCTGATGGTGTAGGGGTAAAGCTCTTCCTGAACCTAGTACAAGTCTTGTGGCAGCTATACCTTTTTCCTGATGGCAGCAGCGAGAAAAGAGTGTGTGTTGGGTGGTGTGGATCTTTAATGATTGCAGCTGCCCTCCGATGGTAGTATTCCCTGTAGATGTACTCAATACTTTTGGTTGTGATGTCCTGGGCTGTGTCCACTACCTTTTGGAGGGCTTTACACTCAAGGGTATTGGTGTTCCCATACCAGACTGTGATGCAGCCAGTTAGTACACTTCCCACCACACCTCTGTAGAAATTTGCCTCTGGTGTCATACCAAACGTCTGCAAACTCCTGAGGAAGTAGAGGCGCTGACATGCTTTCTTTGCAATGCCATTGATGTGTTGGGTCCTCCGAGATAGTGAATCCCAAGAACTAAATTTGCACACCCTCTCCAACCCTGATTCCACAATGATCACTGGATTGTATACCTCTGGCTTTGCTTTCCTGAAGTGAACAATCAGCTCCTTAGTTTTGATGACATTGAGTGCAAGGTTGTTATTGGTGCACCTTTCAGCCAAGTTTTCAATCTCCATCCAGTATGCTGACTCCACTACCGTGGTATTGTTGAAAAATTTGTAGAGTGTCTAGAGGGTGGTGGTAGTAGGGACAGGAAGGGGAAAATATAAGAGAAGACTCATTATGAATCTTTCATTGAAGATGCAGATTAACAAAAGGAGTGAAACATTTATCTTCTAAATTTTTTCATTGATAAATTTCAAAATACCCCACTTTTCCAGTGTACAAGAAACCTATTCTCTGGTAGTGGACTGGCCATTTGGTCCATTGATTCTGTGCCAGATCATAGAGAAATCCTGTCAATCCTCTTCCTCCATTTATTTCCCTACCGCATATCATTTCTCACATAGCAATCCTTAATATACCCACCCCTAAACAGTGTCGTGATACCCATTCACACTCGTGGCAGTTTACAATAGCTAAATAATCTACCAGCATATTTTGGGGGTATGGATCGAAAGAAAAGCAAGGAAGTCACAGGGAAAACTAGTAAGCTCCATGCTGAGAGCACCCGAGTTCAGGATTGAAGTTTGCTTGCTGGAGCTGTGCACCAGCATTAACTGCTACATGACTTTGCTCTCTAATTAACTTGAATTTAAAGTTCTTGGCTGCAGAGGGAGGATTTGAACTAATGTTACTAGATTGGTCATGCCTCTGAATTACTAGTCTGGCAAATTAACCACTATTCCTTGTACTGCAGTTTCCATGTAATGGATTCCTTTTAACTAGTCAATCTCCTGTGGTATTGTCCACATTCAGTGCAGAAGTGCAAAGTTCCATGTCTTTACCTAATTTCTTTCTCTTCATTCCTGAATTACCAGTTTTCTGTTCAAACACTTTTATTTATCTCTGTAATGTCCAGGGCAGAAAAGAGTGTTAAGTACTGGATTAAAACTTTGGGTGTTACAGTACATAAAACCGATAATCTGGCACTGTGGGACCTTCAGTTATATCATTCTAGCAGATTTTCTGGATTGTTGGATGTTACTCAAATATACTTTTATTCCACTTATATTATGTCACACTGTAGTTTGATACATTTTCCAGTGAACTAAGTGAGGTTAAGGGGAAGAGGAAATATACAAGCATCCTGGACCTCAGGTTGGCCAAAAGCCTATGTAAATTCCTGACTCTGTGGTTTTGGACCGCAACCCAACTTTGGCCACACAGCTCCAAACCTTTGCTCTGGCTGCACTTGTGTTTGAACCCTGGATCTCTGGTTCACATTTTAGTTCAGGTCAGATGCTAAACGAGCAAGATTTAAAAAAAAAAATTGGATGATGAATTTGGTGGTGTCTTATTGTGAAATGGGTCTCTCTTTGGATATCAATACCAAGGTAGAGTCATCAAGTCATCTGGCCTCTTGACTCACCATGTACCCATCAAGGTCCCATCAATTTTAATCTCATTTACCTGCACTTGGTCTGTAATCTTTTTTGTCTCAGAAATTGAAATTTTCATGCAAATAGTTATGGAAAGTTGTGAGTACCTGTCTCCACCAATTTCTCAGGTAGTACATTACACCTTGCAACCACCCTTTAAAGTTTCCTTTTAAAACTTACTTATTTTCTTGAAACCCATGCTGTCTGGTTTTAGATGTATATGTTATGGGAAATGTTTCCTACTAATTGAGCTTCATAATTTTAGGATGGCACGGTTATTGTAGCAGTTAACACAACACTATTACAGCGCTAGCAACTGATGCTTGAATCTAGAGCTGTCTGTAAGGAGTTTCTACGTTCTTCCTATGCCTCCATGGGTTACCTCCAGGTGCTCTGGTTTCCTCCTACTGTACAAAATATCCCAGGGGTGTAGGCCAATTGGGTGTAATTAGGTGACAAGGGCTCATAGGCTGAAAGGGCCTTTTATGTCTAAGTTTAATAAAAAATGTAATACCTCTATCAGGTTAGCCCTCCTCCATCTCTCAAATCCCTCTTCAAAACTAAAATCCTGTCAACATTCTGGTAAATTCCTCTGCACAATTGCATCATTCCTATCATGTGGCAACCAGAACTGCATATGATCGTCCAGCTGTGACTAACCAAAAATTTAAATCGATGCCCTTGTATTCATCATGAAGACAAATATCCTGTATCTCTTCTCCACCATCTTATCTACGTACACTCACCACCTTTAAGGTTCTATGGATTTGTTCACCAAGATCTTTCTGTTCTTCACAATTATCTTGGGCCAACCATTCTTGGTTTGGATCTTATCCATATTAAACCACCCAAAATGTATTGTGTCACACTTATCAGAATTAAATTCCCTTTGCATTGTTTCACCTGATTTGTAAACTGATTAATATTGTTCTGTTATCAAAGACTATCTTCCTTACAGCACCACCAATTAATGTGTCATCTTTAAATTTACTAATCAAACCTATCACTTTCATATCCAAGTCTTGAATGGTTATAAGAAACTGTAAGAGTCTCAGTATCAATCCCAGTGGCACACCTCTGGTCATAGGCTTCCAATCACAAACACCATTACCCTCTGCCTTCTATTCCCAAGCTGATTTGTCAATTTGTCTTGGATCTAAGCTTCCAATGGGCTTGTGGAGGGGATTGTGTAGATAGCCTTTAATCACATTGCTAAAATATTTTGTTACTTCAAGAAACTTGATCAAATTAATCAGACAGCTCCCACCAACATATTGGGCCAATCTTTGCTTCTCCAAGTGGAGTTTAAGTCTTTCTTCCAGATTTTTTTTCAAATAACTTCCCTACGATACCTACAATGCACATGTATATTGTAAATGTATATGACAATTTTTTTTTTAATTGTTACCACTAATATTGAATGCTGGTGATGAGGCCTTTGCAGGATAGTGTGGACTGAGCTTGATGCGCTGATCATTGCTGATTGGTCCATCAGAAATTTTCCACGCATCAATAATTATTTTACAACTGAGAATCTATCAAATATATGGGAATATAAAAACAGAAAATTAATGTTGGGGAAGGTCATTCGAACTTGTTTCACCATTCAACACTATCATGGTTGATCACCCACTTCAGCATCTTGTATTCTTTGACCCATGAGCAGCAAGAAATAACTATATAAAATTCTTCAATTGTTTAATGACTTGGGCTCCACTGTCCTTCCTGGGTGAAATAAATTCTCCTTAACCAGAGCCATCTGTGAGCCAATCATTCCCAGAGGACAAGACCAACATTTCCCCCCCATACTCATTCCCAAAAGTTAACAATTATATCAATTTCATTTTGTTGTTGTTATGTATTCAAGCCTCGTGAGTTAAATTCCTCTTTTAATTCCACTGGACCACAACAGCGTGGTGAGAAATTGAATTGGCTTAAGAATTCAACTTTTGTTGATAGGATTCAGGAATTACAATGAATTATTTTCCAATTTGATCATAGTCCTGCTGACCTCTCCCTAGTTAACTCTCTATTTCAACGTTGTATGCTTCTTTGAAGTTTACAGTGCACAGAGCATAAATGGGATATCAATAATGTACTATATTTTATGAGTTTTTCTTTCATAAATGAATGTTATCTTTGTTGTAGAAAACAAACTCGTTCACTTTTCAATTTGATTTTATAAGATTGACCCCCATGTTTGTCTTCAGAGTGATTTTCAATTTAAACATTTGGCAGAAGTAACTTTAACTTTCAGGATAATAGCCCACCACGACAAATGCCTAATGCATAACGCAGAACTGCGTAGTTCTAATACGTCAAGTCTTGGCATAAATATTATAATAAAACTCAATTTTAGGGAGATGTTGCATTAAAATAAACGTCAACTCATTGAAACCAGTTTATTCACTTTTGTATGATAGGTTTAGTTTTTGATTATTTCAATTTGTGGTAATTTTAGGCATGTAGCATTTCAGTTACGAAGAGAGAAAGACGACCCCGACGTTTGAATGATTAATCCGTGTCATAGTGTTTTCAAACTGCAATAACATTCACATTTTAACCATGGCTCAAAGCTTTGGAATTCCCTTTCTGAACCTCCCCAGTTGTCTCTTTCCTCCTTAGTGATTCACGTTAAAATTTGTCTCCTGACCTTGGTCACTTGTTTTGGCATCAGGTGCTGTCTCATAACACCCCTCCTCAGTAGATCTGGTTCAATTTTATTCCAGATATTTTAGTGGGTGAATGTGCTTTATCGATGCAAATATATGCCTTGAGCCAAGTAGTAGTTTGCCTTAACAGACCTATTCAGAATCTCAGTGATTCTCTAATCATTCCCCAACCCCAGTGTAATCTCAGTCAGATTTCTGACTTGAGACGTGTTCTCTGCAAAGAGGAACAGTGCTGCAATGGTGGGTGGCCCAACTCCAGGCCAAGGGTTTGCCTTGAGCCGGCCAGGCAATGTTCTCGCAATTTCTGCCTTGGAGCTGTCGTTTATTGCAGGTCAGCTGCCCTGGTGAGTGCAAACTCATTCAAAGAGAATCGCCCCGACTGTCATTGCATTGATCCGCTCGGTGTTCAGCAAACGCCCTGTGCAAACACTGCCTGGCTCTCCAGCAACCTCGCTGCTCTTGAAGACAAGATCGGATCTGATGATCGCGTCGCAACGGGTGACCTGTGGCCCCCGAGTTTGGTCACTCTGCCTCTGCTCGCGGCGCCTCGCCACCTTTGAACTTTGTCAAGTTGCTAGAAATTCCGGCGATGGGAGCAACCGTGCGACACCACTCAAAGGGTTTCGCGTGAACCACCTTCTTTTTGGTGATCACCGAGGGCCGGGAACAGGGTCAGCCCTCTGGCGGGGACCTCATGCAAGAGGTTCACCTGAACGGGGCGAGCCAGCCTGTTGCTTTCAGGAGGAGGTGCCTGTCCCGGGGACCTGGCGGCGTCTGGCAGGCACAAGGCAGTGTCTGAGCCCATGCAGCCTCAGTCGCAAGGCCGTGTAAGTGAATGTGCGGCTCCGACCGTTGCTCTTGCTCCAGCCCTTTTCAGCCTGCTCCTGGCGAACGCTGTGCGTTGAGAGGCGAGGGTTGTGAGGCGGGCGCGTTCCCCAGTTCGGCCGCGGACAGAAATGGGAAAAGCTTCAACACACGACCATTGCCCCAAACTCTGAAACGGCGCTGCTCCAGGGGCCGGGGGTTTGATCTCAGGCGATTTCATGAAGTGCGCGAGAAGAGCCGACAAGTTTTGCTGGGTTGTTTTAAGCGTTGTCCCGGCGGAGCCCACCCGCCGAGGCTCCTTTGTCCCATAACAGGACAGACGCTGGAGCTTGACCCGCCACTCCTGCATTGATTCCGATGAAATTTCAGTCGGAAATGCCTCCCAGAAAACGTTTGGTTTCCTGCCACCTTTGCAGCGTCTGGTTCTTTGTGGCTCTGAACGCTGCGCCGCTCCACCTCGGCGTCCCAGCCATCCACACACTCCAGGCGTCCCCCCGAAAATCCGGTCCGACCTCAACCAGCCGGGCGCTTCCATTTCCTCCCCTGTCGGGTTGTGCGCTCGGAACGAACGGGACAGAAACAGGGGGGGGGGGGGTCGGCCGAAGTATTGGGGGTTTGTTAACTCTCTCTCAGCTCCGAGGCACAGGATCACAGGAAGCACTGCCGCCTGTCACGGACCACCTCCCGTTTCTGAGACATACATACTTTTTGTTGAACAAGAGAACGATTTGGAACTGATTTGCAGGATGGTCCCCGAAATGCTCTGAAAACCGGAGACGCTGACAGATTCTGGATATTGGAACTGGAAACTTTTTAATTTTTCTTTAACATGTTTGGGGTCTTAAAGGCAGACAGCAATAGTTTGACTAAGCTTGTGAAATCTCCGGACTAATCAGTCCAGCTTATTGAGATTGGTTGCAATGAATTTTTCAGTAACATTACAACACTTTGGCTCAAAAACTGCTCCCTGCAAAAGGTCTGTTGCCAGGAGTGTCACTGTCGTTTCTTTGCGTACTGTAGAGAGTGCTCTTCGCACTAGACTGTCTCTTGTAGCGCCTCAAATACAACGCAGTCAAACCTGTGGTGGCACTGCCAACCCCACGAAAGACCTTATCCAGTTAGTCCCACTTCTCTTTCTGTTGTTCGTAAATGTAACTTCTGTCTGAATGCTGGATTCCTGACTTGGGGAAAGCTTGCCTTTGGACGAGGAGAGTAGAAATTTATCTTCAGTCACATGTCTCTGTGGTGCACTGTTAGCCAGAATCAGACACACACAAGGTAAAGACTGAACAACAGGCTTCAATCCACAAAGACTTCCACAGAGCCAGGCTGGCTGTGGCTGCAGCAACTCAGTGTGAGGCCTTGGGCGGCGGACCCAGGCTTATATCCCGGAGGGTGATTGACACCTGACTGGGTGGGGCTTGATCCATTCAGGCTGACTGATTGACAGTCAGCCAGGTGTTGTCCTGTCCCCTTGCACTTCTGCAGGTACAGAGGTTGCCCCCTGCAGTAGGCTGGTGGTGGACCACCACAGTCTCTGGTGTGTTTCTGACTCTGTATTGTGTTCCACTACCACACTGCTTCCATTGAAGTTGATTTTAAAAATCTGATTAGAGGTTGATGTCATGTACTGACAGCATGATACTGGGGATGTTGTCTACCTTTATTTTAATACATCTGCCTGAGCCTCCCACAACTTAATCCTATCACTCAAGGAAGTGGTGGTATGCCATCAACTTGTACTGCAGCTGTCCTCTTTCACAATGTATTTAGAGAAGGAGTTTCAAAATTTAGATCAATGACAACGATGGATATATTTTCTCATCAGTAAAATAAAATAAATTGCAGACAATGGAAATCTAAAATAAAAGAAGAACATGCTGGAAATACTCAACATATCATGCTACATCCATGGGAGAAAAAAACTGCTAACAATTCAGGTTGAAGATCTTTTGTCAGAATGGGGAGAAGAGGAAAATGCAGCTGTAGTTAGAGTTGGGGGAGGGCAATGAACTGCTAGGGTAAAACCCAAGTTACCACATGGAAAAGATTGTCTGGTCATTTTTTTGGAATATTTTATTTTTAATTTTGAAAGACTCCTATCAATCCAAACAAACACAATCTCTTTCAACATTAGTTTATAACATACAGAGTCTATTCCCCCCTCCCCCCCTTTCCTCCCTCCCATACCCTAATACAACAAAGAAGAGATTATATAAATTAAACAATGACAGGGAACCAAATATCGGTAAAAATCACAAACCCTGAAGGGAACTTAAGAAAAACCCAAATAAACCTAAAATAAAAAGGATAAGGAACAAAATACAAGAGCACGCCATCTGCGACACTGATCTTACTCACAACAGGCACGGATTGTTGCATTTCCTTTATTCCAGAAGGGGTATAATTATATCTGTGTCCCAATGTGTTGCAGATAGGATTGCCACACCCTAACAAATTGCCATATTTCCTCCTTAAATTGTACACAATTTTCTCCAGGGGAATACATTTCTGTATTCCATCATGTAATATTTAGTTGGGAGTCAGACTTCCACATAACTGCTGTACATTTCCTGGCTACCAACAAGGCGCCCTTTACAAACTGAATTTGGTACTTCGACAGTTTAAAACCCATATCCGTAATGTTCCCCAGAAGATACAATTCTGGATCCTGTGGAAAATATACTTCTGTAATTTTTTTCAGGATGTCCCCCAGGTCCTCCAGAAGGATCTCACCTTTCTGCACAGCCAGGTCGAATGCATAAAGGTTCCAATCTCCACACCACACATAAATTTCTGATTTGTATTTATGTAATTTTTGTGGTGTGAGGTACAGTTGATGCAGGAAATTGTATTACACCAAGCTGTACCTGGCATTAATAACTGCTGTCTCGCTGTCCAGACACAAATCTGACCAGCACTGCTCGTAGATTGTTGCGCCCAAGTCTGACTCGCACCTTTCCTTCGACTTGTGTAAGCCCAGCTACGGGCCCTCACTTTGGAATAGGAGATACATCACAGAGATTAACTTAAGTGTATTTCCCTTTTGAATTAGAATCTCCATTACACATGGGCAGGACCATAGATGGTCACAAATAATCCCTTAAGAAAGATCTTAGCTGAAGATAGCAAAAGAAAGATTGTCTGGTCATTGAGTGAATGGGAACAGTTACAGTCTAAGAACATGGATTATATTCCTTGGCAACAATATATGAGAGTTGTGAAATACAGAGCTGGAAGACATGTCTGGCAGGTCAGGCTGAGCATATCCTTAATTGTCAGTGAGAAAACAAACAAGCTGAGCTAATACCACAGAAAGGCAACTGATATAGACAGAGAAATCAAATTGTGAAGTTGTAGAATTCACTATTGTGTCCAAACAGTGGCAATATTGTGAGAGAAAAGATGAGATGCTGTTCCTCAACCTTCCGTCCTCTCTTTCACTGAGACAGAAAAAGGACCCAAGTTCCCCTGTTCCTTGCCTTCCATCTACTCAGTCTCTGCATTCAATTTCTACCATCTCCAAAGAGATTCCACCACCAGACACATTTTCCCCTTGCAGCATTTTGCAATTCCCAGGTTCATTATTACTTTCCTAACAGCCACCCCACTTCTTAGGGCACTTTAACTTGCAACCACAGATGATGCAACACTTGCCTTTTCATCACTTGGCTTCCTACTATGCAGGGCCCCAAACATTCCTTACAGGTGAAGCAGCAATTCACTTGCATCGCTTCCCATGTAGCATTCGCAATGTCGTTTCTTCTACACCAAAAACAGATTGTTCATTTTGGCGTCATGCTTTGCACAGATAACATGGGTGGAAAGGTGCGTTCTGCTGCTTCACTGGTCAATGATGTATGAGAGTTAACTTGCCAGTAGAAACAACCAGAGGATTAATTATAAATCTGTTGCAAGTCATTTTTGTAAATGACGTAGACCTGGGTGAGGGGAACAGGTACAAAACTGTTCAAAGTAGTATGCAGTGAGGTGGATGGCTACAGGTTTTAGGATGACGGAGAGAAGATGTTGAAAAGTTCAGAAACATGGCAGAAAAATTTGAATTGCTGTATCTTGGGGTGAACAATATCGAAGCACAGTATATTAAAAATCACAAGATTTTGAAGTTTGGAGGAGCAGAGGGATTTTGGTGACCAAGTATAACGCATAAAGGTATCATAAACATGGTGATTAAAAGAAAGTGAGCAAATTAGGTCTATAAGTCGACAAGAATATGGGATTTCAGTTAGGCTTTAGCTGAAATTTGTGGGGGAGAGAAAAAAAGGGGTCAGGGAGACTTGTGAGCAAAGATGATATACTATAGTTCCCCGCACAAGTTTGAAAAGTTAAGATCGCATTCATCAGAATTGGCCCAACATTTGTTAGGGATTTCCAAAAACATAGGAGGTTTTCATTAGGCAGCTTTATTAAAATCATTTCCTCTGGTGAGTGACCAGTGACTTTAGGCCTCAGAGTCAGAGATTGCAGAGCATTGCTACAAGGTTGAGGGGGAGGGAAGATTTTGTGCACTTATATGTAGTGAGAACTGGGTGTTCTCACTGAAGAGGTGGGGGTGTTGGTTCCAATAGTCATCTTGAAAGGTGATGGAGAATGAGGGATTTTCATGGTTATATACAAAGTTTGAGAGTGGGGCTATATAAGATTACTTTTTCAAAGAGACAAAAGCAGCTCATTGTGGGCTTCTAAGATTGACAGTGATTGGGGAAAGAGAAGGTATGGTTGGCAGTTAAGCAGCAGGAAATGGTGTGTGACAAGGATTCCTTCAGTGGTCCCAGGAAGGGGATCCTTAATCCAATGATGAAGGCACCATTGGTGAGGGCTATGGTCTCCTGTGATCACTGTTATCCAAGCCAAGACTTTGGTGGCCTCCTTCCCAAAGTTCTGGTTAAAATATTCTCCAGGTGCCAGTGATATCTTGGTCCCCCGACTTTTATCTGGACCAATGAAAACATTGGATAAGTTGATAGTGGCTAAAGGACAAAGAGGAAATGACATAGAGTGGTTGCCAAGCTGACGATTCACTGTTTTAACACTGTTCAGCAGGTAGGTAAATCAACCCTTTACCATTGTAGTTGCAAAATGGGCTTGACCATTTTGACCCTGACTTCATTATCTTCAGTAAACAGGATTCTGATATCTCTGTTCAGAATGACAGTGGCTATGTCATGCTGAGAGGTGTGTGGGTGACCCAAGTGCCAACGACAGGCAGAAAGTGTCATAGACAGGAACTTTAGTGACATGGCTACACTGCAGAGTCAACTAGGTAGAAGATGGATGATTACAAGGAAGGGCAGACAGTGCAGAATTCCCCTGTGGCTATTCCTCTATTTACCATGTCTAGGCAAGCAGTAGTGATAGGAAAATTGATAGTTGGACAGACTATCAGGAGGGTGTATTGCTTCCAAGGTGCCAAGGTCAAGGATGTCTTGGACTGAATATAGAACATACTGAAAAGGAAGGGGGGAACAGAGTTGTGGTTCATATTGAAAGTAAAGACTTTGTGGGAAGGCAGATATGATCCTTCAAAGGAAATTTAGGGAGTTAAGTAGAAAGTTGATAAGCCAGACATCGAAGATTGTAAACCTAGAATGACTCCTTATCCCATATCCTAATGAATATGAAAATAGGAACATAGAAAAGCTCAATGAATTATTAAGGAACCAATGCAGGGGAATAGTTTCAGGTATTTGGATCAGTGAGATCTCTTCTGGGCCAGAGGTAATCTGTAAAAAAAGAATAAATTGCACTTGAATTGAGGTAGGATAGATATCTATGCAGCGAGATTTCTTGTTCTACTCTGGAGAGTTTAAAATAAAGAGATAGTGTTGGGATCCAAGATGGAGAGAGAGAGAGGAGGGTATTGAAAAGATAAAGGCGAAGTGAGGAAGGTAAAGGAAATGTATTGAAACAACAGGATGGTGGAGGAACAATGTCAACATAAGACAAGTAAACAATTGAATTTATTTTAATGCAAGGAGCTTGATGGAGAAAGTGGATGAGCTTACGGCATGGATAGGTACAGAACAATGGGATATTGTAGCCATAATGGAGTCATGGTTAAAGGAGGACCAGAACTGATGGCTCAAGGTTCTGTGATACCACAGTTACAGGTAGTATAGCAACAGTGGGGAGAGAAGTGTTGGGGGGAGGATGGTGGGCAGGGTTTGGGGAAGTCGGTTTGCATGGAAGATATCACGGTAGTCTTCAGAGAATATAATGCTGGAGAACAATTGTGAAAGGCAGTAGTGGGTGGAGATTTGGAAGTGAAAAGAGTCGTCACTTTGATGTAAGAATACTATAGTGAAACACAATAGTCTGCAGATGCCGTGATTGTTGTAAAACCACAGAAATTCTGGAGGAACTCAGCAGGTCTTGCAGCAGCCAGAGGAGCTAAAGATATATAACTGACATTTTGGGCCTGAGGCCTTTTTTAAGGTATGAGTAAAAAACAGGCAGGTGCCTAAATGAAAAGGCTAAGGAGAAAAGGCAGGAGGAGGAGTGAAAACCAAAAGAAGGTGTTAATTGGATATGGATAGGAGGACAGGAGAGAGTTGAGAATGGACACGATTGCAATGGACAGGGCCAAGGTGTCTAATGAAGCAATCTTCCAGTCTGTGTTCAGAGTCTCCAATGTAGAGAGGATGATAATGGGAGCACTGGATGGAGCAGATGAATCTTGCAGATTCACAAGAGAAGTGTTGCTTCACTTGGAAGGTTTGGGTCACTGAAAGGTGGTGAGGGAGGAGGTGTTGACACAGGTGCAGCACCTCCAGCAGTCACAGAGTAGGTGCCAAGGGGGAAGGGATGTGGATGAGGGAGTCAAGAAAGGAGTGGCCTGTGTGAAAGCTGGAGAGGGGAGGAGAAGGGAAGATGTGTCTGGTGATGGAATCATGCACTCGGTGGCAGAAATAGAGGCGGATGATTTGTTGGATATAGAGGCTTATGGGGTGGTAGGTGAGGACAAGGGGGATCCTGTCCCTGTTGCATGTGGGGGTGTAGGGGGCAAGAGCATAAATGTGGGTAATGGAGGATACACGAGTGAGGGCCAAGTTGATGATGGTAGGAGGGGAGCCATGTTTTGTGAAGAAGGAAGTTATCACTGATGATCTAGCATGGAGGACCTTGTCCTGGGAGCAGATGCAATGGAGAAGAAGGAATTGAGAGAAAGGAATGGAATCCCTATAGTGGCCAGGGTGTAAAGAGATGTAGTTGAGGTAGTTGTGGGAGTTGGTGGATTTGTAGAAGATGTCTGTTGAAACTTTGTCTCCCAAGATGGAGACAGAGAGAGATGGAGAATGTAGAGAGTATTGCTAGAGATGGAACAAGTGAATTTGTGGTCGGAGTGGAAGTTGGCAGCAGATAAAGCTGATGAGCTCATCATAGGTACATGAGGCAGCACCAAAGTAGTCATCGATGTAGCAGAGGAAGAGTTGAGGGGCCTTACCTGTATAGGCTTGTAGCATAGATTGCTCCATGTAGCCAACAGAAAAGCAGGCACAGCTGGGGCTCTTGTGGGTACCTATGGCTATCCCTTTAACTTGGAGAAAGTGGGATGAGTTAAAAGATAAGTTATTGTGAATGACAACAATTTCTGCTAGTAGGTGGAGGAGAGTGGTGGTAGAGGGGGAACTGGTTGGGTTTGTATACTATAGGCCACTACACAATCAACAAGAGCTAGAGAATCAAATATATAGAGAGACTGCTGAGGTCTTTAAAAATAGCAAAGCAGTTATAGTAGATGATTTCAACTTCCCGAACACTGACTGGAAATGCCAAAGGGTTAGGAGATTGGATAGGTGAACTTTGTTAAGTGTGTCCTGGAGAACTTTCTTCAGCAATATGTGGATAGACTGATTAAGGAATGGTCAATATTGAAAGCTGGTCAGATAACTGAGGTATCAGTAGGGGAACACTTTACAACCAATGACCAGAATACTATTACCTTTAAGATAGTTCTGAAAAAAGATAACACTGGTCCTCAAGATAAAATCCTAAATTGGGGCAAGGCCAATTTCAACATGAAAAGGCAGGAGTTAGCAATAGTTGACCGGTTGCAAATGTTAGAGAGTAAGAGCATGACTGCCAAATGGGAGGTGTTTAAGAGTGTGTAAGGAAAGTCCCAGATGAAAATATTATCGGTAGGGTAAAAGGCAGGAATGACAAGGTACAGGAACCCTAGTTAACAAGTGATAGAGACACAGTTCAGAAAGAAAAGGGCATATATCAAATAAAGGCAGGCACGTTCAAGGAAATCTCTTGAAGAATCTCTCTTCTTCTGGCTATCCACGCCTTAGGATGATGATGTTTCCTTTCAGTCCTTTTGTGGGGTTTGGTATGAGGATACCCCACTCCTCAGAAAGGAAAAGTGTGTGCGTGAATGGATTTAGGTGAGCAGGGGTTGCATAGGTCCAGACCCATCCTTTCGACATCCTTTCCCAAATCCAGTGGCATGGTGAGGTCCAAGACAGCTGGGTGAAGTTCGGTGCAGTGAATGACCAGACCAAGCTTTGATCCAAGGGATGACCTTTCCGCTCTTCATGGCACGTATCTGCTAGATGGCCATTGACCCTACGAGAGGCTTTGTCCACGTTTTGACAGATCTTATTTTTTAACCGCAGGGTACCTTGCTGCTCTCATCACCAGGCAAGGCTGGTGGGTTTGCTGGTTTAGTCGCTCACCTCCCAACCATGCTGGGTTACATAGTACCAGTAGGACTCAGACAAGTGACCTGACCAGGGTTGAACTTCTTTGCTGAAGAAAGTTCTCCAGGGTACACTTAACAAAGTTCACCCATTCCTACGTTCCTTGAAGAATGTAGGAATGTAGAAGCATAATAAAGAGGGAAATAAGGAGGGATAAAAGAGATTTTGAGATGGCTTTGGCAGACAATTCGAGGTGTTGGAGATGTCATTTGCCATTTTCTGGGAATGCTGAAAAGAAGCTGTGTTTACCCTCTATGATAGTTATAAATATCCATGGTTCTTTTTCAAAGACAAAGCAATGGGATCTCCCCAGTCTCTAGGAACTAGAATTTATTCTCAACTTTTATAATTGAAACATTTTTTGGTTATTTAAAATGTTTGTGGTAATCACACTTGTAAACTAGCTTTGATGGAATACACACAGCAAAAACTGAAGTCTTTGAGAAGAGAATTACATCTCTCGATTTTAACAGTGTTAAAACAACTTTCTGAGCCACTTCGTAACATTGTTTGTGAAAGTGGAATAAAAATAATATCGTCAGTTGAGAGGCTTATACAGCAGAGCTCTAGTGTTCCAGGTATGATGCGAGGCTGAACCTGACATCTGTTTAAGTGTTGCTTCTCATATTGATAAGTTGCAAGTTCTAGCAGCTGTCAGTATTTATCCCAGCAGGTGCAATGACTGAAGGCAGCTCATAAAGTGACAATACAAAGAGTGCACTTATAACAATTGAATAGGAGGTGGTGTTGAGAAAGTCTTCCAGAAGGTGAAAAAACCTAGGCAGGTTGTTGAAGAAGCCCTATGTGGGACAGGGTCTTTTGTGGAAGAGAGCCCCAGAGACTCTTGGCAGAGATTGACAGGTTTGTTCCTGGTGGTTAATAAGGTTATTGTCAGCTTCTCCAAAATGAGTCAGTGTAGGCCAAATGCCTACTGCCACTTCACCTGATTCTATAAGCTGAAGGAGCAGTAGATAAAGTATCATCTCCTTAGAATAGCAGTTAGCAGCAAACTGAGGTGCGACAGCAGGATCGAATGGTCCTATGTCTAGGAGGCTAAGAGTGACCTTTAGGTGTAAAATAAGCACCCTGTGGGTGGTATCTGACATCACAGATTTCTCTGAAGACCAAGAGCGTTGGTGTTGTAAGTAGAATGGTTTCAGAGGCATGAGGAAACCCTCTCATTTTTCAAATCAGAGAGAAAACCTCACTGTGGTTGAATGGTGCAACCTTTTTGGGGGGTTCTCTGCTGGAATAAAGGTATTTAGCAAATGAGATGTACTGAAAAATTAGAGATTGAGTTTCCCAATGGGTGCTTTGCAGGACAAAGGCCACATGACTATGGAGGTTATGGGAGGATACACAAGCACTCACTGTCTCTGAAGGGACTGTCTTTTACATTTCTTTCGTGGCTTGATAGTGGCACTGTATTAACATTGCCCCTTTGTGTCCCATTACAGGGCAATAAAAACTACTTTTTTTTGGTGTATGTTCATGTACATCATAAACAGAATCTTGAGCTACCTGAAATGTGCTGAAAATTGATCTATGTTGACTTGCAAAATTTCAATTGAACAACAACCTCATTTTGTTTTGCAGTTGGATGAACAAATTTTTAGGCCTTGGGCTCTACTACTTAAAGAAAAAGATGATGGCATTGTTTGACAAACATTGAGACATTGGAGGAGCTCAACAGGTTAGACAGCATCTATAGAGGGAAATGGAGCATTTGAGTTTGGGACCCTTTATCAAGATAGCAGTCATAAGAAAGAAGGGCAAAGGCTTGGGAGGAGCCATGAGATAATAGAATATTGAAGAGAGGGAAAATGGGAGACGTGAGACAGGAGTGGAGACCCCTGGGTGGTGAGAAGTAGGGGGGGGGGTGGGGTTGGTGAATTGGAACAGATGAAGGACAGGAAATAGTAGAATCATATTGGGCTGTGGGGTAGCTGAAATGAGAAAATTCAATGTTATACCATTGAGGTGTAGGCTACCTAGTTGAATATGATACACCCTCTTCAAGCTTGTATTTGGCCTCATCCTGGCAATGAATGAGGCCGAGGACATGTATAGGAATGAAAAGAAGAGTTAAAATGGGGCTGTCATGAAGACAGGAATTCAACAGTGGTTGTGTAATCTATGTTTGGTCTAACCGATGTATAGGAGACCCCATCAACACCACTGAATACAGTGGATAATGTTGGAGGAGGTGCATTTAGACTGAATAAGAAGCCTAGATTTCCAAAAATAAATAAATTGGTCCTTGCAGAAGAGGTACTGTATTTAAAGTGTGGTTTGGATAGTGAGAGGCTTGATACTTCTACAGTACTCCTGACTGGTACTGGTATCTAGTTATTGTTAAAATAAGATTAGATTTTAAGATAACAGATAGGAATCTGTTTCTATATTGCCTTTTTTTTTGCAGATTCGATAGAAACTATCAAATTTGCTTTTTCATTTGAGGAGGCTGAATTTGCAGGACTTTGGGGAAGGAGTAGGCATTTGAGACTATATTTTAATTCAAAGAACTAGAACAGAACCAATGGGCCAAATAGCCTCTATATCCATAAAACACATAAACGGCACATATACCAATAAATATTTATTTACGGCAGAAATATTACATATAAATTGATGATTTAAAAGGGTCTCATTCATCACTGCAATGGGAATTGGTCAAAGGCATTATTTAATGAGACTGCTCTCAGAGCACTGTGAAGATTTTCAAGTGATCAAATCCTCACCAGCTACCACAGGACTGTTAATTTCTATAAACCAAATGTCATCAGAGGACAATGAAACAAGTTCACAAAATCAGATTGTACATGAGGTAATCTATGAAAAGAGGCACCATCTGACTACATGATGAAACCTCTGGGATTTTGATTGGAGACATTAGAGTGGAAGGAATTTGAAAAAAAAAGTCCTCATTTATAAGTGGCGTATTGACACCATGAGCATTGCACGATGAGCCTGCATGTTGACAAAAATGGAACTACAAAATCCATGGTCTTCAATCTAGCTTTTCCCTGCAAAGGAAATAATGTATCCTTGTTTGCTTAATAGAAATTCATTCATGAATTACAACAATATTTAGATTGCATGCATTTAGAATTTTTCATTGCATTTGTCGAGAATAAAGTTGAAATGTTTTGGGTTCTGGCAAATCAGCATCTGCAATTGGAATGTAGAATCCCAGACAAAGGGTTGGCAGAGGCTCTCCTCTGTCTGAATTCTAGTGCCTGAAGATACCCTTGTAACACCTGGACAGAATCAGCAGGTGACTGGGAATGAGGATCAGCCTTAGTGTTCAAACAATTTTGAATGTTTTCAACATGACTCAATCTTGGCCTCTGAAGTAGATAGAAGTAAAATCATCAGGTTCTAATTTTACGGAGTCTGGAATGGGGCAAAGGCAAGGTGGAAAAAATTGTCATTCTAATATGAATGGGAAAGTTGAGGTTGACATACCCTAATTACTTTGAAAATGACTTCAAGAGGAGACAAGATTCACTTATTGTATCAGCAAGCTTTGAATATAACATCATGCTTTTATGTATTTAAAATCTTATTCTCATGTTATCTCATCATTTTAGGAATGCCTCACTGATGATGACCAGGTTTGCATTCATTTTGTCCTTTTTTGATTAGATCATTAACCTTGCTCATAAAAGTGGTGCTGGTGCGTGACAGTTATTGAGTATTTAGTATTCTTTTTACGTTTGGAACTTTTATCAGGAAAGATGCATTGATTTTCATCATACAAAGACATTGTGAAATCTCTTGTAAATTATCAGAGAGTGTCTGAGGAAAATACTTGTCAAAGTTTACAAGACAATTCCTTCTTTATTATGGTAAGTCTGTTGATCAATGATAATAAGCCAGAGGATACAGATTTAAGATAATGAGATAAGAAGAGCCAGGGGAGAATGAGCTAATTATGATTTGGAATGCAGTGCCTGTGGAAGATTCAGTACTTACTTTCAGAAGTAGATGATACCTGACAGGGAGAAGTTAAAGGGTGATTAGGGGATGACCAGGGGACTGGGTTAATTTGAGAACTCTTCAAAGACCTGGCATAGAGACAATTGTTCTCAGTCTAATTGTGCTTTTCTAGTCTATGAATGGAGCTTGGTCAGATACTTACATGGTACAATTGTTGATTGTTGAATGTTCATGTTTCTCCCCATATACCCCTGATTCTTATTGACATTGAGATACCAACTGATATTAACAAAGAGTAAAAAGCTATTGATAGAACTAAAGATCGATATAAAATGTCTGTCTCCTTTATGCTATTTAATCATTGAGTTATGCATTGCAGAAACTGCTCCAACTTGTCCATGCTAACTAAAGTAACTTCTTGAGAGAGTCCACCTGTGTTTGCTCATATCCCTCTAACATTTCCTATTCATGCACCTATCGAAATGTATTTCTATGTTGTAATTGTACTCACCTCTACCACTTTTGCTGGCAGCTTGTTCCATACATAAAACTATAGCCATAAGATATAGGAGCAGAATTAGGCAATTCTTGAATTCTTCTCTGCCATAAATACACCCAACCATCTGGCCTCTACAGTTGCCCATGGCAGCAAATTCCAGAGGTTCACCACTCTCTGGCTAAAGAAATTCCCTGGTATCTCTGTTTTAAATGGACACCCTTCAATCATGAAGTTGTGCCCTCTTGCCCTGAACTCCCCTACCATGGGAAATAAATATGCCACATCCACTCTATCCAGTCCTTTCAATGTTCAAAATGCTTCTATGAGATCCCCCCTTATTCTTCTGAACTCCAAGGAGTATAGTCCAAGAACTGTCAAATGTTCCTCATATGCTAATCCTTTCATTCCAGGAATCATTCTTGAAATTTTTCTCTGAATCCTCTCCAAAGCCCAAAAGTGCACCTCATACTCTAAGTGATGTCTCACCAGTGCCTTGTAATATCACATTCCTGCTTTTATATCTCATTCCTTTAGATATGAATGCCAACAATATATTTGTCTTTTTACCACTGACTCAACCTGGAGGTCAATCTTCAGGGTATCCTGCATGAGGAATCTTCAATCCCTTTGCACATCCAAATTTTGAGTTTTATTCCCATTCAAATTATAGTCTGCACTTCTCTTCCTTCAATCAAAATGCACGACCGTACACTTTTTAACATTTTATTTAATTTGCCACTTCTTTGCCCATTCTCCTCATCTATCTAAGTTTCTCTTCATCCTCTCCATTTCCTCCTCTCTACCTGCCCCTTTATCAATCTTTGTATCATCTGCAAACTTAATCACAAAGCTATTTATTCCACAATCAAACTCATCAACCTACAACATAAAAAGATTTTTCCTTTAGGAAACCAAACTAACTTTGCCCTATCTTCTCATGCCCCTCGAGGTACTCTATAACCTCATCCTTTACAATTGACTCTAAATACTTCCTAATCACCGCCATTAGGCTAACAAGTTTATAATTTATGTTTTGTTGCCTCGCACTTTTTTTTCAAAATAGCAGAGTAACCTTTGCTACTTTCCATTTCTCCAGAGCCATGACAGAATCTATTGATTCTTGGAAGATCATTCTAGTGCCTCTACAATCTCTTCAGCTACTTCTTTCAGAACCCCGGGTGCATTTCATCTGGTCTGGGAGTCTTATCTACCCCTAGACCTTTCAGCTTCCCATGTTATTTCTCTCTGGTAATTGTGACTGCCCTCTCCTCTTTTACCTGGCACCCTTGGAAGTCTGGTATATTGCCGATGTCTTCCACAGTGAAGAATGATCCAAAATACTCATTCTGTTCCTTTGCCATTTCCTTGTCTCCCATTATAATTTTTCCAGCATCATTTTCTATTGGTCCTATATCTAATATTGCCTCTTTGTTTTGTTCTTAATATACTTTAAAAAGCTTTTAGTGTCCTTTTTGTATAATTTCCTTTTTGAAATGATCATTTAAAAGTTCATTTTTTCATTCCTAATGACCTTTTTCGTTGCTTCTTGTACACTTTTAAAAGCTTCCCAATCCTCTATCTTCCCACTAATTTTTGCTCCCTTGTATGTCCTTTCATTTGCTTAACTTTAGCATTGACTTCTCTTTTCAGCTGCAGCTGTGTCATTTTTTCATTCAAATATTTCTTCTTTTCTGGAATATACCTATCCTGCACTTGCCTTATTTCTGACAGAAACTCCAGCCATTGCTGCGCTGCCATCCCCCATGCTAGTATGCCTTTCCAATTAACTTTTTCCAGTTCCTATCTCATACCACTGTAGTCCTCTTTATTCCACTGATATATTGACACTTCAGATTTTGGGGTCTCCCTCTCAAACTGCACAGTGAATCCTATCATATTACAGTCACTGTCTCCTCAGGGTTTACTTACCTTCGACTCTCTTAACAACTCTGGTTCATGACACTCTACCCAATCCAGAATTGCCATTTCCCTGGTTGGCTCTGCCACAAGCTGTTCTAAGAATCCATCTCATAGGCATTCTACAAATTCTCTCTCTTGAGATCCAGCCCCAACCTGATTTCCCAATCTACTTGCATGTTAAAATTCCACATGACTACTGTAACTTGGCCCTTTTGACCTGCCTTTTCTATTTGCTGTTGAATTTTTTTTGTCCTCATCCCAGTTACTGTTTGAAGGTCTGTATGTAACTGCTTTCAATGTCTTTTTGCCCTCGCTATTTCTTAACTCAACCCACAATGATCCTCTCTCTAATGATTTAATGTTATTCCTTACCAATAGAGCCACACCATCCCCTCTGCTTATCTGCCTATCCTTGGACATTCAGCTCCCAATGACATAATCCTTTAGCCATGATTGTGATAGCCATTATACGTGTCAATCTGCAGCTGTAAGGTCCTTGACTTTATTTCATGTGCTGCGTGACATTAAATACAAAGCCTCCCTGTCAGGATATTAGTTCTCCTCTAGTTAAGGTGCAACCCATCCTCTTTGTATGGGTCACTGCATTGCCAGTTGATGAAGTAGACAAAGACGATGTGGTCAGATAATATTCATGGCTTTTATTAGCAGAAACTTAATGGTTCAATAATGAAAGACAATGGGTGCATACATGGTTATACCCAAGGGGAGTTGCTTTTACGGTAGAGATAATGCACAGCTAATGTTAGTACAGCAAGGCTTGCCAGAGGGGAGACAGGCAGCTTAGCAGAGATTCACCACAGTCACCCCTTCCCCAGAAAAGTTTCCAATGATCCAAGAAGTTGAAACCCCTGCCCCCTGCACCATCTCATCAGCATCTTACTTGTCTACACTACCTTCTTGTTCTAACCTTCCCTAGCTCATGGCACTGGGCATAATCGAGAGATTACCACTCAAAGTTTTGCTTTTCAACCTCTTTCTTAACTTCCTAACTACTTTGCAGGACCTCTACCCCACTCCTGCCTGTGTCATTAGTACCAACGTGTACCACAGCTCGAGCTGCTAACCTTCCCCCTTACGATTACTCCGCAACTGCTCGGGGACATCCTGGAACTGTGTACTCAGAAGGTAACACATTATCCTGGAGTCTCTTTTGCGGCAGCAGAACCTCCTATCTGTTCCCCTAACTATCGAGTTCCCTATGGCTATCACTCTGCCAGACTTCACCTTTCCCTTCTGAGGCTCAGAGCTGAGCACAGTGGTTTCCACCATTCTCTGTGGGGGATTTAATAAAACTGCCCTCAGGTCCCCTTTCAATATTTCTACTCGCACCTTAAATCTCTGATCTAAAGTTTTAGACTCCACTACTCTGTGGGGAAAGATGTGATCATCTACCATTTATAACTATTATATCCTTGTGAATCATTACTGGTCCCCACACCTTGGTCATTCACATCTTTCCTATCATAGGATGACTAGAATTGCTCACATGGCTCTAAATGTGGTCTGACCAATATCTCGTGAGAGCCACTGTAATCCAACCAAAATCTCTGCTTGTACAGATTCAAAACCTAAACATGATGTCCCAACTCTTTTACTGCTTTGACCAAAGAAGGAAAATGCGTCATATGCCTTTTTCATTACCTTGTCTACCTCTTATTTTCAATTTTTTGTGTTGTCCTATCTCAGGGCTTTATTAAAAAGCAAACTGAGTAATTCGATGTGAGAGCTTTTGTCAAATTAAGCTAATAGTTTCTATACATGTCAACATGAGGCTTCTTGTAGTCTGGGTTGAATAAGTGATTTGTTGAAAACTGTAAATTGTAAATATCATTGCTTCATTGAATTATTTCTTAAAGGAAAAAAGATGATGTCAGCAATGCTGGAAATTAAAATGAACCACGTATTTCAACTTTGCATGGAAGGTTCCAGGGTTGCTCCCTGATCCTTAACCAAGTTTAATCATCAGAGGGACATCTGGGCAGAATGTAGTTATAAATCCACTCACCCAAAGGAGAAAAAAACAGTCATGGCACTTGTTTCCAAGACAAAATACACAAGGTTCTGTATGTTACTTTGCATCATTTCATTTTATCTCACAGCACGAGATCAAGTCCATGCCAGCTCTCAGGGCATTCCCATTAGACTCATTCCCTCACATATTTGGGATGAGGAAGGAATATAGCGCACCCCATGAAATCTGATGTGGTAACACAGAGGACATGCAAACACCACACAGATTGCAGAGTATCAAATCTACATCATTGGAACAATGCAGTCTCTGCTTTACTTTCTGTTTGACTTTGCTGCTGTTTGCACTTCAAGGTAGCAGTGAACATGTATGTCACTTGGGGATCCTTGTTGGCCTCAACAGTTCTCAGGGAGGTGCTGTAGTCTCTCTTTTTAAAAACATTTTAATACAGCACACTTTCTGGCCTATGAAACTCATGTTGCCCAATTACAACCAATTAACCTACCAACCCTGCACATTTTTGGAGGGTGGGAAGTAATAGCAGCCCCTGAAGTAAACCCATGCAGGTCACAGCTTACAGACAGCACTGGATTAGAACTTGGGCCACTGGTGTTATAAATAGCACTGGGTTAACCACTTACTTGCTTTTGAGAAAAGTTTAAAACAGCCAGTTCCATTTGACTGCTTCCTCTTATGGAACAAATCTCCATTCAGACCACCGTCAAACGTAGAATTTATCCGATGTCATCAAGCTTTAAATGGAAGGAACAAGAAACACTTTTTGAGCACATTGTTGATTTTCATTCATAGCAGAGCTGTTGAACCACCACCTGGGGATTTGGCACTGTTAAGAAATAGTGGTGAGCGTTGCATCCCTGCCATGACATCTTGCTGACTTTCGGCATTACTTTAGGTGAAAGCAGACAAGTTTGACTTTGACAGCCCGCAGCTGTGAGAGATAGAAAGTTGGCTCAATGGGAGCGATGACAGTTTAAATAATTTGTCCTCTTGGCTTAGCTGGTGGATAAATGGGGAAAAAAAGTGAAATAAATATGAATCTATTTGGTGGATGGGAGTACATCAAAAGTCACAAAGGTTTTAAAAGTCTACTTTGCAAGTGCCATTAAGTGAATGCTGGCAGTTTTGCGCTCTTTCTGATCTTCAGTCCATATCAGTGGCCAACAACTAAATAACAATGGCACGGATGCATGAGAATCACTGCAATCCATCAAAATCTCTGCTTGTACAGATTCAAAACCTAAATTGATCCAGAATGAATCTGCAGTTTGATGAGTGAACTGGATAAATTAGATGGATGATCTATTCATTAAAATCGGGACAACAAGAACTTTGATATTTCCCTCAATCCACAATCTATGTCATTGCTCCTGGATGAGCCCTTGTGAAGGGAATGAGAAAGTTTATTAATAAACCTTTTGGATTCTCTTTCAGCAGAGGAGAGTTTAGTTCAAGCTATCTTTGATCAACCGGTAAGAATTGGGCTTTCCTCTGGACTGCTGGTACCATTCAACTAAACTGTAAGAATTGTGAACTTCATAAATGTCTGTAAAGTGCTTTGAGACACTTAATAATTTTTGCAAGAAGTTCACTTGTAGAATGCAAGTTGAAATCTGAGATTGTCTTTATCTGAATTATGATAAATGACTATATCAGAATGCATATTTGAAACATGTGTTGTGGATTCTGTTGAGCGAAGCAAACTGTGACTAAAGCAGCAAAAATATGACTGCTCTGAGCTGAGGGAAGAGAGACTTTGTTTATCTTCAATCTGCCTTCACCTTATTGCAGATCCATCTCCTGAAGACATCAGGCATTCATTGGGAGAAGGCTCTTGGGTAATAGAGGAGAAAAATAAGCAAGTACATGCTTGAAAAAAAAGGCACTGCAAATTCTCTGATGATGTTTTATGCAAAGATCTTAAGTTCAGGCAGTTCTCTAATCAGCTATTTTCCAGAATATAATCATTTTGAAAGAACCCCTTCTGATGTTAGAAGTTAGACTGAAAAGGAAAAAGTCACTGAAAAATTGTTGGCTGTTTATAACAGGGCAAAATACATTGATTTTGAGTAATAAATCTTTGTATAAGGTCATTGAGGAAAATAAGACATTCAGACAATCGGAAGTTGGCTTTAGTGTATGGATGCTTGTGTGTTTTACTGGTGTCCAACAAGACTGAATTGAGTTGCAATGAGCAACTGTACTGTTGTGAACTAAACAATTTCAATAGAAAAAGACAAGAACTTGAAAAACAAATAGAAGTCATAAAATACATTTATAAATGACATATATGTAAAGAGAAATACAAGCAACTATGATGGAATATTGAGCAAAGAGAGGTTGGAGGGACTCAATAGATTAGGCAGGATCCATGGAAAAATTTGGGTCTCATTTTCAAGTCCCATTAAGGGGTCCTGACCTGAAACATTGATTGACCAGGGGTAAACAAGAGATGCTGGAAAACTCAAGCAAGATACAAAATGCTGGAGGAATTCAATGGGTCAGGCAACATGCAGCGGAAGGTAGTAGATAGTTAATGTTTTGGGCTGAAACCCTTCATCAGAAGCGGGGTCAAAAGCAGACTTGTGTTCAAGATAAGCAAGGTTTTTAATAGACAAAGTAAGGAGAAATTGTTTTGTGAGGGAGTTTGAAGGTGATTAGAGAAAGTGCCGAAGTGGAGATTAGGAATAATTATTTCTCATGTGAGTTCCTGTAATTTGGGAAGTGTTGCCCGAAAAGATATTGGAAGAAGGGTAGCGGAAAGTTCCTGGAGGGATGGGATGAATGTTGGATGGGGACAGATCCTTGCAGGGGTGAGGAAAGAGCAAAGAAGAGCAGATCCAATGAATAACTGATGGGCTGAATGACCTCTTCCTATGTTGGTGGTTGAAACAAAATGAAACCAGTCCAAATCACCAATACTCCTTGTTGCTAAGCATGTCATTGAGTATAAACCAGAATATGGACATACATTCCATGAAGTGACCCAGTGGAAGGTAGCACTGGGAGTGACTCAAGTACAAATGAGAGGCTGACTATATTTTGGTTATATTACAACACTATTCCATCTTTCTTGCTCTTTACCATTTTGAATCTATGGAATGATTGTACATTGGAGTTGATGTTACACCACACTGAAGCAATTTCTGAGACTTCAAAGCATGGATTCTGTTTTATATGAATGTCATTTTAAAATATGTGCCCAGGTTTGCTCTGACATATTTTTGGTAAGTTTTTTTCTGCCATATTGTGTCATGCTGGGTAGTCAGGAGTGACAGCCTTGTGCTTTAAATATTGACCTTTCCTAAATGTCACTTAGCAATTTGTCAGCCAGAAAACAAATAATAGGAAAGGCGCTTATTTTCTGGCATCTGATATGTGCACTGCAGGGGCACACAACTTATGAACTTGCTATTTGTGATGTAGCCTTGAAATGTTATTAGTCTAGAAATTCTTCTCCAACTTGATTTCATCATATTTGCCGAATGCTCTCTTCATTGCTCACATGTATAGCTGAATTCAAAATCCTTGAAGGTTTCGAGTTTGTGAACTCCAATAATCACAA
The DNA here is from genome assembly GCF_036971445.1 of Narcine bancroftii. Lineage (NCBI taxonomy): Eukaryota > Metazoa > Chordata > Chondrichthyes > Torpediniformes > Narcinidae > Narcine > Narcine bancroftii. Next base: position 39,940,939 of record NC_091469.1, read on the forward strand.
GCCAAATAAATTGGTCCAAATGGCATATGATATGCAGAAAAATACAAATAGATTGAGAATCTGGTCACATGCACTATTGGGTTTCTCCAATGAAATTAACTAAAAGGACCAATTTTTTTGGCGGGTTAGTTGCATTGTAATTTATTGACCTGAACTTATGATCCAGAGATATAAGTTCAAATTTTACCAGCTGGGAGGTTAAAAATCATTTAAATAAATAATAGGAATTATATTTGTCTCAGTGAAGGTGATCATGGTGAAAAAAAACATCTGTTATAGTAAAATTCTCCAGGGGAGGAAATCTCCCTTCCCATAACTGGTCAGACCTGTGTGGGGCTCCAGGTATAAAGCAATGCGATAAAGCTTTAAAATGCTTTTTGAAATGGCCCAGTGGCTATTTATTTTCAAATCACTTTGGGTTGGGCATTAAATATTGACTATGCCAGTGATGCCCACATCTTAATTATGGATATATGGAACATGGAAAAGGCTCATTTGCCTAATTTGTCCATGCCAACATTTTGCCTGCATTTGAGCCATATCTTTCTCTCTCTATATATCTGTCTAAATTCTTTTTGTACGTTGTTATTTCCCATCTTCTAGAAGTTTCTCTGGCATATTATTCCAGATAGGGGCCATCATTTGATTTAAAAAGTTGCCGCTCAGGTCCCTCTTATATATCTCTCACCTTAAACCCATTTTCCAGGTTTAGAATTGTCTATCCTGGGAATAAGGCTGTGAGCATTCACTATATGCATGCAAATCATGATTTCATAAGCCTCCATAAGTTCACTCCTCAACTTCCTACACTCTAAGGAATAAATACTCAGCCTATCTAATCTTTCCCTAAACTCAAGCCCTTCCAACCCAGCAACATCCTGGTTAATCTCTGATCAGAATTACACACAATACTCCATATTGTGTGTGTAGTTGTATCATGTGCTCCCAAAGTTTATACTCAATAACCTGTCCAATAAAGGGAAATTTGGAAAACGTTTTCTTCACCATCCTTGAGCACCTAAGTTACCATTTTCAGGAAATTATGGACCTGTAGCTCTAGGTTTCTCTGTTCTACATTGCTCTTCAGGTCCCTTCCATTTACTGTGCAAGTTTTGCCCTGGTTTGACAATGAAGTGCAAAACTTCACACTGTCATTTGCCATTCCTTGGCTCACTTTCCCAACTGATCAAGATCCTGTTGTAAACTTCCCCACTGTCCACTATACCACCAGTTTTGGTGCCATCTTCAAATTTACTAATTACAGCAACTACATCGCCTTGCAAATCATTGATATAAATAACAAGCAACTGTGGACACAGAACCAAACCCCTGTGGTATACTACTGCTCACAGGTCTTCAATCAGGTCTTCAATCAGAAAACCATCTTAACTACTGCCCTTTGCCTTCTTCCATAGAACTATAAGGCCCTTTGGGCCTTCTCATCTGTGCCAAAGTTCTTCTGCCTAGTCCCACTGATCTGCACCCAGTCCATACCCTTCATACCCCTCTGTCCAAATTATTTTTTAATGTTAAAATGAAGCCTGTATACCTCTGTCAGATCTCCTCTCATTCTTTTACGCTCCAGCAATAAAGTCCTAACCTGTTTAACCTTTCCCTGTAAATTAGTTGCTCACACTTTCAATCTTATTGATAACCTTTGTGTAGTTAGGTGACCAAAACTGCACACAATACTCCAAATTTGGCCTCGCTAATGTCTTACACAACTTTATCACAACATTTCAACTCCTATACTCAATACTTTGATTTATGAAGGCCAATGTGTTAAAAGGTCTCTTTACGACCCACTCGACCTGTGATGCAACTTTCAGAGAATTGTGTAATGTATTCCCAGATTCCTCTGTTTTACCGCATTCCTCCATTTACTATGTATGACGTACCTTGGTTTGTCCTTTCAAATTGCAATGCCTCCATTCAGCTGGTTTTGAATCCAAATGGCCAAATTTGGATTCCAGGTGATTTAACTTCCTGATGAACCTGCCGTGTGGAACATTGTCAAACAATGCAACATTCAAAGATCAGATTTATTGTCAGAGGACATGTATGATATCATATACAACCCTGAGATTTTTCCTGAGGGCAAGGCAGAATCAGTAGTGCAAAAAAAAACTGTATTTAAGAAAAGATACATATACAAAAGGCAAGAAATGTAAAAAAAGAAAGAAATGTAAACAACTGTGCAATACAGAAAATAAATAAATATTCAGTAATAAATAATATGCAAAATAAGAATGCATATATGATTAGTAAAACATGAAAGTCTGTAGACACTGCAGTTGAAGATAAAAATACATAAAGGTATGGAAAAAGTTACATAAAAGACATTGTTTAATCTGCTGAGTTTCTCATATTGGGTCCTTAAATGAGACTCTGATTGAGTGTTTTTAGGTACTGATGGTGATGGGGTAGCAACTGTTCTTGAACCTGGTGGTACGAGTCTTATGGCACCAGTACCTCTTTCTGGGGGAGTAGTGAGAACAGAGCATGACCTAGGTTGTGTGGATCCTTGATGATTGCTGCTGATCTCCCAACAGCAACATTCCTTGTAGATTTTCTCGATGTTCGGGAAAGTTACACCTGTGACGTACTGGACTGTGGCACGACCTTTAGCAGGGATTTCTGCTCAGAGATATTGACCCTCCCAAATCAGGCTGTGATGCAGCCAGTAAGTGCCCTTTCCATTGCACATCTTTAGAAATTTGCCAAGGTCATACCAAACCTCAACGCACTCCTGAGGACGTAAAGGCACTGACGTTCTTTATTAATGATGACATTAGTATGTTGGGTTTAGGAAAGGGACTCTGAGATAGTGATTCCCAGGAATTTAAATTTGCTCACCCTGTCCATCTCTGTTCCCCAATGATCTCTGGATTGTGCTCCTCTGGTTTTCCCTTCCTGAAGTCCACAATCAGCTTCTTGGTTTTGGAGACATTGAGTGTGAGGTGGTCGTTTGTCCATTATTCGGCCAAATGTTCATTCTCCCACCTGTGCGCTGCCTCGTTTTATACAACCCACTACTGTGGCACCATCAGCAATTTTTAGTTGATGTTGTTGTTCCATGCCACTCAATCATGGGTGCAAAGCGAGTAGAGCCCATGTGGTGCTCCAGTACTGATGGAGATTGAGGAGGAGATGTTCCTTCCAATCCTCATTGATTGTGGTCTGAAGGGAAGGCAAACCAGGATATAATTACACAGTGGGGTATTGAGTCCCAGGTCTTTGAGTTTGCTGATCAGGTTTGAGGGGATGATGATGCTGAATGCTGAACTGTAGTTGATTAAAAAGCATCCTGATATAGGCGTCTTTGCCGTCCAGGTTCCACGGTTTTGTGTGGAGCCAGCGAGATGGCATATGCAGTAGACTTGTTGCTGCAGTAGACAAATTGGAATGGATCCATGTTGCTGTTCAGACAGGACCCGATATGCTTCAACACCCTGCCCTGCCCTCATCAATACTCTTGGTCACCTCTTCGAAAAATCTCTTATCAGATTCATAAGACACGATCTCCCATGGACAAAGATATGCTAACTCCCTCCAATCAGTAGATCTTGTCTCTCAGAAACTCCTCCAGCAAATTTCCAAGTACTGACGTCAGGGTCACCTGCCTGCATTTCCCTGGATTGTTTTTGCTGACCTTAAATAACAATACTAACATTAACTGCATTCCAGTTTTTGGGCCCTTCACTCGAGACCAAAGATGATGGGGCTATCTCAGTCAGGGCCTCTGTAATATGTTCCCTAGCTTCCCACAAGGTGTAATGATGTACTAATCAGGCCTGGAGGATTTGTCTAGCTTAATGCACTCCAAAGCCAACACTTCCTCTCTGGTATTTGGTACATGTCCAGGACATCGCAATTCATTTGCTTCAATTCCTCACCTCCCACGATCTCCATCTCAGCAGACTATTAAGAAATATTCATTTGAAATCCTGTGGATCCACACATCAGTCATGTTGATCTTTAATGGATCAAATTCTCTCTGTAGCCATCCTTTTATTTTTAATATACCTGTAGAATCTCTTGGGAATTGCCTTTATCTTGCATTTCAGCTCCATCTCGTGCCCTCTTTTCACCCTTTTGATTTCCCTCTTAAATGTACTCCTTACACCTCTTATACTCACAGAGGATTTGCTTGATCTGGCCCTCTTAAATCTAATATATGCCTCCTTTTTCCAGAGCAGCGTCTCAATATCCCTCATCAGCCAGAGTTTCTTCAACTTTCCAGCCTTGTCATTCACTCTAACAGGAATATGCAGTGCCTGAACACTTGCTATCTCAATGGTAAAATCTCCCCACTTTCCAGCCATCCCCTAATCTGCAAATGACCTCTCCCAATTTTTGCTTAATGCCTCTAAATTTTGCCCAGTCCTAATTTAGGATCTTAGCTAGTGGACCAATCCTATCTTTCTCCATAACTATTTTAAAACAGGCAGAGCTCAGGTCATTGGTTCTGATGTGCTCCCTGACTGACACCTCAATCATCTGCCCCATTTCATTCTCTAAGAGGAGATCTAGTGTTGTGCCACATCTCACAATATATTGATTTTGGAAACTTCCTTAAACACATTTCACAATTTCCACCCCATAAAAGCCCTTTGCATTGTGAGTGAGAAATTAAAATCTCAGTGCAATACACCTAATTATGCTTATATTTGTCTGCAATCTCCCTGCACATCTGGTTTTCCCTTGACTATTGGTGGGGGGGGGGGTCTTTAATACTGTCTCATTAATGTCCCTCCCTATTCCTGAATTATACTCATATAGCCTTTCTGGACAGTCCCTGTAGAATATCCTTTCTAATCATTGTTATATCTTCTCTCATTAAAATGGCACTCTGCCCCTCTTTCCCACACCTTTTTTATGACTGTGGTATCTATACACTGAGCTGCCAATCTTGCCATGTTTCAGTTGTGACTAAACTCTCCTGGTTTCATGTTTTGAGACAGAATTTACAATAGTCTTGTGAAATTTGTAGGCTTTTGCATTGACCATCAAAGTAAATTTTCCTTTTGGAGTGAAATTGAGAGAGATATTAAACCATTTAACTAAGTACATGGATGAAAGGATTTGGCAGGCAGGAGGAGTGGAGAATCCACATGTGTCCACAGAGGAATGCACATTATTCCAGCTGCATTAATTTAGGAAGTTTTTTTTTCTGCCTGGAGGTTATAGAATGTGTGACAACAAGCAACTACGTTGGAAGAGAATTCAGAAGGCATTTTCACTTGAATGTAGGTGAAACACATACTTTACCTATATTAACATGCTTACAATATTGATCCGCTCTTATCTGAGTGTGGTGAAGTACTTGTGTGTTGAGTACAAGTTTGGAGATTATGCAGAAATGCAAAGCTGGGACAGAATTTCAGCTTGAGAATTTACAAGCACTGCAGCAATTAGCATGGTCTCATCACTATGTCCCAGTTGCAATTTCTTGTTAGCAATGGGATTGCATTGGCAAGAACACTATTAAAAGTTGTTTCCCTTCCTTAACACTAATGGTTATTGTATGTTCAGTTCATTCTTATGAAGAGAAGGTTGGCTCTCTTGTTATGTTAGTACTTGCAGTCTGTCAAAAGAGTAATAATTACATTGCAAATCATCCTGATTTTTTTGGCATATTAAATATGTAAAATCCTCAATACAGAATACAGAAAATGTGTATTCTCAAAAAATATTTATTGTATTAAATTAAATTGTCTTGAATTATTTCATTTTTAGTTTTCTTTCAATTTGGAGGGGGGTTTCAGTTATTATTCATTGGGAAATTTGTGTATTTTGGTTCCAAGTAATTTTAGAGTCAACTTTCAATGAAATGGAATTGAATTAATAGCAATAAAAATGATATGACACATTGTCACCCATGTTTGTACAGTTTGGAGAGTTTTCCCTATGTTCGCCCAGTCACATTTTTCAATATGTATCCACAAAAAATGTGGTTGGTGAGTCATTCATGTACAATATGTGGATTTTGAAATAAGCACTTTTAAAACAAATGGAATGGTGGAAATAAAAATCTCCCAACAATGAATTTTATTGACATTAAAAAAAGAGCTAATTTTCTTGGGGTGCTTTTATTTGCTTATTGTCAGAAAACCTGAAGACCACCTTGAAATAAAAACAGAAACTGCTGGAGATAATTAAGCAGATCAGAGATTCTGTAGGTAAGGAGCAAGAGTCAACATTTGAAGTTGTCGACAGATCGGTTTCGTTTCAGAATGTGGGGTTCAAACCAATATGATTTGAGAACATAAACATTGATTTAGGAACAGGGAAGCATGTTTTATTGAACTATTGGAGCTCTTTGGAGGATGTTGTATGGAAAACAGATGAGTGAGAGCCAATCCATGTAAAGTATTTGGATTTTCAGAATGCTTTTGATAGGTTCAACATTGTAGTCTATTGAACATGATTAGTGGACGTGGAATTGATAGTTTTCTACCAGCATGGATTCAAAGTTGGATAACTGATTAAAATAAGAGAAGAAATAAACAGGCTCCACTCAGCCAGACAGCTAAGACCCAGTAACCAGTGCATTGATTTCCAACTATTCTCAGTCTAAATAGATAGTTTAGTTGAGAGGTCAATTGTAATGTTTCTATGTTTGTTAATGACACAAAATGAAGAGGAAATTTCAGAAGTTATGAAGATGTAAGATTTCAAAGAATTGTAAATGAGCTGAGTGAATGGGGACAAGCAAGGCCTATAGAATACAACATGGAAAACAGTGAGGCTATTTTAGTCAGAAAATAAAACAAAATTATTGATCATTTATAATTGGTGAGAGATTGAGAAATATTAAGACAGAAAAGGACCAAACTGTCGCTTGTGCTAAAGCAACTGAAATCAGATTCATTGGGTAAAGAGTAAAGATTTTATTGCAGGAGGATTTGAATTTAAGATGTCTTTTACTACACTTACAAAAGGCTTTGGTGAGACCACTGCAATTTTGGTGTTCTAAGTCAAAGAAGGAAATAATCGATTTGAGGGAGTGCAGTGAAGATTCATTAGACTGGTTCCTGTTGTGACATTGCAATTGTACTTGACTCTGTATCTTCCTCTGGCAGCTTGTGGCAGATGCGGACGACTGAGTGAAAATGTTGCTCCTCAGAACTCTCTTAAATCTCTCCCCTTTCACCTTAAACCTATATCCTATAGTTATAGAATTATCTACCCTTGGAAATTGTCTGTGAGCTTTCACTTTATCGTAATTTTATAAATCTCTATAAGTTTACCCCTCTTCCTCCTATGCTCCAGCAAATAAAAACAGTCTTTTCAGCTCTCAACATCCAATAACTCAAGCCCTTGAGTCCTGTCATTATCTTGGTGCATCTGCTGTGCATCTCTCCAAGTTATTGATATCCTTCTTATAGCTGAGCATCCAAAACTCCACCCAGTATTCCAGAGAGATCACAAATTTTACATTTGTATCATAAGGCACTTTTGCACTCAATGCCACATCCAAAGAAGATGAGCAACCCAAATTCTGTTCTCCTGAGTCATGAATTTCATGGAACCATCCACCTGTATTCCTTGTTATGCAAAGCTCTCCAGGGTCCTGGTCCTATCCTGGTTTGACTTAACAAAATGCAAGATTTCACACTTGTCACAGTTAAATTCCACTCCTTCCCAATTGATCATGATCCTGTTAGATATCCTTCCTCACTGTCCATTACACCATCTAATTTTGGTGTCATCAGCAAATTTACTAATCATATATACCACATTCCCTGAAAAGGTAGCTAAAACCAAAGACCAAAGTATCAATAGGGCTAGGTGATTCAAAGGTTAAGTGAAGGGAAATTTCTTAAATCAGAGTATTATAAATCTTTGGAATTATTTGCTCAGATGGCTGAGGAAACTCGATCAGTGAGTTAATTATAAACAGTGAGCATGTAGTGTGGTGTGAGCGAGCGCAGCAAAGAGACTGAGACAACAGGTGTGAGCTCTGGGATTCCAACTGCTTTAATTTGAATCTCATGCTGCAGCATTTCCGCTCCATCCCCAACGTCTTGACGCCTGCATCCTGATGATGCAAGTGCGTTCACGACCTTCCAGCCTGGACCGGAAAAGACGGTCCCACGACACCATCCTTGCTGCAGCTGACCCAACAAGACAAGCAGGGCCGGTTTGCCATTACAAGAATGAGTGTCACCACACAACCCCCCCCGCCCCCCCCCCCCACCAGTACCGGCACAGATGCCATTGGAATGCATTGTGGGAGAGGCCAACCTCTACGTGCTGGTAGAGGAGACTGAACTGGCTGAGACAGGTCCACAAGCACTGGCTTGAAATGGTCTAGTGTGAATACCACCTCTTTGCCCCCATTGTTAAGGATGAATGTTGAAGTGTTGCAGTGTAGCACCCTGTATGGACCCTCTTAAGGTCGTTGAAGGGGAGCTCTGTGTGCGCCCCTGCGCACAAACATGTACTCGCAGGAAGACAAATCCAGGGGGTAGTTGCAGGGTGGTTGGCTGTGTCATGATGGTGGGGGTGGTGCGGTGGAGCCCAGTTTTTCATGCATCTGCTCAAGGATGATGGCAGCATTGGTGTCATGCTTGGTTGCCGGTGGAAGGAACTGTCCAGGTGCTGCAATGGTCTCTCCGTAAACTTGTTCAGCTGAGGAGGTGCCGAGGTAGTCTTTGGGTGCTGTGCGAATGCCTAAGAGAACCCAGGGCAGCTCGTCCACCCAGATGGGCTTATCAAGGCATGCCATCAGCGCAGATTTGAGGTAGTGGTGGAAACACTCAACTAATCCATTGTCTTAAGGGTGGTAAGCTGTGGTATAATGCAGCTGGGTGCCCAGGAGTCTGGAGAGTTGTGTCCACAGAGCGGAGTTGAATTGTGCTCCCCGGTTGGTCGTAACCTCTGCTGGGACACTGAAATAGGAGACCCAGGTGGAGAGGAAAGCCTTGGTGCATGTTTCTGTGGAGGCATCTGGGATGGGTATGGCCTCTGGCCTGCGAGTAAATCTGGCCATCGCTGTGAGTAGGTAGCAGGATCCCCGGGAGACAGGCATGAGTCCGACTATTTCTAGATGAATGTGTTGAAACATTTGGGTTGGGCCGTCAAAGTGTTGGAGTTCATGCTTAGTGTGTTCCTGGACCTTGGACATCTGGCAGTCTGTGCAGTTCTTCACTCACTCAGTGACCTATTTGCGCAGGCTGTGCCAAACAAATTTTGTGAATACTAGCCACACTGTTGTGTGGATGGATGGGTGCGATAAACAGCAGATTAAGACAAAAACCATCCTCCTCTACTATGCGGGGTTGAGAGGGTGGGGCTGGCCAGTGGAAACGTCGCAGAGGAGTGTGATGCTGTCAGCGTCCAGCAGGAGGTCTTGGAGCTGCAGCCCCGTGATTGCTGTTCTGGAACTGAGTGTCTTGGGGTCATTGCGTTGATGCCCTATGACAGGGTATTGACTCAGGCCTGGAAAGTGCATCGGCAACGATGTTGTGCTTTCTGGAGAGTTGTCGGATAGCAATGGTGAATTCAGAGATGTAGGACAAGTAAGTGTCTCTATTGTTGGGCAGACAACAGGTTGGAGGACTTTGCAAAGGCAAAAGTAAGCGGCTTGTGGTCGGTGTAGACAGTGAACAGGCACCCTTCCAGGAAATAATGGAAGGGAATAATGAAGGGAATATTTCCAGGAAATAATGACAGTCTGTCAAATGCGCTGCACTTCAATTCAGGTGTTCAAGGTCTCGACTGAAGAATGTGAGGGGTTGCCATGAATCATCAACAAACTGTTCCAGGACAACACCCAAGGCCGTGTTGGACACGTTGATAGTGAGGGCTGTTGGTACATCCATCCGTGAGTTAGAGCTTCTTTAGTCTGTTTGTATGCACTGTGTGCCTCTTCTGTCCATTGGAGCTCCTTTGATGAGCCCAACGTTAAAGTGAAGAGAGGGCGCATAATCTTGGCTGCTGCAGGGATGAACCTGTTGTAGAAATTCACCATGCCCACTGCTTTAATTTGAATCTCGCGCTGCAGCCTTATTCTGTTCCGCCCCCAATGTCCTGACACTTGTGTTCCAATGACGCAAGCGCATACTTGATCTTCTGGCCTGGACCGGAAAAGATGGTCCCACGACACCATCCTCGCTGTGGCTGCCCTGCCAGTGGGGCCAGTTCGCCGCTACAAGAATGTGCAGAGCTACAAGCATTATATTTCTGGATTTTGGGGGATTGAGGAATGAGGGGATAGGGTGAGAAAATTTAGAAGTAGAAGATCAGCCATGATTTTGATGAATGATGAAGCTGGTTCAAATAAACTATTCCTACTCCAATTTCTTGTGTTCTTATGTAAGAGCAGTTGCAAGAGATAATATTGAGGGAGTGCTGTGGAGTTGGAAGAGCAGGACTGAGGGAGTGCTGTACTGTCAAAGGAACAGCAACAGATTGTCATAGCTGCTGTGTTTCTTATGAATTTATATTTGATATGCATGAATTTAGAAGGAAGTATTTCCCTTAAAAATGCTCATCATTTGCAATCTGGAAACTGCTATGTAAATGTTTTAATGCTGCACTCCAAAGGAAATTTCTGATCTTACTTCCTGAGGGAGGAGGAGCAGAAAAGTATTATTTTTACCCAGCTGAAGCTATGAGAGGAGACCAGGCTAGACAATCAGTGACTAATTTGATGAATGTAGATTGATCTTGTGATGACAATATTCTGTTACATTTATTAGCACCGTCCCTGCCAACCACAGGCATGCTGGGTGTCTTATAGTAAGGAATTAGAAGCACTTCTCTTGGAAGAAACCCGGAACTTTGACAAGGATGTGGTTAATTCTCTCAACAAATTCACTGTTGTGTTCATTTGTGCTTTTTCTAATTCCAGTAATTGTTTAGTTTTAATCCCATGAAAGGCTCAGTCGTATCACAGCAATCCAAATGTGATGATGAAGTAACTTTGTTTAAAGGTGCCAGAAGTTATGGACTAATAGGCAGAGTCACTAATTACTGGAGGAAAGTGGCTCTTCAACTGCTGACTGAGGGTTCAACAGGAAGCTGTGATAATTGCTAGTATCAAGAAAACATCAAGTCTTTTGAAGTCAATAAATTCATCCCATTATTTGACAGATGGAAAGATAATCTTGGAGACAGATTATCAGGGACGGCGTCGGAACAAGTCTAATCGGGGGCATTAGGTAACTGCAGGGGGCGCACAATCTGATGTTCGAAAACTCACTCAGTGATTAAGGGGGTGTGGGGCGGTGACAATGCTGGTGCTTACCTGCCATGAATCTCCTATGCGCAATGCCATCACACTTCCCCCTCCCTCTGACAATACAGACAAACATGCTGCTTATATCGCATGGAGACTAGTGACTCTAGGGATGCTAGCGGCGCTAGTAATACAAGCGTGGGGAGGCACAATAACTCATGGGGGGGGGGGGGAAAGCCTATGAATACCCTCCCCCCCTCCACCGACACCGGCTGTGCAGACCAGACGCAGATAATCACCATATCAGAATCCCTGACTATAATCCTGATAATCTAAATAGAAATTCCATTACTTTCCTTTGCATGAAACATGATAAAGGGCACTTCTTCACGCTGCATCTCTTACAGAGTAGTGCACTAAAAATAAGGCTGTACCTTTCCCAATGCATCTCCAATCCATCTGAAATGTGATTGAAGTGTATGCTGCCACTTTTCCATTAGGGGGCATAGTCCATGCACAATGTAGTAACCTGCTGCAAGCACAAGAAGGGAAAGGGAGCAGAATGGAGATGCATGAGAGACTGCAGATGATGAAATCTGGAGCAAAACATAATACTCAGCAGGTCAAACAGCAACAGTGGGAGAAAAGAGGATTTTTTTTTGTTCTGGAGCCCTACATCAAGACTGAAAAGAAAGCAGACTAGATTTCCCCTTTCTTTCTGATAAGTCCATGCCATCTGACAATCATATCGGTACTCCTGATTCTCTATACACGGATGGGCCACACCTTTCTCTTCACATGCCACCAACTGTCATAGTCAGTGCTTGCTAACAATGCAGACCTGAAACCCACATAAAACAAGCATTCTACATCAAATTTATGAATAAATCTATGTTGAAAACCCAGAATTTAACCCTGATCATTACCTTTATGCCAGTCTACAATGTTGTGGGTAGATGTTGCTTGATGTTGCTGAGCTTCAGTGAATGGGTTTGCAAGCTACACAAGGCCCAGAGATCTCAGCTTTAGTCTCATCATGAGGGCAGTGGCCTGGGCTGCTTTCTGGATGGACAGTGGAAAGGTCCGTGATGTCATTATGTGCACAATCGCCCAGAGAGAGCAATCCAGTTTATGATCTATAAAGTCACTGTCATTCCCCCGAGATTGCTTCCTCAGCCCATGTTCACTGCTGGAGGATAGATTGCAAAGGGTTCTGACCCTCTCAAACTTTCTTTGATGATAACCATGCTATAGGTTTTGAAGGCCTAGCTTAATCTTCAAAGACAGCACCAGCCACCCCACTGGGCAGGAAAGGAGGGCTCCAAGCCCTTTGCAAAGTTGGTGCCGGTCTCCTCCATACTCTTATGGCTTTCCAGCAATGCCTCACTTGTCCCTGCACATCAATTTCATGATCATTTGATTGTACATGTACAACCAGACGAAACAGCGTGTCTCCAGAGCACGGCTCCCACATATATACACACAAACAATACATCTTGTACATCTTTGGGAAGGAAATGGAGTACCTGGAGGAAACCTCTGCAGTCACAGGGAAAAGTTGTTGTTGTATTTTGCTACTTCAAGCAATTAAGCTGTTTTGTCAGTAGGACACCCCTTAAAATAGGTATGACTTTATATGTTGAGAAGGGTTTGTAAACTCTCACAGCTGTGGTTGCTTCCAACAATTCTTAATATTAATAACATTGATGGACTGGGACTATGGCTGTCATGCTGTGCATCTTATATTGCCAATTGCTCTCTCATCCTCCCATCCAAATTCATGGTTAGTGCTTTGCTATTAAAGAGAAGAGGTAAACATTTCTTGTTTTCAATGTAGCAAAACATCCTTCAGTGGAGAAATATGAAACAAAGTCTGACAGACCCAAATGTCAACAAGTAAATTGAAGTCTGGTCAAAGAGTCAGATTGTTAAGCATTCTTTAAAGAAAGGCAGAAGAAGATTTAGAGAGGGAATTCCAGAGCTGATGGCCAGGCAGCTGAGGGCATAGCTGCCTGGAACAGTGGTGGAACAGTGATTGACTTCCCGGAGGAACAAAAAAGCATCAATGGAGGAGCTTAGAATCTCAGACAATTAACAGACTGAAGGAGATAAAGAGGGTGAATTATTTGAAAAGCAGGTAAACCTTGTGCAGAGGTGTCCTTAACTAGAAACCAGTATGGGTCAGCAAGAACAGGCTGCTGGATTTAGTTAGGCAGGGCTTACATCGTGTGGAATAAGGACACCTGTCTAGGAGTGGGTTTGAGTAATCAGTCCAGGGAATATTGCCTTTACAGAGAGATTGATTAGTGCAAGAAAAGTTTTGTCACAATATTATCAGCTGCAAGTCATAATGATGTGTATGATATGATTCATTTTATCCCTTTGTGGCTTTGTTTATTGGAAGGTTCAATGCAAACTTTTCTTTTTGTTATAATGTGCCTTGTGTTTGGATTGAATTCTTAGCAGGGATTCAGGCTTTTCAGGCCATCAGTTTATGCTGTGCCAGGGCCTCCTCCCAACTCATCACTTCACCTTGTGCAGCTTAACCTTCAGCATTTTTTTCCCCCCTCAGGAATTTTCTTTCCCCTCAATTCATATTGAAATAATACTTGGCAATCTGATGTTTAGACTTGAGGACACTGCTGCTGTAATTTATGTATTTTAAATATATGTTGTGATCTTTTGCTTATCGTACTGAAAAGTATTTTCAGTAATGGTTTAACATGTTTCACTGCAGGCCTCTGATAATGTGGAACCACATGAATGGGAGACGATACCAACAGCTGTCCTTCATAAACACCAACTTCATTCCTCAGATGATAAGGTTGGCCTGTGAGAAAATATAAGATTAGCTCATCCTCACTGGAGTTTAAAGGGCAAGAGATCGAAGATTGAGACAAACACAATTCTGTGAGGGGTAGACAGGCTGGTTGCTGAGGCTATTTTTCAGGCTGGACAGTCCAAATCAAGAGGCATTTTCTCAGGACGGGAGATCATTCATTCCTTTGGAGCCAGGATGAGGAGTAACATTTTACTCAAAATGTAAATTTATGGAATTTGTTTGCTCAGAGGGTAGAATGCTCAGTTTGTTTAAGGCAGAGACTGATAAATGTTCAGTCACTGAGAGGTTTCCGGATCAGACCGAAGAGTGGTTGTGGTCCAGGATCAGCAGTGATCTTCACAGCCACCTTTGTTATGTTCTGACATTGGAAGACTCACTGGTTCGCTTCTCTCTTTGCATCATCTATTTTTGCTTTACACCTTACACCTTACTTCTTAAGTAATTTGAATGATAACTTACCAGTTTAAATTAAAATGAATTAATTAATGGATTCCTGTGTGTTTCTTCAACAAAGGCTTTCATACCACAGTATTGTGGTGGTGGTTTTCTCTACGCTATGGCTCAGTGTTATGTTATCTTGAGGCTTTGAGTCAGAAGATAAAAGGTTCAATTTCAGAGATTTTAATAATCACACGTCTAACACTCCAGTGCAAACCTCGGGCAGTGCTGCACCGTCGGAGGGTGCTGATCTTGAGATAATGTGTTAACTTGAGGCTCTGTTTCCCTCTCAGTTGGATTGTCAAGATCCCAACCTCTATTTGAAAGAGGAGCAGGAATTATCCCCAGTATTCTGAAGCCTATATTCTTTGTTCACCCCAAAGTGTTCAAATAGATTATGGAGAAAATTATCATTACTGCATTGCTGTTTGGGGTATTTGCTGTGCACATTCTGGCTGTAATGTTTGCTCTATTATGTTAATGGCCACACTTACCATGTGACCTCACTTCAAGAACTTTGTCGGTTTCCAAGGATGCAAGGGATGTCTTCCTTTCTTTGTGCACTCTCTTCATGAGTGTTACCTATCCTTAAAGGAAATGTTTGTGACATGATGCATTAAAATGATGCTCAGATATACTGTCATTTTAAGCATTATTAAAATCATACTTTGACATACTTTGGCATGCTGATCAAGGACCACTTAAACTAATCCCATTTCATTCTCTGGATATTCCCGTTAACTCACCCCAGAATCTCCCATTCAAGAACATACTAGGAACAATTTATGGTAGCCAATTAACTTTTCAATCTATATATCTTTTGAATCTGTGAGGTAACTGAGGCTCCTGGAGTCGCAGACAAATTACACACTAACATCATTGGGAAGCAGATTAAACCTGAGTCATTGAATCAGCGAAGGAGTGGCATGAGTTACATTATATTGTAAAAATCAATGAGAATAACCAGGTCAGTGGCAGATGGAATGTAATCCAGATAGGTGTGAGGTGATGCATTATGGGGTTGAGGTCTAATAAAGGTAGGACTTTTATCATGAACAATAGGACCTTGATCCAGAAGTCCATAGATCCTTCAGGTTTGCAGCACAGGTGGGTAGGATGGTGAAGAAGGCACCCTAGATACTTGCCTTCATAGCAAGGGCTTAAATAAGAAGTGTAGGGAGGTCTTCGTATAATTTATAAAACATTGCTTAAGCTTTTCCAGGCTACTATATGCAGTTTTAGATGTCATACTAAAAGGCAGTGATTCCACAGAGAGGATACAGAGAAGATTCACCAGTATGTTGCTTGGGATCAAGTGTTTCAATTGTGAGACCAGGTAGAGATATACAATTTTATGAGAAATTTAGTCAAAGTAGATGTTAAGAAATCTTTTCCCATGGCAGAGGTGTCTAACACCAGAAGATCTGCACAGGGTCTGAGGATGAATGTTTTCACCAAGAAGGTGGCTGGAGTTTGGAAGGTGGTGGTGGAAGCAGAGAGTTTTGCACACTTAAGAAATATCCAGATGAGTACAGGAATACTCCTGGTATCTGGCACCTATGGGGACATTTTTTTTGCATAACTAGTAAGTGGTAATTCTGCCTTACCTATAGGAAAAGAATCTCAGGGTTGTTTGTGATGCCATCAATGTACTCTGATAATACAGTTGGACTTTGAACTTCAGTTTATTTTCCAGTTGCTTGAGACTTATTCTTATAATGGCTAACTAAAAAATCTGCAGCCTCATGATCAGCTGATTTCTGCTCAACAAACACATTTAATGTATGGACAATCTTGAATCTGCTAAGCTAGCCATTTAAAAAAGAACACTGTGCCTCTATAATCATCTTCTTGTGGAACTCCTTTCCTTTTTCTTGCAATGTGGGTTCTGACATATAGCCACCTTCCGACCTTTTCAAACTCAGCCATTCAAGAAGAGCCTGTCCAAGTACGTCCATCTGGGAGTTATGAAGAGTGTGATGTTGATCAACATTTTTATCAGTGTCAGACTTCAAATAAAACTGCTTAATTTTCTGAATCTGGGCCTTTAATGTCATAGAGGGTTGGGATGAGAGAACATTAAATTCCTCCATAAGAACTGCATGACTTTCACCTTTTTGCAATCTTGTAGATATCTGCATCTTCTGCTCGAAGGGTAACCACTATACGCTTAAGCCTGGCTGGTTCTTTTTCTTTTTGCATCCTCATTTTGCATATGGAGGAAGTTTGTCCAAAATAATGTCCAGTAAAATGGAATCTCTGTTTATTTACATTGGTCACAAGGCAGGAACTAATTGTAGGTGTCACCTGGAGCATGAGTGGTGGTATGCAAATTTTAAATGCATGTGTTTTTTTAATCTTTTATTTTAATTTTTTTTTACCGGTTGTTTGAGGCTGCCGGTTGCTTGAATTCTGGATACCAGGGGCTTTACTTGAATCGCCAAGGCATGGTGGAAGGCAATGGAGCAAGTGCAGGTAAATGGACTTGGTATATAGATGGGTACTTGATGGTCAGCATCTGGAATGTAGAAGCAGTGCGATGCAGTGGATCGGGTAGGGGCCAGATGTTCAGTGAATCAGAAGAGAGAGATGCTATTTTATTTTCACTCTTATCCATGGGTATTGTGATTGGAGTTCATCACACTTTGACATCTTTACGTGAACTGACAGGAGGGTGGACTGAAGATCCTAATTCTGGGCATTATAAATCTCTGACTTGAACTGCATTTCTTTCTATTTGTTTACATTTGAATTTTTTCAGCATGGTGTGTATTCCTTGAGCAGACTGTTGGGCTGTGAATCTATCAGCTGATTAAGGGACTTTCTACCAAGTGTAGCTGAAGATACAAAATGTTTAAATTTTATAGTAGACTTCGAACCTTCTGAAGTGAACTTTCCCATAATTTGTTTTGTCTGGTATTGCTGATCAGTGGAAACAACAGTGGCGAATGGAGTTACAAAATGTCCACGAGGCTCAAAGAGTTGAAAGGCCTCCAGCTGTTTTGATATTTGTAATACTTTTTTTTGCTGCCTTTTTTCTGGGTCATTCTCAGTTATATTTACCTTTCTGTCTCACCGTGAGCCCATTTGAAAGGCAATTGCTGACGGCGGAAAGATGGAGAGTGAATGCAAGACAGCACAGACATGCAGGTTGGCCTGTGAGCAGTCAGAATGCAGTGCATGGAAAATAGCTGATGCACGAGCCTGAAAGACAAGGGTGAGAGGGATGTGGAAGCAGCATGATGCAGTAAATTGGGCAAGACCAGATGTGCAGTTAATCAGGAGGGAGATGTGCTATTTTTACTCTATTCTTATCCATGAGCATTTTGATTGGAGATCAGTTTCTTTACATGCACTGATGGTTTCAATCTCACTAGCATGCTAAGGGTGAATGTGAAGATTGCCATGAAGAAGAATCCTTGTTATATGGCTGAGGATTTTATCTGCGATGTGGCACTTTTGTATTCTCATGGTGACCAACTTGGTTATTACAAGCCAGCAAAAATTGTATTTCTCAAGGGAAGAACAACATGTGCAAACCCATTTCCAGTTTTTACTGAGTGTAATAAAAACTGAGCAGATTGTGACATGATTCTGTCCTACACACCACAGGACTGTTCTCCATATTCTCTCTTTCCCCATTGTTGAAAAGTGGGGTGGGGGGGGAGGGGGTTAGGGTCAATAAACATGGGGAAAGAAAAAAGGGAGGTGGTGGGCTAAATCAATGTCTTCTTCACGGATATTGAATGGGGACCACCGCTACAACTGTTGTAAGCTTCACAATCAAGAGCATTTGAAAAATGGAGCACTGACAAGCAGGGGACAGTTTTCATGTTGGAATGCTGACCTGCCTTGAAACGGCAACTCCCATTATTCACAAAGTGTCAGAACAGCATTACATAGCCTCTAATTATCCTGTAACCATGACTTTTCACACTATGTGATGTTGGTCAAAGTCTTAATAAGAGATGCCACAACTGTACTTTTGACCGGCTTAACACCTGCTCAGCAGAGCAAACAAATGTTGCGACATAGTGTTACTTGTGTGGGAGGTGCCATCATGTTCAGGCGTTGAGACGCTGGTTTTCAGTTCTGTGAAGAGGCTGGGCAAACTGGGATTGTTCTTAAAGGTGTTTAGAATCATGAAGGGGTTCAGCGGGGAGAATAATGAAGTGAACACCATTTCCAGTGCCAAGAGGATGCAAATTTGAAGATAATAAGCAAAAGAGACAAGGAGGTGAAGAGGATTTTCTTGCAGTGGAGACTAATGTCTTGGAATATGCTGGTGGAAAGTGTGACGGAAGCAGGTGTAACAGGACCTTTCAAAGAAGACCTGGATAACTACTGGAAATAAATACATTTGCAGGATATGAAGAAAAAGCACAGTTATTAAAGTGTTTTTAAACAAAGAGCTAGCAGAGATTTTTGCATCATTCTAGTATCTTTCCTCTGCAACCAGACTATTCATAGCTGTGGGCTTGTGGTCTGTATGTCCTGTCCGCCACTCCAGTCAGACGTACTGGATGATTCCTTCAGACACATGTCCATTACTACCTGCTGCATTGTTCCACGTTGAGTTGTGGTGATTGTGGTAGCAACACAATGCACTTTATCACCAAACTAGTCTGTGAAAAAAACAGAGGTCACATTCCAAATACACAAACAGAACTATTTTTTAGCAGGATGTATTGGCAAGCACCCTGGAGCCACCATACTCAACTTTATTTTGTCTATAGCTCCTTTAGGACTCTGCTCAAAGTTTATGGCCCTCTTCCCTGTAAAGCAAGCAAGTTTAGTTGGTTTCCTCCGTACTTCTCTCCTACCAAATACATAAAAAACATAAAAAGCATTTATGTTACATGAGATGAAAAGATTAAAAAAATGTTTTTTCTGAGCATAACAACTGTGGCTTGTGATTCAAGAACAAGCAGACAAATAGGAAATCATTCTTATTCAACATGTAGGAAAGAAGAAAACATGAACATGCATATTACAAAAAAAACTTTAAAAAAAGCTTCTTAGAGCACAGTGGTTTCAAGTCAAGTTTATTATCGCCTGATTGTACAAGTACAATCCAATGAAACACCGGTCCTCGGTGAAAAGCACACAGACACAATGTGTCATTAGGGAACCTTAAACATAAACTCAAACATGCAAAAATTTAATATAAAGAATTTTTAAAATATAATTCTTATAAGATTAAAATTTGAGTGAGATCCTTGAGCTTGATGTTCCTTCATGTGCAGGCTTTTTGATGTCAGGCTCCAAGTTGGATAATGGTAGTCCAAGGAAACCTTTTGTTGTTATATCAAGTCTGTCCTGGATTTTGTCAAAGAAACTACCTTGTTGAATCTACATTCAACTAAGTGTGTTGAGGGAAAGGCAATGAAAAATATTTTAGCCTTTTCCCATAGTTTTGCAAATCTATCTTAACCCAAAATTCTTTTTTTTTAAATTAACTGAACTTATGGCATGCAATTATATCAATCAACCTTTCTTAAATTTCTACATCAACATCAGTGGGTTGTTCCTCAAATGGATTGCATGTCCAACATGGGACATCTCTCCTACAGATCTGTGTGTACAGTATATGCTTAGGTGTTTCGTATAAACTGTAAGTTATCATCCTTCAGTGCTTCTGCCTTCATTCTCAGATTTGGAAATTGTAAAAATTTCTGATGTCTGATATTGTTCAAAACCTACTACCTTTTAATTAATCACTAAATGTAAAATGTCATCCAACCTGGAATAAAATTGTCCAACAGTGCCTGACCTATTCTCTCCAATAGTGAAAAATGTGCATTTAAAAATTTTCTTTAACAAAGATTCCAAAATGATTCACAGAAATATTACTGAGCAAAAGTTCCATTTACCACTTGAGCTTCTTAAGGAAAGAAACAATGGCTTTCTTACTATACATCTTGCCTCACCCCCTCTCCCCAATTTAAGGATTCAGTCTGTTAACCCCTTTAAATGTGCTGTGGCCCCTAAAGGGTCCTATGACCCCCTTTGAGAATGGCTTTCCTAGAGCAAACATGTGGGCACATTCAGGTGTAATATCCCAATAATTTCATTATAGAGAATTGGCACAGCTCCTCCCTGAGATGATCACAAACTTAATTAGTTTATTAGTTTTTCTTGGAGTTGAGTGAATCTCACCACCCCACCCTCCCTACCCCCAAATCCTTTCCCATCTTCATTGATACATAAATCTAGCATGTATAAATGCACAGCTATTTTTGTTATCTTAATATAAAAGAGAAAATGCTGCGAACATCTGCATGTCAGATAGCATTTGTGAAAGAAAGGAGTAACTAATTTTCTGTTGAATGGTCTTGGATCTAAAACATTAACTCTAGATTTACTTTCACAATGCTGCCCTAATTTGCTGAGTCTTCCCAGCAATTCCTGTTTTTATTTTAGATTCCCAGCATCTAAAGTTGTATGATTTTTTTTCTTTAACTGGAAAGTAGCTTTCTTAAGTGGGTACCCATTAACTTACATCGCCTCATCAGTGGTTAGGTTTTTTGCTTTCAACTTCCTGCCAGGTTTTGCTCCTCTGGTCTGGACATTCTCCTCTGGCCCTATAATACCTGTACTCTAAGATATCTGTGCCCCTTCAATTCTGGTCTTCTCTGTATCCCCAATTTTAGTTCCTTCACAAGGCCTTGAGTTCTAGAGTCATCTAGCACAGAAAAAGGTCCAACAGCCAGCCCAACCATGACAAATTCAAGTATCTAACTGCACCATTTAACTGTATTTTGTCCTTAGCCTGTGATACCTTGGTAATTGAAATGGTCATTGAGTTGCTTCTCAAATTTCGCCAGGGTAACTGCCTGCATCACCCTCCTCAGGTTGACAGTTACCTTCCCTGAATCTTCCCACCATATGCCCTATAAGATGCTTCTTCAAATTTTCATTGTTGCCTATTTATTTTGTCATCTGCTTATTTTATCCTCAAGTGGGACAATGGAACTTTTGCTCAGTAACACATCCGTGAATCATTTTGGAATGTACGTTAAAGGAAATTTTTAAATGCACATTTTTCACTGTTGGAAAGAATAGATCAGACACTGTTTGGCAATTTTATTCCAGGTTGGGTGACATTTTACGTTTAATGATTAATTAAAAGGCAGTAGGTTTTAATAAACTAGTTGCCATCTGAGCAAAGTAGTTCATGTAAATGCTGGGCATTAATTTATTACTCATGGATTCTTGGTCAATTGGGTGGGCCATTTCTTAAGCTATAGTTTCCATGCCTGTGGGAGATGTCTTCTTAATTATTGACCATTTTTTTGCCTGAGTGCAGGAGAGTATTGCATATATGTGCACCCAATTAATGTGTGGATTCTTTTGCTAATTCTGACTGTCGATGCCCATCAAAAATCAGCTTTGTTACTTCAACTGACCTTCCTTGGAAAAGGTGAGGCTCATAATTAATAGTGAGTTCCAGATTCCTGGAGTGTTTATACCTTTCTATTTTTAAGCAGGAAAGAGTAATACTCACTGAAACATTTTATTGTGCAACCAGAAGCTATAATTTGCCCTGTACTCCATAATATTTCTATTTGTGTTTGAATCCAAGATTCAAGATTCTTTTATTGTCATGTAACTTCATGTAATATTACACATTTTATTACATTTATTTTGCCACATAAGGCAGACAAACGTTTGCCATCAGTGGAAATTTCCCGGCGCCCCTTACAATCAAAGAACAACAAGAGCTGCTTGGGACAAGTGAGTGCACGTTTACTTATCACACATAGAGCTGCATTGCCTTGCTTGCATGTTTGAAACTCTCATGATTACTCACTGCAATGAGGATCTTCCAAGCCTGCAGATCACTGCCACCTTTGACACTTTTGTTTGGAAGTTTACTAAAAAATAAACTAGCTATTCATAACTAAACAAAAAATCAGTATTATAGGGCATGCAATACAAGTAAGCATGATGTTTGGGCTGCTTTTAAATCATTGAAAAAATGATGATGGGTACCTCAAAAGTAAGCGCTGTTTTACTCATTTATATTTATGTTTGTGAGGATCTGTGGCTGTGAGTGTGTCTTTTCCCGTCTGTTATAGTGTGTATTCATCTGAGCTTGTGAAAGTGACTGCGCTAGAGTGTGTGTGCATGTGTGAGAGTGAATGTGCGGCAATGTCTATCATCCCAGTATGAGAGAAAAATATTGCAAGGGTGTGTGTGTAGTATATGTGTGAGCGTGCGTATGTGACCGCATGTATGTATAAGACTACAAGACATAAGAGCAGAAATAGGCTATTCAGATAACTCTGCTGTCCGGCCTTCTCCCCTTAACCTCTGTTGCCCTGGCTAATCAAGAACTTATCAATCTCTGCCTTAAATACATTCAATGACTTGGCCTCCATAACCACCTATGGCAACAAATTTCACAAATTCACTACCCTCTGGCTAAAGAAATTCCTCTACATCTGCTCAAAGTGGACATCCTTCAATCCTGAAATTGTGCTTTTTTGACCTTAACTCTCTCATCCTTCTAAGTCTATTCTATCCATGTCTTTGATATGTATACCCCTCTCCTACTCTAATAGTTTTAATTGCAATTCCCCATAATGATGAGAAGCTCAAGTCGGTTGGTGTGGATTCAAAATTGGTCTGGCCGTAGAAGAAAGAAGGTCATGGCAGAGCGATTGTTTTCCTGGCTGGAGGACTGTGTGCAATGGTGTTCGACAGTGATCAATGGTAAAAATTTGTATGTGTGTGTGTGTGTGTGTGTGTGTGTGTGTGTGTGTGTGTGTGGTATATGTAGATGGACTGTTTAGTAAATTTGCAGATGAGGCAATAATTGGTGGAGTTGTGGAAAGTAAACAAGGTTGTCAGATGATACTGCAGGTTATAGATCAGTTGTAGATGTGGGCAGAAAATTGCAAAATATAATCTAGAGGTGTTGCACTTTGAGAGGTCAAGTGTCCTAAAGAGGATTGATGTGCAGGGAGCAGTGGCCAACATCCATAGCTGCTTGAAAGTAGCAACACAAGGAGATAGGGTGGCAAAGAAGTTGTAGGACATGCTTGGAATCATTGCCTGAGACAGAGTGTAAAATTCAGGAATACATGTTACACATATGCAAAACATTGGTCAGGTCACACTTGCATATAAGTTCTGATCACCTCTTTACAGGAAGGATGGGGAAGGATTTGAAGAGGGTGTAGAAGAGATTCACCAGGATGTTGTAGACATCAGAGAGTATTAACTATAAGAAGAGGTGGGATAAACTTGTGTTCTTAACATTCAAACATCAGAGGCAGAAGCCGGATAGAAAATTATAAAATTGTGAGTGGCACAGAGAGATTAGGTAGTCAGTGTCTTTTCCTTAGGGCGAAAATGTTGAAATATTCAAGGGAACAGCTTTAAGATGAGAGGTGAAATGTTTAAACGAGATGTGTGGAGCATGTTTATTTTGCACAGAGAGGGAGAGGAACCTGGAACGTGATGCTGGGGTGTAGGAGGGTAAAGAGGGAGTTGGAAGCAAATAAGTAGATTCCATAGTGATGTTTAAGAGGCACATTAACATGCAGGGATCAGAGAGATACAGACCTTGTGCATGCAGATGGGATGAATTTAGTTTGGCTTTGTGGTCAGCATATAAAAAGTGGACAAAAGTGCCTGTTCCTGTGCTGTATTTTTCAATGTTCTATGGTGTGGGTTCACTCACTGTCTGGATGTGAGAAGCAGGTTATGACCACTTCTCCAATAATGTTTCTAACCATAGAAACCTTTGAAAATAATCTCTGCAGATGTTGAATGTCACAGACTCTGAAGTTGTGGAGGACAGAATTCAAATTTTGCGCTGCTTTGCTGTACAAAAATTACCAGCCTATTGATACGGTTAATGTAGTAGTTAGCACAATGGTACTTCAATGGCAGTGATCAACACTGGGATTTGAATCCCGCGGTGAATGGAAGGAGTTTGTATGTTCTCCTCATGTTTGCATGAGTTTCCTCTGGGTGCGCTGGTTTCGTCACACTGTTCAAAATGTATTGAGGTTGTAGGTCATTTGGGTGTGATTGGGTGGCACAGATTTATGGGCTGAAATGGTCTTTTTCCGTGCTGTATGTGGAAAAAAAAATTTATATCGAATTTAAATAAATATCATCTTGGTCAGTTCAGGAGGGGAAAGAGGGAGTTGGAAGCAAATAAGTAGATTGCATAGTACCCATTTGTTAATGGCAGTTCAGAGCCGCATTCAAAGCTGGGTGTACAGTAATTTTCTGCTGATATCTTTTGTAAATTTGCCTTGTCTTCACAAAGTATCTTTATGTAAGAAACATCTTCAGAGACTGGCAATAATTGTTTCAATGACTCATTATTTTTTTACTGCTTTCTTAAGCAATTATAAAGCTTGGGAAGATTTTCTCCAATTAGAATACAAGATTTCATAGTGAAGAATTATTGATTCATCCATCTGTACAAACAATACTTGTTTCAATCACCTTGTTATCAGACAACATTTAAAAAATGTTCTGTGTGGAACTAACTGGAATCTGACATACCTTGGTCAACAATGTTAACAACTTGGATGTTAATGTAGGAAGCATGTGGATAATGAAATAGTCATCTAAGGATATAGCAGGATATAGAGCAGATGGAAAGTTAGCTGGATATATTTTACTCTCAACAAGTGTGAGGTGATACATTTTGGGAAGTCAAACAGAGATAGAACTTATACAGAAATGTTGATGAACAGGGAGACCAAGAGGTGAAAGTCCACATTTCACTGAAAGTAGCAAAACTGGTAATGAAGAAGATGTGGATTTTCATAGGGTGGGGCGAAGAATATAAACATTGAGGTGTTATGACATTACAAAACCCAGGTTATGCCACAAAACTCAGGTTATGCCACAGAGCATATTGTATGCATGTCTGGTCATGTGATTGCACTTGAGAGAGTGCAGAGGAGATTTGCCAGGATTTTGGCTGGATTAGAGAGCTGGAAGGGATCCGAGAGGCTTGGAGCAAACAAGGTTAAGGGGCTACTTTTAAAAAATATTTTATTTTTGTTTTTTTTTCAAAAATTATACATCGTGACATTTTAAATATACAATATATTAAAACTTTTTCTCACAAAAAACAACAAACAAAAACAAAGCAGTCCCTCTCTCCCTCCTCCCCTTCTATACAGATCTGTTTACCGACAGGGCTTACATTTTTTTTAAGTACATAGAGTACAGTTGGAGAAACTATGTTTTTATATATATATAATAGTTATTTTTTTTGTTTTTATTACTGTATCTGGGCCCCTATGTGGTCCAGGTATGGCTTTCAGACCTTTACAAAAGTTTCATATTTATTCTTTAAGTTATATGTGATTTTTTTCCCCATAGCTGTTCATTTCCTCGGTCCTTTGTGCTATAAATAGAAGGGAGTCAGACTTCCAAGTGAGGTTAAGGGGTTACTTGATAGAAATATAAAAGTTTATGAGGCACAGGGTAGATGGTCAAACTCTTTGGCCCATGGACGGGTATCTAAAATACAGTACAAGAGTACGGGCTTAATTTTATCAAATGTGAGAAGATGCATTTTGGAAAGTCAAATGGGGTTGAATGTACACTATAGAAATTGAGGAGATTTCAAGCAGATCTGAGGAGCACATTTTTTACTCAGAGGATGGTTGATATTGGCAATATCCAGAGGAAGTGGTGGAATCAAATATGGTCATTAAATTAAGAGCAATTTAGAAAGACACTTAAGTAGGCATGACAGAAAAGGACATGATCCCTTTGCAAGCACATGGGATTAGTGTAGATCGGCGTGGATATGGTGAGCTAAAGGGTCTTTTTCTATGTTGTACTACTCTTTTCATCTACGATTCCATAAGTGATGACATTACACCCATGTTGAAAAACGGAGAAATCATTAGTTGTAAACACAAACAAGAACCTAATTCCTGATTCGGATTTTCCACACATTTGTGACTGTATTTTATTCTCTCTCTCTCTCTCTCTCTCTCTCTCATTTTTTATACCTCCATTAATGTTTCTCATCTAATTTTGCCCATTTGAAGAGTGCATTTATGAATGGCAAAGATGCAAATAAGATCTGGAAGCCAAGAGGCAAAATTGTACTTGACAGTTGCTATAGTGAGGGACCATCTTCCCAGGCAATGAACATTTTCAAGAACAGCAAATGGTTTGCAAGTTCCCTGGAGTTGTGTATAGGATGCTGATGTTTTGAATTGTTTTCAACTCCCTTTCTACTGCCAATTCCAATTGCAAACAGATTTCAAATGTTACAGATGGTCAACTTTAAAATCTGATCTGGAGAATCCTTGACTCATCTATTACTATTAGGAAATAAATAATCTTGTTGTCTGAATTGAGAACCTGCATGCCTTCTCAATTATTGCTGCAAAATTAATGAAAAATTCCTCTGGATTTTCTCTTCTCCTTTCTCCTTCCATAAACCAATTTTTCTTTCTCATTTTGGGGATATGTTTCCTCCATTGTATAAAGTTATTGTTGACTACTGTATATGTAGAGCTGGCCCACCCACTGATGATTCATACCTAATGACTCCTCCCCTGTGGTCCTGGGCCATAAAGGTCGAGCCACTTCTCCCTTCCCTCCATTCCTATACCTGGATCCATGTCAGCAAGGTTCTGTTGTATATTAAAGTCTATCGATCCCTCAGTCTAGTCTCTGTGATTACTGGTAGTGCCTAACACTCTCAAACCTTTCCTCCTTTTGTAATCCATATCCCCTCTCTCTATCAACCCTCATAATTATCTTCCCCTTCCACTGCTCTTCCACCACTCCCACATTGTTTAACCTTGTGGACCCTCCTCCCTTTCTACTTGTTCCACAAAGGCTTCCCTTCTTTCTCCCCCTCACTTCTTCATCCCTCTGCACTCACTCAGCAACTTGTCCTATGAGCTCCACACTCTCCTACCTGTGGCTCGCTCCACATCTCTTTGTCATCAGTCCATGGCACCCCATCTTTTTTGTTATGGTCAATCATTGGATATTATAAAATAAACTATAATTTTTAAAGTCAAAATTAGTTGGCATTCTCTTGAGAATGATTTGCTTCTACATCAGTTCTGTGGGTTTTGAAGTGATTCAGTAACTTCGTGAAACTCCATCAAGAACAATTTTTGAATGGGTGATGGACCAGAGATTCCAATGTGGGCAGTTACACCTTTTAAAGAAACTTTAAGCATATTTGATTCACATTCTCTAGCTGTATGGTAATCTTGCAGTAATGGAGCTCGGAATCTCTGGAGTTTGAATTTCAAGCAACGATGGACAGAATACAGAGAGGAGATAGAGTGTTTCGTAGCTCTGAACAACAACTTCATCTTCAATATCAGAAATACTGAGGAACTAGTCATTGATTTCAGGAAGAGGAGTAGGGCTAATTCCCCTGATTTTATCATTGGTGCTGAATTAGAGATAATGGGACAGTATTAGGTTCCTCGGAATGAATATCACATGCAATCTGTCCAAGTTATTATGATTATTCTCTGAGTTTTGAGGGGAATTGCTCTGCAGAAATTACTGAATTTTATATATTAACACAGCCACTCTTCAAAAGTGCTTTTGTAGGTATAAAGATTTGAAGATTCCTCAAGGTTGTAAAAGGATTTTTGTTTATGCTCTTCCCTCACAGTGTCTTATCATGTTTGCTGGCCCAGGTCAAGAGGTGAACTGGCTCCAGTGTTAATCAATGTGAGCTGCGCCACTAATGATCCAGAATTCAGTCATTTACTGAAATGTTGAAAATGGATCTTATTCTGAAGAACAAATTATTTGTTTAAGACTGGAAAGTTTAGAACCTTCGTTCTTAGCAGATCTATCTGAAAATTCCAACTGACTGCTGATGTTTGGAGAATGTTAGGTTGGGAAAGGCATTTGAGATTCCTGTTTCAATTCTGCAATCTGGACAGCTCTGTGTTAAATTCTGCTGAAGTCTATCGTGATCTGGGTATTATCACTGCCCCAGACAACTGCAGTCTGATTATGGTTCCCATCTCTTATCAGATGGTAACTAAGATCATTTTTGACAGATTAGGGTGCACTGCACAAGTGGGAGAATGCAGAGTCTACAGAAATGGATTATGTTCAGATCTGCCAAGAGATTACAGTGACAGCTTGGAGCACTGGTTTGCAGGACCGTAACAACTCAAGACTGACTACAGATGTTGTCTACAAAGTTCAACCTGATAGATTTTAACCAGAATCTAACCCATTAGATGCTTTGAAAGATGTTATTATTACAATGCTGAAATATAATTGACATATTGCTACTGTTAGTCGTTGCATTTAGAATATGATCAGAAACGCAACAAGTGGGATCTCCAGATCTCAGTTTATTTTCTTCCCTTGGAGTGTCTGCAAGCATGGGAGCAGGTGACTGATCAGGAAGTGTGCTGGTTCCAGTGTTAATCAGTGTGATATGTAACGCTAATGAACAGAATAAAAATAGATGGATCATTTTTAAGGCTCGCTGACTGTAACCAATGGAGTGCCTCAGGCATCAGTGCTAGGGCCGCAGCTATTTAGAATCTATGTAAATAATGTAGATTGAGGGGGCTGATGTGTGTATCCATGATTGCTGATAATAAAAGCCATGTGGGAAATTGATTTATGAGGAAGAAACAAAGAGCAATTGAGGAATTTCTTCACCAGGAAGATTGAACATCATAGGATCATAAATTACTGCAGCACAAAAAAACAGGCCATTTGGCCCTTCTGGTCTGTACCAATATATTATGCCACTAGTCCCATTGACTTGCACCCACTCCATAACCTTCCAGAGCTCTCCCATCCATGTATCTATCCAATTTATATTTAAGAATGAGCCCGCATTTACCACATCAGATTCAGCTCGTTCCATATTGCCACCACTCTCTGAGTGAGAAGTTCCCCCTAATATTCCATCTAAACCCTTCCCCTTTCACCCTAAAGCCATGTCCACTCTTATTTATCTCTCCTCATCTAAGTGAAAAGGGCCTACTCACATTTACACTGTCTATACCCCTCATAATTTTGTAAACCTCTCTCAAATCTCCCCATATTCTTCTATGCTCCAAGGAATAAAGTCCTAACCTGTTTAATCTTTCCCTATAATTCAACTTCTGAAGACCCAGCAGCATCCTAGTAAATCTTCTCTGCACTCTTTCAATCTTATTGATATCCTTCCTGTAGTTTGGCAACCAGAACTGCACACAATATTCCATATTTGGCCTCACCAATGCTTTATACAACCTCACCGTAATATCCCACCTCAAATACTCAATACTTTGCTTTGTGAAGGCCAAGATGTCAAAAGCTTTCTTTACAACCCTGACTACCCGTGGCACCAGTTTCAGGAAATTATGTATCTCTATTCCCAGATCCCTTTGTTCCTCCGCACACCTCAGTGCCCTACCATTTACTTTGTATGTCCTACCCTGATTTGTCCTTCCAAAGTGGAACACCTCACACTTGTCTGCTTTAAAGTCCATCTGCCATTTTCTGGTCCATTTTTCCAGTTAGTCCAGATCCCTCTGCAATCTTTGAAAGCCTTCCTTGCTGTCCACAGCACCTCCAATCTTACTGTCATCAGCAAACTTGCTGATCCAATTTATCATCCAGATCATTGATATAGACAACAAACAACAAGGTCCCAGCACCAGTCCCTAAGGCACACCACTAATCACAGGCCTCCAATCTGAGAAGCAATCATCCACTACCAGTCTCTGTCTTCTCCTATTCAGCCAATTTTGAATCCATTTTACAACCTCTCCATGGATACCGAATGTTTGAACCATCTGAACTAACCTTCTATGAGGGACCTTGTCCAGTTAGACAACATCCACAGCATTTCCTTCATCTATTTTCTTGACAACCTCCTCAAAAAACTTTATAAAATTTGTTAAACACGACCTACCATGTGCAAAGCCATGCTGACTATCTTCATCAGCCCTTGGCTGTCCAAATATTTGTGTATACGATCTCTCAGAACTCCCTCCAATAATTTACTTCTACTAACATCAGGCTGTAATTCCCCTAGTTTACTTTTGGAGCATTTTTAAAGCACTGGAACAACATGAGCTACTCTCCAATCCTCTGGCACCTCACCCATGGCAAAGGATATTTTAAATATTTCTGACAGGGCCCCTGCAATTTCTACACTCGTCTCCCTCAAGTTCTGAGGGAATATCATGTCAAGCCTGGGGAATTTATCCATCTTTATTCACTGTAAGGCAGCGAGCACCTCCTCCTCTTTAATCTCTGTATGTTCCATGCCACTATTGCTTGTTTCCCTTCCTTCCTTATAAGCTATGCCAGTTTCCTGAGTAAATACTGATGCAAAAAAAAACCTGTTTAGGATCTCCCCATCTTGTTGGACTCCACACATAGACAACCACTGATCTTCTAGGGGACCAATGTTGTCTCTTACTATCCTTTTAATATTCTTATAGAAACCCTTCTGGTTTACCTTCACATTATCTGCAAAAGCAATCTCATGTCTTCTTTTTGCCTTTCTAATTTCACTCTGAAGTATTTTCTTTACATTTTCTATACTCTTCTAGTACCTCATTTGCTCCTTGTTGCCGAAACCTGCTATACATCTCTCTTCTTAACCAGATCGCCAATATCTCTTGAAAACCAAGGTTTCTTATGCCTGTTAACTTTGTCTTTAATCTGGATAGGAATATGCAAACTATGCACCTCAAAATTTCTCCTTTCAAGGCCTTCCACTTACAGAACACATCCTTGCCAGAAAACAACATCCCATTCTACTCTTCCTAGGTCCTTTCTCATTTTCACAAATTGGCCTTTCTCCAAGTTAGAATCTCAACTCGAGGACCAGACCTATACTTATCCATAATTAACTTGAAAAAATAACATTATGGTCACTGAACCCATAATGTTCGCCTTCACATAGTTCTGTCACCTGACCTGTCTGGTTCCCTCATGGGCGATCACATATTGCATCCTCTCTCATTGATACCTCTACATATTGATTTAGAAAACTTTCCTGAACATATTTGACAAACTCTAAGCCATCCAGTCCTTTTACATTATGGGAGTCCCAGTCAATATGTGGAAAGTTAAAATATCCTACTATCATCACTCTCTACGGATTTGCTTCTCCAATTATCTCTGACTATTGGATGGTGTATAATACAACACTATCAGTGTAGTCACATCATTCCTGTTCCTCAGCTCCACCCATATGGCCTCTGTAGATGAGCCCTCTGGGCTGTCCTGTCTAAGCACAGCTGTGATATTTTCCCTGACTAGCAATGCTACTCCTCCCCCTTTCATCCCTCTCCATCTATCATGTCTGAAACAATGGAACCCTGGAACATTGAGCTGCCAGTCCTGCCCCTCCTGCAACCAAGTCTTACTAATAATAATAATGTCATAATCCCACTTGCTATCCACGCCCTAAAATTGTCTGCCTTTCCAACAATGCTCCTTGCATTGAAATAAATACACCTGAGAACAGTTCTATCCATACAAACCTTTGATTTGTGTCTATATATGCAGTCCTCGCATGACCTTTATCCTCCTCCACCTCACTATCTACACTAACACTCTGGTTCCCATCCTCCTGCCAATCTAGTTTAAACCCCCCCCTGAAGAGCGTGAACAAAGCTACCCATGAGGATGTTAGTCCCCTTCCAGTTCAGGTGCAAACTGTCCCATTGGAACAGATCCCACCTTCCCTGGATCAGAGCCCAATTTGTGCAGAAACATGAAGCCCTCCCACCTGTACCATCTCTTTAGCCATGTATTTAGATGCATTAACTTTCTATTTATAGCTTCACTAGCATGTGGCAAGGGTAGCACTCCTGAGATGGCAATCCTGGAGGTCCTGTCCTTCAACTTTGCACCTAACTCCTTAAACATGGTTTGCAGGACCCAACCCACATCATTGGTCCCTACATGGACTAAAACATCTGGCTGCTCACCCTCTCACTTAAGAATACCAAGAACACGATCCGAGATATCATGGACCCTAGTACCAGGGAGGCAACAGATAGTCTTGGATTCTTGATCTCTCCCACAGAACCTTCTATCTGTCCCCCTAACTATCGAATCCCCTATCACTATTGCACTCCTCCTTTTACCCCTGCCTTTCTGAGCTGGGGTCCAGTCTTGGTGCTAGAGACGTGATCACTACAACTTGTCCCTGGGAGGTTGTCCCCACCAACAGCATCCAAAAGGGTATACTTCTTGTTGATGAGAACAGCCACAGTCTATTCCCCTTCCCAACTTGCCTCCTGACTTTTGGGGGGTTGAGTGTCTCCCTGAAGCTCCATCTTTGGTATTTTCTCGCCTAGATTCAGTGGTTCTCAACCTTTTTCTTCTACTCACATACCACTTTAAGTATTCCCTATGGTATAAGTGCTCTGTGATTAGTAAGGGATTGCTTAAGGTGGTATGTGAGTGGAAAGAAAAAGTTTGAAAACCACTGTTTTAATTGTAACTAATTGTCTCATTATGTGCACGGTTTCATAACTCCAAAGGAAATGGGCCAATTACCATTTTTCTCAAGCAAAATAATTCAGTACCAGTACAATTGGGTCTCGAGCAGAGATTCTCAACCTTTCCTTCCCACTCAAATACCACCTTAAGCAATTCCTTACTAATCACAGAGCACTAATGGCATAGAGATTACTTACAGTGGTATGTGAGAGGAATGAAAAATGTTGAGAATCACTGTGCTCTATATATCCAGTCACTGGCTAATTAATGCTAACATTGATGGAGATTTGGGCACTCATGGAATGATGAGGATTGGAGATCAGATATTCAGTAAATGAGATAGATTATTACCCACTAATTATTGAACAGCAGAATAGCTTAAGGGACTGACTTGCTACACCTTTTCTCCCTTTATTTTAAAAAGAACATTTTTAAAGAGTTGGCCTTGTAACATAGTTCTTTGTTTTTGATCAAAACTAAGATTTAAAAAAATAATTTCTTGTAATATTCATTGGGCTTCATCTGAAAATCAGATGGACAGAATAAAGTAGGATGATTTGTCAGCCATTTTGGACATGAAAATTTTAAATTTAAAGGAAGGTATCTAGGATTTTTCTGAAATTACGTTAGATTGCATTGAGAGCAAAGAAGCTTCAGGAACGGTAAGATTTAAAAAAAAGGGTGATCTTTCTGTTAGACAGAATCAGACACACACAAGGTAAAGACTGGACAACAGGCATCCACAAAAGCCTCCACAGAGCCAGGCTGGCTGTAGCTGCAGCAACTCAGTGTGAGGCCTCGCTCGGGAGGCTGGCGCAGGCTTATATCCCGGAGGGTGATTGACACCCGACCGGGTGGGGCTTGATCCATTCAGGCTGACTGATTGGCAGCCGGCCAAATGTTGTCCTGTCCCCTTACACACCTGCAGGTACAGAGGTTGCCCCCTGCAATAGGCCGGTGGTGGACCACCACACTTGGGTATATATAACTCTGCAGAGAATGACTGAGTCTTATTTCATTGTAGTTTACCAAGTCTTTTCTCCTTTCCATCTTTAGGCTATCCGCTGCACCCTGGTAAATTGCACATGTGAATGCTTCCAGCCGGGGAAGATCAACCTGCGGACCTGTGACCAGTGCAAACATGGCTGGGTTGCACACGGTGAGTCAGCCACAGCTTACACCAGACATTTTGAGTGATTGCTCAATTATCTGGAATTAAAGTGCAGCACCCAAAGAGACTAATGAGTGCAAAATGCTCCTTCAATACCCACACACTGTCACCATACCTTGCATGTGCTTTCCCATCTTTGTTGTTCATCTAAACCTCTCCTGGTGGGCGGTATTTCCATTTGGGACCAGCCTTGCATAAGCTGCCTCATCTGGGTTTCATCATCATCATCTCTGAGTCTGCAATAATGAGACAGGGATAATCCCAGGGGCTAGCGCAACAACTGAGACTGTCCATCATTTCAGTGAAATAGTGAGGGTAACTGCATGATTGGGTGAGTTTTTAAAAAATTAATTAATCAGATTTAGGCATTGCTGAAAGGGGCAATATTTATTGCCCACTGCCAACTATACCCTTTAAATTGAGTGACCTGCTAGGTTATTTTTGAAGTCATTTAAGAGGACATCAGAGGAGAAGGGAAAATACAAGAATCCATAACTAACAGGGCATCTGAATAACAATAATAGGGTCAGTGGAGTCATTGCGGAATTTTGAAAGAGGAATTGGGTTTCACAAATCTGTTAGACGCTCTTGATGTTATAACTCTGAGAAGTGATCCAGGGCGATCCATTTTTGCGGTGTATTTGGATGGATTTCCATAAAATCCCAGCCAAAAAAAAATTCAATGAAGTAAAAGTGCATGGTATTGGGAAAAATATCCTTGAAGATTGACGATTAATAATGGACGGAAAACAGAGTACCATGTGCAGGTCAATTTTTGTTTGGGAAGCTGTGATGAGTGAGATACCGCAGGGATCAGTGCTGGACCTTCAGATGTTCAGAATTTATTTGAATGACAAAGATGAGAGGGTTAAGTATAATGCATCAAAGTTTGCTGAAGATATAAAGCTGGGTGCTGGGCAGATGGTGAGGTGATTGCAAAGGATACAGTAAGGATAGTGAATGGGGAAGAATGTATCAGATTAAATTTAACATGGAAAAATAGGAAGATGAGTAGAACATTTTTTTAAAATTGAGCGATTAGAAGGTTCAGAAGAAGCTAGATGTCCTTGTATATCAGTTACTGAAAAGTAATATGCAGGTTCAGCAAGCAATTAAAAAATCAAATTGTATGTTCACCTGTATTGCAGGAAGATTATCGTAGCAGTTAGCACAATGCTGTTACAGCGTCAGTGACCCAGAGAAATCTGGTGCTGACTATAAGGTGTGTTCTCCTTGTGTCTGCATGGGTTTTCTCTAGGTCACACATGTCAAACTCAGGCCCACGGGCCAAATTTGGCCCGTGATATAATTATATTTGGCCCGCAAGATCATATCAAATATGTATTAGAGCTGGCCCGCTGGCCGCTGCGCCAGTATAGCGCATGTAAAACCTAATACTGCAAATCCCAGAATGCTTTGCAAATGCATTGGCGCCGGCCCGTCAGCCCGCTAATCGCCCCCACCTCCTCTCTTTACTTTCATTGGCATCTGCGACCTGTCGCCCAACTCACATGTAATAAACCCCTTACGAAAAATGGCCAAACGAAAGACAGAAAACAGGACCTTTCAAGACAGGTGGGAGGCAGACTATATGTTCATCATTTTAAAAGACAAATCTGTTTGTCTTGTGTATGGAGCCAGCGTGTAAGTAGTTAAAGAATATAACATACGACGACACTATGAAACGAAACACCAGGACAGGTATAAGGATCTGAACGAGAAGCAAAAGCTCCAGAAGGTGGAGGAGATGAAAAGAAGTCTGGTTTTACAGCAAACTTTATTTTATATTTTATTTCTCATTTGTTAATGCTTCTTCTGGAAAGAGTTTAACCAAAACTATTATTAAACATTTATTTTAATAAGAAAAAGTTTAACATTACATATGTTGAAAGAAGAGAAAACATGCAGATGTTGTTGAAAATTTTCAATAAATATTTAGTTTGGCCCACGACTTGGTCCAAGTTTTTAATTTTGGCCCTCTGTGAATTTGAGTTTGACACCCCTGCTCTAGGTGCTCTGTTTTTCTCCCACCCTCCAAAATCATATGGGGTTGGTAGGCTAATTTGGTATAATTGGGTGGCATGGTTTTTTATGGGCTGGAAAGACCTTTTATGATGATGTGTCACTAAAATTTTGAAAATGTAAAACATTTGAGAACAACAATAGAGATATGTTGCTACAATCATATGGAGCTGTTCTTAGAATATTGTGTATTCCTCTGGCCTTTCTATCGAAGGCAAATGTAATTTTGAGAATGGGAGTCCAGTGAAGGTTTACTTATTTGTCCGATTCCTGAAGTGGAAGATTTGTTGTATAAGGACAGATTATACAAATTGGGAGAGTAGGAACTAATCCTAATTAAACATACAAAATTTATTTGGATTTGTCAGAACAGAAGAGATTTATTGTTTCCCCTGGCTGGGGTGTCTAGTATCAGGAGTTGGAATTTCATAATATGATGTAGACCATTAAGGAGTGAGATGAGAAATTTCTTCATCCAGTAGGAATTCAACAACCAAGATAGATGTGGAAGGCCAGTCACTGAGTACATGCTTCATAGTCTTTAGATATCAGGGGAATCAGGGGGTAAATGCAGGGAAGTGGGAAGTGTTAGATCAGCTCTGATCTTACTGAATGGTGAAGCAGACTTGAGGGACTGAATGGCCTCTTCCTGCTTCCATTTCCTATGTTCTTGTAGCATTGTTGGTTTGTCTGGATCATCTGGATTATGTGCTAGGTGAATAATCGGACTTCTAAATTCTCGTAACTTGACCACTATGTGATCACACTACTAGTTAAATAAGTGTTTGATCTAGTTCTGACTGCCTCCACAAATAGAAATGTCTTCTCTATGTTATTATTCAATTATATTTCAGGACTGTGCAAAAAGAACATTTAAAGTATCCAATGGGTTATATTCTGGTTAAAATTTGGCATGTTGTACTTCGTAGACCACATCTGTAGCTAGACCTGAAATATTACATCAAACCGAAGCTTCAGGTTGTCTTCACTTTTCTGGACAGAAGCATTCATGTGACCTTGTTCTCCTCAAAGATATATATGCAGAATTTCTCCCAAGGAAAAGTAAATTCAGGGAAGGTGGATATCATCTAAATTAGCCAAAGGCATGTAAATTAGGGGAATTTATGACAGATTAATGTTATCAAGAAGTGAACACAATAGTTCAAGATCCTTAAGGCAGAAGAAGAATTTGATTTGATGATCTCGGTTTTGTTTCCCTTAATATTGCAAATCATGATGCATATTGAGTGGGTTCATTATTGTTCCCATTAATAGTGCAAGCCCAGTAGGATCACTGTGATCCATTAATAATACAGAACTGGTGGGCTCACTAAAGTTCTCACATCATGAAGACAAGATGGACTTGTAACATTCTCATTGGTAGTGCAGATAATAGTACAAATGTTGACTAAAACCCTGTTAATCAGTTTTCTAATTGTCGCAATATACAAATAAAACTGTGACATTGGGCTCTGCCAATCAAGCAATATCTGTGCAAAGAGAAACCTACTAACATGTCAGTTCAAGGTCCCTTCCTCAGAGATTTCTCTTTCCAAAGATGCTGTGTTCTTCCAGCATTTTCTGTTTTTGTTCAATACTCTGTGTCTCATCACCTTCTTGGTAATAAGTCTCAAGGATTATTATCTTGTGCTTTGTGATTCTCAATTATGATTCTGACATGGCCATTAATTCTAAGCAGAGCTTTCTCCATGGTCAGCTCCACTTCTCCAAAAAAGTTCAAGTGGGTCACATATTCATTTCACCTGAAATTAAAAACAGGAAATGCTGGGAATCCTCAGCCGGTGTGGATAGAGAAATAGAATGAGTGTTCAGAAACAGAATTAGTAGAGAAATAGAATTAGTGAATTAGTGCATGACCTTTCATCAGAATTTCTGGATTTTTAACTGAAATAGAAAATGGCTGTTTGCTTTCTTCTGAACAGGAGACAAATTTAAAGGAATTAGACAAGGAACCCAAGTGGGAACTGAAGTTTCTGATTCAGACTTATTGTCAGAGTACATACATGACATAACGTACAGCCCTGAGATTCTTTTTCCAGCGCAAAAAAAAACTGTACACTGCGCATACATGCAAACAAATAAAGAACTGCAGACAACGAACTGTGTAACACCGAGAGAACAAAAATAATCAATAAAGTGCACAAATAAGAGTCCTTCAATGAGCCCCTGTTTGAGTTTGTTGTGGAAAAGTCATATGGTAGATGGGTAATCATTGTTCCTGAACCTGGTGGTGGGAGTCTTGTGGCACCTATACCTCTTTCCTGATGGCAGCAGTAAGAACAGATCATGTGCTGAGTGGTACGGATCCTTGATGATTGCTGCTGCTCTCTGATGGCAGTGTTACATGTAGATGTTCTTGATAGTGGGGAGGGTTTTGCCTATAATGTCCTGGGCTGTGTCAACTACTTTTTTGGAGGGCCCTATGCTCAGGGGTATTGGAGTCCCCATACCAGACCATGATGCAACTTCAGCACATTTTCCACCATACATCTGTAGATATTTGCCAGGTTTTCTGGTATCGGATCAAACCTCCACAAATTCCTGAGGAAGTAGAGGCACTGACGTGCTTTCTTCATGATGCCATTAGTGTGTTAGGTACAGGAAAGATCCTCCGAGATAGTGACTCCCAAGAACTTAAATTTCCTCACCCTCTTCACCATTGAACCCCCAATGATCACTGGATTGTATCCTCTGGCTTTTCCCTCCTGAATCAGCTCCTTAATTTTGGTGACGTTAAGTGCAAGGTTGTTGTAGGTGCACCATTCAGCTAAGTTTTCAATCTCCCTCTTGTATGCTGACTCATCACTTTCTTTTATATGACCCATTACCGTGGTAGCTTCAGCAAATTTGTAGATGGTGTTATCATCGTAACTAGCTACACAGTCGTAGGTGCAAAGTGAGTAGAACAGGGGGTTAAGAACACAGCCCTGTTGCGCTTCGGTACTGATGGAGATTATGGAGGAGATGTTCCTACCAGTTCTCACCAATTGTGGTCTGGAGTTGAGGAAATCCATGATCCCATTACACAGTGGGATGTTGAGTCCCAGGTCTTGGAGTTTGCTGACCAGTGTTAAATGCCAAACTGTTATCGATAAAGAGCATCCTGATGAATGCATCTTTACAGTCCAGGTATTCCAGGGTTTTGTGTTGAGCCAATGAGATGGCAAACGCCATATTTCTAAGATAAGCGAACTGGAACGTATGTCGCCGCTCAGACAGGAGCTGATATACTTCAACGCTAGCCTTTTGAAACACTTCATCATTGTGAATGGAAGTGCTACTGGTCAATAGTTATTTACGCAGGTTACTGCACTCTTCTCAGGCACTGGTATGATTGACACCTGTTTGAAACAGGTGGGTACTACACCCTGCTGGATTGAGATATTGAAGATATTGGTAAATTGGTCAGCATAGATTTTTAACTCTTGGCTGGGTACTCTGTCCAGGCCAGATCTAGTTCTTTGCTGCTACTGTCATCAAATTGGGTGTAGAAGGCATCGATTTCCTCTGGGAGCAAAGCTTTGCCATCTGCTACTTCACCGGATTTGGTTTTATAGCAGGTTATGGCATTTAGGACCTTCCACAGCAGTTGGGTGTCCAAATGCTTTTCTCAGTTCATACCTGCTCCTACTGTACTGATCAGGACTTAAATGCCTGTGTCTGACATTCAGCATGTTCAAGATTTCATTGTTCATCCAGAGATTCTGGTTGGGGAAAACCTTGAACAATTTGTTAGAGATCCACTCATCCACAGATGTTTTGATAAAGTCTGTGATAGTCCTGTGTTATCTGAAATCTTCTGCCTGAAAAGGTGGAGGAAGCAGATTCAATGATAAGAGACAGAGAGGAAGTGGGGATCTAATTTTAGATGTGTGTTGATATGGGATCAATGACCAAATAAACCTTCATTGATGTATCATTCTATGATTGTATTTCTATCCAAATCATGTTTTGAAGAATGAAATAGATCCTTGCCTAAAATGTGAGAAGTCATAATTGTTTCTTCAGCTTTGCATTAGGGCATAAAATGGGCATTAACAAGCATTTAAACTTTCAGGCTTTTCGACATAGTGCAGCATAACTCATCACATTTGGCATTTGGAGCAGAGATGTGTGATATAAGGGAGATTTCCAGTATCCCTGGGGAATTCACCCTGTGGGAAGTGCACCCAACCCATAGACCCTTACTGAAAAAATCAGAGTTGAAGATGGATGAATGCAGGATTATCTGGGGGCGGTGGCAGGGTTGGGGGGGTGGTGGGTGGGTAGGGCAGTGGTGATTGGGGGGATGGGGACTAAGATTAGACATTGCAGTTATGCCTAGAGTATAGACTGCAGGTTCTTGTGTGACCATTTTTAAAAGGTAAAGGAGGCAAGCAAATAGTACTGTATTCCTCCATGGTCATTTCCCTCATTTACAGATGTACTGCTTTGAATGCCCATCACAAGTTAGCGGCAGCAGTCAGATAGGTCCATGGCACTATGGTTAACTCTGAGGTGCAGCAGGGAAGGGTGAAATCAGGCAGAACAACAGTGATTAGAGACAAGGGGCACATAGAGTTTCTGTGGCCACAAGAGAGACTTCAGGATGATGTATTGTTTCCCTGATTTCAGACTCCAGGGTACAGAATTTCTCTAAGTTGGAACAGCTGAGAGAGGGGGGAGAGCAGCCAGAGGTCATGATCCATATTGCAACCAATGATAAAGGTAGAAAGTTAGACGTGGGCCTTCAGAATGAGTTCAGGGAGCTGGGAAGCAAGTTAAAAAGCAGGAGTTCCAGGGTTGTAATCTTAGATTACTACTCATGCCACATGCTAGAGAAAAGAAATAGGAGGATCAAAGAAAAATCAAATAGGAAAATCGAAGTATTGAGTGTAGGAGTTGGGATGTTATGGTGAAGTTGCATACGATATTGGTGACCTAAATCTGGAGTATTAGAAGATTGTAGCACATTATAGGCCCTTTGACCTGCCATGTTGTGCTAACCTACCCCCCCCCCAAAAAAAACTAAACCTTCCTTAACTCATAATCCTCTATTTTTCTTTCATTTGTGTATCTGTCTAAGAGCCTTTTAAATTCCCCTATTGTTCCAGCTTCTACCACCACCCCCCCTCCAGCAAGGCATTCCAGATGTCCACAACTCTCTGTGTGGGGAAAAACACCCCTTATGTCTCTCCCCTAAACTTACTTCCCTTCACTTTGTACAGATGTCCTCTGAAGTTTGCCAATCTTGTCTTGGGGAGGATAAATGTGCTAGCTGTCTACCTTATCTATGCCTCTCATTATCTTGTAGTCCTCCATTAAGTCACCTCTAATCCTTATTTGCTCCAAAGAGAAAACCCCTAGCTTGCCCCTTAAGACATATTTTCCAATCCAGGCAACATCTTGGTAGATATCCTCTGCACCCTCTCCATAGCTTCCATATTATTTCTGTGATGAGGTAACCAGAACTGAACACAATATTTTAAGTGTGTCTCATCAGAGATTTATTGAGCTGCAACATTACCTCGCAACTCATCCTTACTCTTTTTGTTGTCATTGGTACCAAGGTAAATTATGACATCTGGCTACCCACCTTCCCATTTCAGAATGCTGTGGACATGATCTGTTACATCCCTGACCCTGTCACCTGGAAGGCAACATCCGGTAGTTTCAATCTTGTTCACAGATCCTCTTACCTATTCACCTAACTATCGAATCTCCAATCACTGTAGCTCTTCTCTTCTCCTCCCTTCCCTTCTTAACTGAAGGGCCAGACTGTGGCCCTGATCACTACGATTTGTCTCTGGTAGACTGTTTACTCCCCCTCCCCACAGTATCCAAAACATTAGTATGTTTAGTGTGCAGTTTTCATCTTCTA
Source organism: Narcine bancroftii (assembly GCF_036971445.1). NCBI lineage: Eukaryota > Metazoa > Chordata > Chondrichthyes > Torpediniformes > Narcinidae > Narcine > Narcine bancroftii. Next base: position 39,982,940 of record NC_091469.1, read on the forward strand.
ACTACAAGAACAACATCATTAAAATTGAAAGAGAGGCAAGCAGATTTACAATGATGTTGCTGGGACTTGAAGAACTGAGTTACAAGGAAAGTTTGGACAAGTTATTACTTTATTCCATGGACCATAGAAGAATGAGGGGAGATTTGATTGAGACTTACAAGATTAATTCTGATTTCAATGGAGTAAATGCAAGCAGGCTTTTTTCACTCAGGTTAGGTGAGATAAAAACTAAAGGGCATGGGTTAAGAGTGAAAGGAGAAAAGTTTAAAGGGAACTTTTTCATGTGGAGAGTGGAGGGAGTGTGGAATGAGCTGCCAGCTGAATTGGTGAATGCAAGCTCAACTTTGACAATGAAGAAAAATTTGGACAGTTACATGGGTGGAAGAGTTATGGAGGGATATAGTCCAGATGCAGGTCAGTGGGTCTGGGCAGAATAATAGCTTGGCACAGACTGGAAGGACCTGTTTCTGTGCTGTAGTATTGCATGGAAGTTCGTGCAGTGCAATGCATGACTAAGGAGATGGTGCAGGAGGGAGGGATTAGATAGTTGGGTTATTAGCCTGTCTTCTGGGAAAGATGAGTCCTGTACAAGAGGGATGGGTAACATCTGAACTGGACACGAACAGCTATGTTTGTGGGGAAGTTTGCTCATGCTAGTCATGAGGGTTTAAATTCAAATGGCAAAGATGGTCGGAGCCAGAGTAGCAGGGCAGCAAATGGAGAAGTTGGGGGCATTGCAAATACTAAGGCAAGTATGTCTGAAAGGAAGGGCAGGATAGAACAAGTGATTGGTCACAGTGAGACTCATGGGCTGAGATTTGTTTATTTGAATGCAAGAAGTATAGTAGGAAAGGCAGATGAGCTGAGATCCTGGATCAGTATTTGGAATTTTGATGTGGTCGCAACAGAGACTTGGTTGCAATGGGTACAGAATTGTTAAGTTCAAAGGAAGTGGGAGCAGTGGTTAGTCACGTGGCCCATCAGCCTGTGCTACCACAGAGCATGGCTGATACCATAAACCACACATGTCAAACTCTGGCCCATATATTTGGCCCACAAGATCTTATCAAAAATGTATTAGAGGTGGCCCGCTGGCCGCCGCGCCAGTATAGCACATGCACAGTAACCGCTGTGTCCCAGTGTGAGAGAGAGAGAGAAAAATCCTGGTCCTTGAAAAGTAGTGGTGGGTGGTTTTATAAACACACTGTCGTGTCCCCCCGCCCACCCCCCCACCGCAGCGCGGCCTGGCCGGTGTCAGGGGAAGCCAAGGCCGCTTCCCAGCGCCCGGAACCCCAGTGGCACAGCGTTTCTTGGAGCTGCAGATGGAGTCGGGACGCCGGAGGGAAGATTGGGGCTCCCCGCCGGGCGACGGGGGCGCTAGCCGCCGGCCACCCTGCGCCTTCCCACCAGACCAGCGGCGGGTGCCCGGAGTACACGTGGAGAGCGAGGCTGGTCGGGCAGGTAGGGAGGAACCCCCCGCCAATCTCGGGAGTGGCGTGGGCTGGATCGGGATTAGCCGTGCTCACCTGCTCCTCCACCGCTGACCGGGATCCCAGCGCGGTCCTGAGCACGGAGACTGCCCTGGAAAGGTCCTGGGACACCGGCACGGAAAGAAGAGCAGGGTCTGTAGAACATTACAGATCAGAAACAGGCCCTTAGGCCCTTTGACTCTACCTCGTGAAAATCCAACACTGGAGAAACTCAGCGGGTTAAACCGTATCCTTTATCCAGCAGAGAGGTACCTGACAATGTTTGGCCCTTGATCCCCCTCATCAATGTATGAGCGAAAGTCTGTGGTTCTCGTAAAAACACCAGAAGGGAGAAACTCAGCAGGTCAAAGGGGGTCCGGGAGAAACTCAGCAGGTCAAAGGGGGGTCTGAGAGAAACTCAGCAGGTCAAGGGGAAGGGGTCCGGGAGAAACTTAGCAGGTCAAGGGAGGTCCGGGAAAAACTCAGCAGGTCAAGGGGGGTCCGGGAGAAACTCAGCAGGTCAAGGGGGGTCCGGCAGAAACTCAGGGGGGGCCTGACCTCGCCAGGACCGTTGCCCACTCCCCCTCCCTGCCGCAGGCCGACCCGCGACTCACAGTGACGGGGCCGCTGATCCGCCGAGATGCCGCCCTGCAGCGAGAGCCGATGCCCCCGCACTGTCGTTGTCCAACCCGATCGCCCGCAAACCCCGCCCTCCCGCACACAGGCCTGAGTAAGTATTATGAACTTTAATCTCAGGATAAAACGATCTTCCAATAGTTTCATGTCACAGTGATAAATATATTCCTGGTTAAAAATGGTCCTGCACCTGGATACAAGCTCATTAGGCATAAAACTTGAAAAGTGTGTAAATCAAAGGATATCTGTACCAATGGAAAAAGGGCATGGCAAATAACCCTGCTAGAGTTCATGCCCACAATCAGTCACCCATTTGATTGTTTCAGGAATCATGTTATTCTCCCACATTCTCAATAGCCCTCAGATTTTACTATTCGACAGCACACTAGCAACATTTAACAAATCCTCTATAGAGAAATATTATTTATTGAATATTTTATTTCTCATTTGTTAATGGTTCTGGAAAGAGTTTATCCAAAACTATTATTAAACATTTATTTTAATAAGAAAAAGTTTAACATTACATATGTTGAAAGAAGAGAAAACATGCAGATGTTGTTGAAAATTTTCAATAAATATTTAGTTCGGCCCTCGACTTAGTCCAAGTTTTTAATTTTGGCCCTCCGTGAATTTGAGTTTGACACCTCTGCCATAAACCTTCTCAATTCCTGGACAGGGCTACCAGAAGTAGTGGTAGAAGCAGACACAATAATAGCATTTCAGAAGCTTCTAGATAGACACATGGAGGGTGCAGGTGACATTAAGTGCAAGGTTGTGCATACATATGAAGGGTATGGAGAAATATCTATCAGTCAGGGCAAACAGCAGAGTTGTAGTTTGATTTTGACATTATTTTCGTCATAGACATATGGGGGAATGAGCCTGTTTCTGTCCTAACACTAGGTCGTAATATGAAATTTAAGCTTTATTATTATAAATAATATTCTCCCACAATCAGAATCCAAAAGCAATTATGTAACTGTAATTGCACCCTGGTGAGATCAATTAAATCAATGCAAGACAGAAATCAAACCTGGTCTGTGCAATAAAAATCATAATTATTATGCTTTTAATCTATTGATTGGGAACATTTTCAGAAAGCAGTTGTTCAACAAGTCCATTTGTTCTACACTCTTACATCAGATGTTTTAACTTTTGTGCATCTGAAATGAAAAACCATGAGACAAGAAAATGCATGTTCAGTGACCTCACCTGAGTAGGTTAGCCATCCACAGTAGAATTTTCCCAATTTAGTCTTCATCAATTTCATGAGGTGCAATGAGTGAGAAGTTATAGAATCGAGAACGTTACAGCAAAGTACAGGACCTTCGACACACAATGTGCCAACCCATATAAACCTACTCAACAATCCCTACTGTTAGGTCTGCTTTGTTCATGAATGAGTGAGTCAAACACCAGACTGAGTCGAAATTAAGGTTCTTTGTTCTTTATTGCCGGATTGTAACACTTGCAACTAACAGTGTTAGTTGGAGAAGGCGCATTCTGCCGTTATCAGCAAATGGTGTTTTTATATACCTTAGGCAGACGATGCCGCTTTAGTTGCCCATTCAGAGCCAGCTCTTCAGCGCTTGACGTCCTGCTTTGCGGAAACTGCCAAAATGTTTGGCCTGGAAGTCAGCCTGAAGAAAACTGAGGTCCTCCATCAGCCAGCTCCCCACCATGACTACCAGCCCCCCCACATCTCCATCGGGCACACAAAACTCAAAACGGTCAACCAGTTTACCTATCTCGGCTGCACCATTTCATCAGATGCAAGGATCGACAATGAGATAGACAACAGACTCGCCAAGGCAAATAGCGCCTTTGGAAGACTACACAAAAGAGTCTGGAAAAACAACCAACTGAAAAACCTCACAAAGATAAGCGTATACAGAGCCGTTGTCATACCCACACTCCTGTTCGGCTCCGAATCATGGGTCCTCTACCGGCACCACCTACGGCTCCTAGAACGCTTCCACCAGCGTTGTCTCCGCTCCATCCTCAACATCCATTGGAGCGCTTACATCCCTAACGTCGAAGTACTCGAGATGGCAGAGGTCGACAGCATCGAGTCCACGCTGCTGAAGATCCAGCTGCGCTGGATGGGTCACGTCTCCAGAATGGAGGACCATCGCCTTCCCAAGATCGTGTTATATGGCGAGCTCTCCACTGGCCACCGTGACAGAGGTGCACCAAAGAAAAGGTACAAGGACTGCCTAAAGAAATCTCTTGGTGCCTGCCACATTGACCACCGCCAGTGGGCTGATAACGCCTCAAACCGTGCATCTTGGCGCCTCACAGTTTGGCGGGCAGCAACCTCCTTTGAAGAAGACCGCAGAGCCCACCTCACTGACAAAAGGCAAAGGAGGAAAAACCCAACACCCAACCCCAACCAACCAATTTTCCCCTGCAACCGCTGCAATCGTGTCTGCCTGTCCCGCATCGGACTTGTCAGCCACAAACGAGCCTGCAGCTGACGTGGACTTTTTACCCCCTCTATAAATCTTCGTCCGCGAAGCCAAGCCAAAGAAAAAGAGGATATGTACTTAGTAAATTATCATACCATGACATTGTCCAATGAATAAACTGTTGCTATCCTTCTCTGCTAGTTTCCTGCACATCAATTTGTCATCCCCACTCTTATCTTGAGAGTACAAGGTCACAACTGCATCTTGTTACGGCCCAGCACTGGGTGACTCCTTCTACATTCCCAGCTCATGATGTTTTTACCTAACACTACTCAACAATCTAAACCTTCCCTACCTCACACCCACAACACTGTAATTTTTATTGCATCCATGTGCCTGTATAAGAGTCTTTTAAATGACCCTATTGATTTGACCTCCACCACCACACCTGGCAATGTATTGGCACTCGCCCTAAACTTTCCTCCCCTCACCTCTATCAGATGACCTCTGGTATTTGATACTGTCATCCCAGGATAAAGATGCTGACTGCCCACCTTATCTATGGCTCTCATGATCTTGCAGACCTCTATTAAATCACTTCTCATCTTTCATCGCTGCAAAGAGAGGAGTCCTTGCCTTGCAAGTGATGTTCTCCAACCCAGGCAATATCCTGGTAAATCTCCTTGACACCCTCTCCAGATCTTCCACATCCTGTAATGAGGCGACTAGAATTGAACACAATATTCCAAGTGTGATCTAACCAGAGTTTTATAAAGCTGCAAAATTATCTCACGACTCTTGAACTCAATCTACTGACTAATAAAGGCCAGCATACCATAAACCTTCTCAATTTTTAAAAATTTTTATTTTTATTTGCAACACAGTAGAAGCTGATTCTGGCCATTGACACCTGTGCCAATCAATTGTACTCAATTAACCTGCAAACCTGTGCGTTTTGGAGGGTGGGACGAAACCGGATACCTGGGCAGAACGAACAAACTCCTTACAGACAGCACCGGATTTGAATCCAGATTGCGTGTGTTATAATAGCATTCAACCAGCCGCTGCTGTAACAATACCACCCTCTCAATCTGCATGGCAACCAGTAAACCATTTTATGCTCAATAAACTGGTTGATCTTTCTTTTACTAGTGGCTAATAAATATCTAGAGCTGGTGTATAGGAAAGTGCAAAGAGGAATTTCTCACTTCAGGAGATTGAATCTCTGGAAGTGTCTATCATTCCCAGAGAGCTCTGAAGGTGGTGCCACTGAATACATTCAAGACAGAACCTGCCAGACATTCAAAACACAAGCGAGTGAGATGATTTGGGGAAAGAGTGGGGAAGTGGTGAAGAGACACGATTAAATCAGCCATGCTCTATGGTAGCACAGGCTGAGGGGCCACGTGACTAACCACTGCTCCCACTTCCTTTGAACTTGTGTCAAGACAAATTCATGCCTCTATCAGGTAGCTTTAGGAGTCAGTCACTGTTGGATCATGAATAAGGCTGGATGGACATGCAGTGAAACAAGGTCTATGTCTTCTTTGGCTTGGCTTCGCGGACGAAGATTTATGGAGGGGGTAAAAAGTCCACGTCAGCTGCAGGCTCGTTTGTGGCTAACCAGTCCGATGCGGGACAGGCAGACACGATTGCAGCGGTTGCAAGGGAAAATTGGTTGGTTGGGGTTGGGTGTTGGGTTTTTCCTCCTTTGCCTTTTGTCAGTGAGGTGGGCTCTGCGGTCTTCTTCAAAGGAGGCTGCGGCCCGCCAAACTGTGAGGCGCCAAGATGCACGGTTTGAGGCGTTATCAGCCCACTGGCGGTGGTCAATGTGGCAGGCACCAAGAGATTTCTTTAGGCAGTCCTTGTACCTTTTCTTTGGTGCACCTCTGTCTCGGTGGCCAGTGGAGAGCTCGCCATATAATACGATCTTGGGAAGGCGATGGTCCTCCATTCTGGAGACGTGACCCATCCAGCGCAGCTGGATCTTCAGCAGCGTGGACTCGATGCTGTCGACCTCTGCCATCTCGAGTACCTCGACGTTAGGGGTGTGAGCGCTCCAATGGATGTTGAGGATGGAGCGCGTTGTCTCCGCTCCATCCTCAAGGTCTATGTGATCATGAAGTAAACACCATCACTAATATAGAAATATTTACTTCAGGCAGTTCTGTACATAAACAGATATTACAAAGGCAAGAATCTAAAAGGGTCCAGGAACAGAATGAAATCTATCCCTCTCAATATGTTAAGCCCAGCTCAAACGACAGGAAATTAGAGAGAATATAGTACAGTACAGCAAAGGAACAGGTTGACTGTGCCAACCATAATGTTCAAATCAAACTCCATCTCTGCTGCTTTCACTTGATAGATATCCTGCCATCCTCTTTATATTCATGTGTCTATCTAGATACATCTGCTTCCACAGCTACCCCTGGCATCCACCACACTGTGTGTGTATATATATATATATATATATATATATATATATATACACTCTGTACATCCCTCCTAAACTTTCTCCCTTCACCCTGACCATATGTCTCTGAGTGTGTGACACTTTTACCCTGGAGACTATCCACCCTATAAATGCTTTTCATGATTTTATAAACCTCTATAAGGTTACCAATCTATCTTTGATACACCTGAGATAACAACACAAGTTTGTCCAACCTCTGGGCATAATCCATATCCTCCAAACCAAGCAATATCCTGATAATCCTATTCTATACCTTTTCCAAAGCCTCCACATTCTTCGTGTAATGGGGCAACCAGAATTTTCTACAGTGTTCCAAGTGCGGCCTAACCCAGGTTTTGCATAGCTGAACATATCCTCTTTTATGTTCATTGTCCTGCCAAGTGAAGCCAAGCATAGCATGTGCCTTCTTTGTTTCGACCTGCTTGCGTGGTCACATTGAATGAACCATGGACTTGGACCCAGATCCCTCTGCAAATCAATGCTGTAAAGTGAACTGAGCTAAAAAAAAAATTAGCTACAATATCATGGAATGTCAGAGTAGGCACAAAGGGCTGAATGATATGGAGAACAAGAGAGAACTGGGTTGAAGAAATAGTGGAAAGGGAGGGGATCAATCACAAGAAAGAAACAAAGAAAATGTAAATGAGTGAGGTGGACAGGGAAGAATGGGACATGGGGAGGGAGCAAGAATGAGAAATGGAGAAAATGTAGAAAGAGAAATAAAGAAGGAAGATTGGAAAGAGAGGAGAGAGGGAATGGGAGAAATAGAAAAGAGGAAGAAGGACAAAAGATAGAAAAAGAATGCAGTGAAGAAAGGGACCAGGAGAAGGAGATGTAATAAAAATATAGGGACAAGGAAGAGAGGAAAAGTTAGGGGTGACAGAGAGAGAGGGAAAACAAGTGTACATGGGAGGCAAGCATGGATGAGAAAGGGAAAATAGAGACATGTGAAAGTGACAGGACGAAAAGAGAGAGGGAGGCAGGGTGATAACAGAGAGGCAGAAAGAACAAGGAAAGAGCTGATAGAAAAGTAAGGCAGATGGAGTGAGGGGGAGAGAGATAGTTTAGAGACATTAGGGTAGAGAGATGGAGACAAAAGGGAAAGATTGGTGAAAGACAACAGGGATTCTGAGGGGAAGAGAAATGAGGAAGAGAGAGTGAGAGAAGAGATGAAGAAAGGGAGATCGAGAAAGCTGAGGAAGTTAGGGAAGATCAAAGGGAAATGGTTTAATGAAAGGTACTTAAAGAAATAGATTTCTTGTAAATTTTGGCAGCCCTTCTGACAAGTATTTCTTCATTTTTGTTATTCTGGTATCTGGCAGGTTGCGTGTGAGGCAACCCTTTATTTGAAAGTCTGCCATGGGATCAGAAGGGACAAAAACAGGTGTCACATCTGCAGTCAAAACTCCAAAAGATTTGCAAGAAAGTTGATCTGACAATTACACTAATGCTGCTACTTTTATCTGGAGATGCTATTATCTCCTGGTGCTGACTGTTGCATGTCTGCCTCAAAGAGTCCAACACAGGAGAGAGTGGAAACATAATAATAATTAAATAAAAAAGCCACTCTTTTGAGCTGGATTTGGTTCAAAGTTTGGAGCAAAAGTTGCTTGGAATGTCAAGCAGTACCTTGCCTCTGGCTATGAAATCAAGCTCTTAGCTGAAATGTCGCTTGGAATAAGATAATAGGGTATGTGATAAAAGTCCCCTTTTTTGTGCAATTTTAATTTATTCTGTATACATGAGTGGATGCTGTGTGCAAGACCATAAGTTATCTTTCCATGGTGAAGATAAAACAATTATCACACACAAGCAGGCAGCTCAATCGTTTTCAATCTCTTTCTATTGCTTGAAGTTAATTGGGATAGTTTCCTTATTTTTGTAATTGTGTTAATTGATGAATGTACTTTACAAAATCAAAGAATATTTAAAGATACCAGTTGGAATAGTTGGTGCTTCATTAATGGAGAATTACTCATTTTCATATTCACGTTATGTTGGATTATCTTAGTCAAGTGAAGAAAGAAATGAGATAAAATTAAAATATACTTTCCAATAAATGGGAGCACAGACCTCAAACTGCACAGCTCTCGAAGAGCAAAAACGGGCTATTTGATGTCCTCTCAAAGGGATTTCATTCAGTAAAACTCGTACAGTCATTTGAATTACTGCGAAGAGATATTTTACAAAGTTCTGTTAAATTATAATTTAGGATTTCTAAATCAAAATTATACACATCTTTTCACTAAGTAAAATCATATTTTATCCTTTAGAGATATTGGAAGAACTTGCATTTGTTGCATGTTTTTCCAGCCAGGCTCATTGCCTTGTGTAGTGCTAGTGGAGGATTTTAGGAACATCACTTCCTCCCTGTGGCTTCCAAATGAGGGCGATGATGTTTTGCTCAGCCTGCAAAGGTAATTTCATGCAGGTATCCTCAATGGAGGAGGTCTTGCTTTGTGCAGATTAAGTATGTGTGGGAAAGCTCTGCTTTACAGTCTTGTCTAGTTATAATTGTGTGCCCTGCAACTGTTTATAATTGAGCTAAAATTCTCCCTTTTTTCCAAAGTCCTTAACTTTGATACACCAAATCACATTAAGTATGATAATGCAAGGCAGTGCTCTCAAAGTTTGCATAAGACCAATGGATTTGTATCGCTTGCTTTTCTTTTTCTTTTATCTAACTCAATTTCTAATTGGGGAAATGCATGAAGAATTGCCTTTACTTCGTGACTGAACCCTAGCAGTGATTCCACATGGAACTTGAACCAAATGTCCAGTGCCGGAACAGGCAGGACAATGCATTTGGTTTGTGCCTGTCATTATCCTCTCATGCCACCAGCATTCACCCAACTTGTTTGTTCAGCCTCCAGTTACATGGTGTATCTCCACTGCTCCCTGCCATTCTCTGTGTTGAGAAGTCTCTCTTGACTTTCCCAGATTTTAAAAAATATATATTTTTGTGCTCTACATTCATCAAGCGGATATATTTTCTCCATATCTGTCAGAACTTCTCCATTTCATGATCTCTGTCTTTTATTGGATGGAGAGGTTCTAGAATGTTCAATCTCTCTCAGTGGTTACAACCTCTCAGTTTAGGGCAACAGAGTAGGAGTAACGCTCTTGCTTCATGGTTGCAGTGACTCAGGATTATTTTTGATCTTAACTGCTGCCTGTGTGAAGTGTGTCAATTCTCCTTGTGCTTGTTTGCATTATGCCTGGGTGCTCTGGTAAAAGTATGTTGGCTAAAATGTTAGTTGACCACTTAAATATTGCCTCCAGAATAGAGAGATGGCAGGTGAGTCAGGATGCAGTTGTTGCAAATGTGAGAAAGAATAAGTTCCGAGATAAAAATATATGGTGGAGTGAGATTGATCTAAGAACCAGATTCATCTCAAAGGCTTTCTTTTGAGTCAAAGTTAAAAATGGAGGTAATCTTTCTTTGTGATTCACTTCTTGCATCTTTCCAGCTGCTTGACTATACTGTGAAAAAATTGCACTCTGAGAATTTACTTTGTAAAAGCTCTCAGAGAAAATTGGCTGGGTTTGTGTATGAACAAAATGTGTATATACTGCAAGAGGTTAGGTGTGAGTAAATGTAACCAGAATTGAACAAGATTTTTGGTGTGATCACATCTGGGGCTGTTACTGTTTTTAAAATCGATGTATGAGATTAATTCAATATGCAAAAGTACTGGATAAACTCAACGAGTCTTGCAGCATTCCTTATGTAGAAAAGAGATGTAACAATTTGAAGTCTGAGTCGTTCATCATGGTATGAGCAGAAAGTAGGCAGGTGCCTGAATAAATGGTGGGGAGGGGCAAAGCACAAGGCAAGATGTCATAGGTGGATATAGATAGGAGGGCAGAAGAGGTGGGGGGGAAAAAAACTGGTAGAGTCTCATTGAGACATTCAAAATATTGAGAGGATTTGACAGGGTAGATGCTGAAAGGCTGATCTTTTGTCTGGAGAGGGCAAATAAGAGGTTAGATATTAAAGGCTGAAAGTTTGGTAAAGAAATTTATTTACCTAAACTATGGTGAACTTTTGAAATTCTCTCTTCAGAGGGACACAAACTTAGAATATATTCAATGCTGAAGGAAACAGATTTGGAGATGAATCATGTGATATATAGAAACAGACACTAAAGTAAGGAAAATAATTAGTCTTGATCTTATGAGCAGGTGGAATAAACTTGAGGTTAAATGGCCTATTCCCACTGCTATTGGTTATTATTATGTCCAGTAAGACTCTTTGCTTCTCTTGCACTTAATACCTTGCAATAGTTTTTACAAAGACAAAATATTGAAAGCAGCAAATACTTCTTTACAATGTTGTTTTGCTATCAATGTTCAACACAGTGGTAAATAATACTGAATCCAAGTGTTTTATTAACCATTGGAGGATGTGTGGTAACTAATTACAATGAGGTGCCATTGCTGGCTCCCACAAGTAAAGTTGTGAAAATGATCAGGTCCATTGCAGCAGGCTCATTGAGAGAAACTTGCTGAGCAGGATACTGGGCAGAGCTCATCTCCTCTTCCTCATAATAATTTCTTGACATCTTTCACACCTGACTGAAAGAGGCACTACCAGGGTGTGTTTGAAAGAGAAAGTCAGAGAGAGGGGAAGCGAAGGGAGGAGAAGTTGATTAAATCCTACAGTGATGCCGATCACCATTAATAATGAGATACTCATGATGCAGCAATAAAAAGGACACAGCTTGAAATGGCAGTACAGTTGGCCTGGTTAGCAGGGTAGCTCATAGTGGTCAGTGTAACAGTATTACAGGGGCAGTGACCCAGATTCTAATCTGACACTGTATAAGGAGCTTGTGTGTTCTCTCCATGTCTGTGTGGGGTTGCGTCCAGGTGCTCCGGTTTCCTCCCACATTTCAAAAATGTATGAGGGTTGTAGGTATTTGGGGTATTTTGGCGGTATGGGCTTGTGGGCCTGAAGGGCCCTGATACTGTGCTGTGCATCCACAAAAAAACCTGAGGAAAAATTGAAATAAATCTCACAGTTTGGAATCAAAGTGGATTCAGCAGAGCACATTGAAGGTATGAACCTTAAACACAAATTTAGAAAATTCAGAATCAGGAAGCAGTTTTAAACCAAATTAGTTCAGACTAGAAATTGTCTCCTGAGTAGAGAAATTGAATCATTAGAGGTGTGATGTGATGATGTGATGAGGTAGCTGTGACCAAAAGGATCTTCCTCAGCTGCTTGTGAACGATGTTAGAAGGCAACCCCGCCCGCCGAGCGCCAGTCGGGACGCGGCGGCCGGTGTGTTCGTTGGGTTCTTCTCCGCTCTGTGTTGTTCGGTTCGCCCCGCCCTCGCCCCCACCCACGCCCTCGCCCTCACGCTCACCATGGCAAGGCAGCCCTATATCAACAGGCTGATTAACCTGCCCGAATGCCAGGATGTGGCCATCTGCGGCATCAATCCCTTCTCCCTCTGGGCCTCCTTCCAGGATGGCAACTTCAAGAACATCAAGAAAGAACAAGTTGAATGCATCCTGAATGACCATGCTGATGTTGGTCATGTTGGGAAATAGAAAGTTTACTGTCCTACTATCTCAAAGAAGAAAATATTCTGCAATTGAAGGTCAAATCCAATGTCGATTGGGAGAAGTGCAATGCAACGATCCACAAATTGGAAAAGTTACTGATTGTTTTAGAGGCTGCCCAACAGACTGAATATGGAGGTGGAGAAAATTATTAAATTCTTGAAAGCTTCCAATTTCTGATGTTGCCATGGGCCGACTGTGCTACTCTGCACCTCCTTGTAAGCTTGCCTGCTTCAGCACCCGTTCCTCTACAAACACTGAAATTAATCATAAGATCTGGTTAAGATTTATTGCAATGTTACTCCTTAATGATTTCTAGACTTTTTAAACTGATTGCAAATGTAACAGGAGCACAAGTCAAAACAATCTTCTATGCCAAGTGCAACAAATGTCAATAAAGTTCAAGCACCCACTTCTAAAAAAAAACGGGGAGATGGGAGATGCACATTGGAGGTGGGTGAGCGGGAAGGTGAGGCAGCAGGTTATCTTCTGAGGTGAGGGCTGATAGAGCTAGAGGAAGATTAACTTTTAAATGTTTTGCAGTTTCTTCACTTTGACAGGTCCTTGTCATTTATGGTTTGTATTTGTTAGGAGTAGTGGGTGGCTATTTCATTCTATCAAGTGAAAGAATTGACTTGATCTCACCGAAACACACAGACTCCTTGTTGCAGAAGTTTCTGCTTTCTGAATAGAGAATTCAGAAATGGAAAATGGCCGTTTAATCCTTAACTTGTTCTGCTATTAATATAGGTGGGTGATTCTCTGTCTTGTCACCCTGTCTTCAACCCTTAGTTCGGCAGTCCTTTGGACATTTGCTCAACACAGATCTATTACTCTAGCTTGAAATGTTCCATTGACCCAAGATGTCAATTTGTGCTGCTTCTTTGAAGCATATCTAGCCTGTATTTGCTTTGAGTAGAACAATCCTGTCAGACTTTTTTTTAACCCTTCTTCATTCGCTGTACTCCTCAAGTACCTTTTTGTAAACCCTGACATATTCAATTTCCAACATTTATGCTAAAAGGAGTTTTGGGTCATAATCACTCTGTGTAAAATAAAATGTTTACTCCATCCCACTTCATCTTTTGACCATCATTTTAAATCTGTCCCTAATTCTTAAACTGTTTGCATGTGGAAACAGCTTCTGATCTAAATCAGTTATGAATTTGAATATTTCTCAAATCTCCTCTCCTGCTTCCCTGGTCTCATCTTGTTGCTAAAATCCCTGGAATCTTGACTGCACTTTCTCCAGAATTTTATATCTTTCCTGCAGAGTCATGACCAAAACTTAGATGGAATACTTATATTTTTAGTCTAACCAACATTTTATGAAGGGTTGATGTAACCTCCCAGTGTTCTGCACCTCTATATATGATTTACAAGATCTTATAAACCTTTCAGAGTCTCTTGCCAGAATTTAAGTACAATTGAAGTGCTCTGTTCCTCCCATCCTTTCAAGCTGTACCATTCAGTCCATGGTGACTCTCCTTGTTCTTTTGGTGAAGTATTTCATTTCACACCTCTTAATGTATTAAATTTCAACATCCCACTTGTCTGCCCATTCAACCAGTGACATCTTCTTGCAGTCCCTTATTATCTTTTCTATTGTTTGTTATGCTCCCAAGTCCTATGTCTGCACCATTTATAATTATGTCCTGGATATCACCAGCACTCACTCTTCAAGCACACACTGCTCACTGGCCTCCTGTCTGAGGAAGGACCATTTGCTAGTCCCTGCTTTCTGTCCTTCAGCCAGTGTTTTATCTAAATGTCACTAATCCTTTTATTCTTTTGGCAGAGAAGCTTTCCAGACCTCCAATCCCATATGTCTGATGGAATTCACCGTTGCTATATTCATGTAATTCAGTTTGATTCCTTGTTTGATGAGCTCATATTTGCTAAATGTTTGTGTTGATGAAGATTCTGTTTCAGAACATGTGTTTTGTTCTCTTTCTCCCCAGCGCTGGACAAGCTCAGCACTCAGCACCTTTACCACCCAACACAGGTGGAGATTGTGCAATCGAATGTGGTATTTGACATCAGCAGCCTGATGCTGTATGGGACTCAGGCTGTGCCTGTGCGCCTCAAGATTCTCCTTGATCGCCTCTTCAGTGTGCTTAAGCAAGAGGAAATGCTGCAGATCCTGCATGGCCTAGGCTGGACTCTTCGAGACTATGTCCGTGGTTACATTCTTCAGGTAGGAATGAATGGGAAGTGTGGAGAAGGGAAGGGAGCTGATCTGAGTCCCAGTATGTCTTTCTAGCCTTGTTCTTCTCAACTAGTTTAAAATGAGATGGAGCACTTGCATCAGTAAACCTTGCTATTCACATTCAGTTCTGCACTAGCCAACTCATTGGGTTTGTTGCCTTGAAAGTTGAGAACCATTTACACAAATTTCTACCCAAATAAGCATCCTGTACATCGCTATCTTGTTAATGTGTTCCAGGGCTGAGAAATTGTGGTCATTTTAGCATACTGCACCTTTTTGTGAGCTTTTGTCAGCTGATGTGTTCCTGGGTTGGAATCTGTCTTTCACTCTATCCAGGATCTAGAAACTGCAATGGCCTCTGTCCAGACCTGGAAGACAATTGAAGGTTTGGAAAGATTTGTTCTGCTGAGAATTTCTGCCTCAAGTCTTCAGTGAAACCCACAGTAGGAGTGTTTGAGCATGCTGACCATCTCAAGGAGCTTGCCCATGATCCGTCCAGGGTCAGCTTTGAACACCAAAAGAGCATTTTTTTAAATAGTAAAAATATATTTCATTGCATGGGTCTCTTAACAATAGGATCATGGAAGGCTGTAAGTTTGGCTGAATGGCCTGTGATTAAATGTGTGTTCGATATGATGAGCTTCTTGATCCACTTCCACAATAACTTACTTTTTTAGGGTAAATAATGGTAGGTGCCTGGTATCCTTTCCTCAAGATCAGGGAACCCTCTAGCATCATGTTAATCAAAGAATGTAGTTGTTCTTGCCAAGATCAGTAACAGAGGTCAGAGCTGAGAGTGATTGCACCCAGATGTGATGTTCTTTGTGTTTTCAGGATGACAGTTCCTAAATTCATCACAGATTTCTATTTTACTTGAGGCTCATTCATCTGCTTCCCTGGCCTCTGAACAAATGAACAAGCCTTGCCTGAAAATTTCAATGCTGTTATTGTGCCGTCAAATTTTCTATTTGAAGGCTTTCAGAATTAGTTGCTGCACAGAGACTGAAAAGTGAATTTAACTCCTAATGTGTTCTGTACAGCTTATTGTTGATGATGAAGATTATTTAGTGGATCTTGGTTGCAGCAACTATGAGTATGAACAGGTGTCATCTACCTGAGATAAAATCTATCATCCACCAGCATGAATATGTTGACCATAGCTGAGCTCAATTATTAAGACTTTAAGACTTGTGTGGGACAGAAGACATCTGTTTAAGGTGAGTGGAGAAAGGTTTAGGGTTTTTTTTTACATAGAGAGGGGTAGATCCTGAAATGCATTGACAAGGGTGGTGGTGGAGACTGATACAATAGGGACATTCAAATGACTCTTAGATAGGCACATAGATGTAAGAAAAATGGAGGGTTATGTGTGTGAAATAGGGTAGGATTAAAGTGATGTGGAGTAGTTTTATATTGGTCAATACAAGATTGTGGGCCAATCTTGCTATAATTTTCTAAGTTCTATTATATCATCCCTCCTTGAATTAATAATTGACCATTAGATATTCAGGTTCTCCTCAACTTTCAATGGGGTTACGTTTCAGCAAACCCATTGCAAGTCTAAAAGATTGTAAGTTGAAAAAGATTACCGCACCTACCATTTTTTATAATTAAATTTTGAAAACCTTTATTCTACACTGAAAAAAAACCATTAACGTACACATCTGAAATCACACTGGGCACAAAAAATGTTTGAAGCATTGAACTAAAATAATTGCTTGATGGTGAGGATGGCAGGGATTCTAAAGCCTCAGGTTCATCATGAGAGAGTAGCGAACTGCATATCGCAAGCATGGAAACAGATCAGAATTCGGAATTGAAAGTATGGATTTGAACCATTGTAATTTTGAAAAATTATAAGTAGGGGAGCAACTGTAATTTTATTAAATCTACATGTAAAAGTCTCTGGATCTGTTTCATCTGCAAATCTATCCACAATACTTAATTTCTGAGCTGACCAGAGTTTTAGGGTTAATGCTGAAGGTTGGACAGAGTTCATGTTGAGGCTTTATAAGGCACTGGTGAGACCTAATTTGGAATATTGTGAACAGTTTTGGGCTCCTGATTCAAGAAAGGATGTGCTGATGTTGGAGACTGTTTAAAGAAGATTCACTTGGATGATTGCAGGAGTGAGGAGTGTTTGACAGCCTGTATTCATTGGAATTTAGGCGAATGAGGAGGGATCTCATCGAAATGTTTTGAATTAATTATATTAAAATAGTGAGCCTTCCAGAAGGGAAAGAGGGTCCAGATTCAATTTGTTTTTTTTTCCAAAATGGATCCCTGAAATTTTGGGAGAGCAAAATTTTGAAGATCCAATTGAAATTGAAAGAACTCATAGGGTTCTGAGAGCAAAACCTTTTCCAAACCAAAAGACGCCTTCTATGTTAATCAAATTTTTACATTATTAAGATAGGGAGAAGGTTCTAAGTCTTGATGTGAGAGGGGGAAATGAATGAAAAGGCCCATTTTAATGGAACAGAAATAAAATTTTATTATATCCTGATATGAGTGAAGATTTGCTGATGAGGAGAAAAGAATTCAACCTGGCTAAGAAACCTCCTTTTGATAAAGGCTACAAATTTGTGATACCTTACCCTGCGACTTTGAAGGTTTTCATACCGGGAGACTAAAATAAATTCTTTTCTAATTTTGCTCAAGCAGAAGAATTCAGTTGGGGTCTCCCTAGAGGCAGCCCCAAGAAGATGCTCATCGCCACTGGAATGAACTATTTTCTGTTTCCTATTTCATTATTATTAGAAAAGCAAAAATTTGTCAGACAAAAGAAATCAGAATAAGAATTATTCTTTTTTTCTTTTTGATTTCTTTGATGTGATTTTAGTTGTAGATAACAAATTAATTAAAGATTATATAGTAAATGTACCAATGGAATTTGGAGGAATGGGAGGTACTAATTGCTACAGAATTATGTGTGTTTTTGTGACCTTGATCCCAGCCCATAAAATGGAGGGAGCTAGTGTTGTATATTATTTAAACAACATTTACAGGGAAGGTTTTGTTCAGTCAATATATAGTTATAAGTGTGGGATTATGTCTTTTTTGAGAGTTTATCTGTTTTCTTCTTTATTTGGATTGTTGGAGGAGATGCGTACTGATACATAGGATATCAAACAGTGGGGTTTGCGAGGGAAGGTAATGGATGTAACATGAAAGGGATTGATTATAGTTTACCAAGTTGAGTAAGGTAATAAAATTTGTAAATTTTAATGTTAATGTGTTAAACAGAACTATAAAAAGGAAGAGAGCTTTAACACATATTAAAAAAATGGGAGTCAATATAACTTTTCTCCCAAGAAACACATTTAACTGAAAAAGAACACAAAATTAAAAAGGGACTGGGTTGGATATGTAGTATCTTCTTTGTTTAATTTTAAGGCAAAAGGTGTGGTAATTCTAAGAAAAAGATTCTTCCAATTGAAATTCAAAATGTTGTGACCGATCCTGCAGAGGTACGTTGCCAAGTATATTCTGAATTCTGAACTTTTAAAAAAATTATATGCTCCAAATATTGATGATGAGAAACTTATTCAAGAAACATTTCTTAATTTAGCAGAGGCACGTGAAAATATTTTAATAGGAGGGGATTTTAATTTCTGTTTAGATCCATTGTTAGATGGAGCCACTCGAGTAGCAATGAGAAGAAAAGCAGCAAAAGCTACTTTGATATTAATGAGAGACTTGAATTTAATGATGTATGGAGGAGAATTCATCCAAGAGAGAAAGATTATTCATTTTATTCAAGTAGGCATGATTCTTTTATAGAATTGATTTATTTTTAATTTCAGCACAACTGAAAACTAGGATTCTTGAAGCTGATTATAAAGTAAGGATGTTATCTGATCATTTGCCTTTATTAATAATGATTGAAATGCCTAACAAAGAGAAAACAATTTATAGATGGCAATTGAATTCATTATTATTGAAAAGAAAAGATTTTAGTGAGTTTGTTAGAACACAAATGTGGACATTTTGTGATATAAATTTGAACTCTATAAATGATAAGTTTATTATATGGAATGCTTTGAAAGCATATCTAAGAGGTCAAATTATAAGTTTTACTTCCAAAATTAATATGAGAGAGATGGATCAATTAGAAAGAGAAATAATAGCTTTGGAAAAGGATCTTCAAAAACAGGGTTCTGAAGATAAATGTCAGCAATTAATTAATAAAAATCCAGTATAATACATTATAAACTTACAGATCAGAGAAAGCAATTACAAGAACGAAATGAAAATATTATGAATTAGGTGAAAGATCACATAAATTACTTGCTTGGCAATTAAAAACAGAGTAGATTTCAAGAACAATTAATGCAATTAAAAATGGCACTAATGTTATTACTTATAAGCCTCAAGAAATAAATAAATTCTTTAAGGAATTTTATTCAAAATTATATAGCTTGGAATCTTTATAAGTCAAAAATAAAATAGATATTTATTGTAGATAACTTTGCCAAGATTAGGTTTGGAAGAACAAATTGAACTGAGTGCTCTCTTTACTCAGTTAAAGGTGAGGGAGGGTATGAGTTCATTACAGAGTAATAAATCTCCAGGAGAGGATGGATTCCCATATGAATTTTAAAAATAATTTAAAGAGTTATTAATTCCTATCTTTATGGAAGAACTAGATAAGGCTTCAGAACCCCATACACTCCCAGAATCATTTTCAATGGTAATAGTTACAGAGATACCTAAAAAAAATAGAGACCCTTTAAAGCCTTCATCTTATAGACCTATTTCATTATTAAATGTGGATTATAAGACTGTTTCAAACATTTTGGCAAATAGAATGACTAAACTTCTACCTAAATTAATAAATATGGATCAGACAGGTTTTGTAAAAAAGAGATAGTTAGCTGAAAATTTGGACAGATTAATTAGTATAATTCACTTATTACCAAAAAAAATGGAGAATTGAGTGTTGCAGTAGCTCTAGATGCAGAAAAAGCGTTTGACAGATTGAAATGGGAATTTTTATGGTGTGGAATAAATTTGGATTTGGACTGACCTTTGTAAATTGGATTGTTATTATATAATAATCCTAAGATAAAATAATGGATAAGTATTTGCACCATTTCAGTTGGTGAGGTCAAGTAGATAAGGATGTGCCTTATCTCCAGCTTTGTTTATTTTGGCTATAGAACTACTTGCAGAAGTAATTTGGAAATCAATGGATTTAGGGTGATAAGAAGTGCATAAAATTAGTTTATTTGCAGATGTTGTTTTAGTATATTTGACTGAACTTGAGACTTCTTTTATGAAAACTATATGTTAAATTGGAAGAATATGGAAAAATTTCGATTTATAAAATAAATAGGGATAAAAGTGAAATTATGAATTAATGGAAGGGGACTATAGTCAATGCCAAAGAGATACCCAGTTTAAATGGACAAAAGATGATATTAAGTATTTAGGGATTCGTACAGATAATAATCTTTAAAAATTATATTAATTGAATTATTAATCTTTGGTCAAAAGAGTTGAGTAATGGATAAATTTACCTATAACTTTAGTGGGAAGGGTTAATTGTATTAAGATAATTATATCTCCAAGAATACAGTATCTTTTTCAAACATTGCCTATTTCAAGAATTGAACAAACATGTAAGGAAATTCCTCTGGAAAAGTAAAATGTCAAGACTTTCTATCGAAAAATTGACATGGAAATATGAATTGGAAGGTTTACAGCTTCCTAATTTGAAAAACTACTATTGAGAAGCCAGAAATGAAATTTCTTACTCTTTTTTAAAGAGAAGAAAAATTGACATGGGTGAAAATAGAATTGAATAACATCGGAGAGAGAAAAGCAGAATAATTCATATACAAATGGGATGTAAAATTGATGGTTGATGTAAAAGAAGCACCATTGTTGAAGCATCTGATTAATATCTGGAAATAAATAAATGATGAAATTGGTGCCTAAAATGCCTTTGACTCAAAATTCTCATATCTTTTTCAAAAGAGAATGTATTTTTAAATATTTGATTTCCTAAGGGGATTATAAATGTTGAAGATTGTTATGAAATAAGTCAATTAATGTCATTTGAACAATTGAGAAATAAATATAGAATAATACAAAATACTCTTTTTTTGTTATTTTCAATTGAGAGCATATTTGAGGGACAAGTTAGGACTGGTTAGGTTGTTACATGGTTGGAGTGAAGTAGAAATTCTTATTAGGAGAGGAATTGTTGAGGTTTACTTCTATAATATATTCTTTATTACAAATAGGAACACCTAAACATTGAGTTCATAAATCTAGACTGAGGTGAGAACTAGGTTTGAATATTGCAACTGATGAGCAAATCTTTGCAGAGATTGTATGACTAACACTATTAATATAAGGCATAGATTAGCTCAGTATAATTTTTTACATCAGTTTTACATCACCACAAAAATTGAATAGATTGAAATTCGACTTATCAGATCAATGTATTAGGTGTGGTGAGGCTGCAGGAACTTTTTTTGCATTCATTTTGGTCTTGTCCTAAGGTAAGATCATTTTGGGTGGATTTAAGGAACTTTTGGAACAAGTTACAGATTTTGTATTTCTGCAAAACCCAGACTTATTTTATTGGGAAATATTGAACGAACAAGACCTAAACTTAAATTGTCAATATATCAATTGGAATTTATTAAAGTTGCATTAGCAGTGGCAAGGAAATGTATTAGAGTTACTTGGAAATCAGATATATATCTGGGTTTGGCAAGATGGAATGCAGAAATTCAAAGTTGTATTCCCTTGGAAAAAAATACATATAATTTGAGAAATAAATATGCTACATTTTTACAAATTGGCACCCATATACTCAAAATTACCTTTAAATTTGTAATATTGTGCTTCTGGACCTGTGAAAATCTCCTCTGAATTGTATTAAATAACTCTGTTTAAACGTGTTTGTTAGATGTCATCCCTCTGTGCAATCTTGAAAGCTTCTTACTTCATTTATTTTATATAACTATATTGCTTCTTTATATATTAATTATTTTGAGGGTGGGGGTTTGGGGGGAGGTTCTGAGGGGATATATACCATCATGTATGTAGTTTCTAGATTCTTTTCTCTTTTGCAATTTGTATTATTACATTAATCTTTGACTATTACATGTATAGAGAAAATTTAAAATAAAATGTTCCAAAAAAAAGCAGCATCTGCTTAGAACAGAAATGCATTGGAATTTCTTCAGCCAGAGGGTGGTAAATCAATGGAATTTGTTGCCACAGGCGGTTGTGAAGG
This sequence comes from Narcine bancroftii, assembly GCF_036971445.1. Lineage (NCBI taxonomy): Eukaryota > Metazoa > Chordata > Chondrichthyes > Torpediniformes > Narcinidae > Narcine > Narcine bancroftii. Next base: position 40,004,964 of record NC_091469.1, read on the forward strand.
CCAGGTTATTGGGTGTAATTAAGACAGAGATTGATAGGTTCTTGATTAGCCAGGGTATCAAAAGTTATGGGGAGAAGGCTGGGCAGTGGGGCTGAGTGGGAAAATGGATCAGCTAATGATTAAATTGTGGGACAGACTCAACAGACTGAATAGCTTATTTCTGTACCATTGTCTTAATGGTTTTATGGACTAACTAGTTGTGTAATCTAGGACTTAGAAACAAAGTGTAATCATTTATAGTAAAGTCTTACAGGGGCCAAAATGAGAATCACCCTTTGGAAATTTGGAATGTGCTTCTATAAATGAAAATTGATGGTTGAATAATTGTTAATATTGTTTGAGATTTAAATTTTAAAATTTAGTCATACAGCACAGTAACAGGTCATTTTGGCCCACGAATCCGAGCTGCTCAATTACATCCAATTAATCTTCAGCCCCTGGTATGTTTCGAATGGTGGGAGGTACCCTGAGCCCCCAGGTTACATGTGGAGACATGCAGAGAACATACAAACTCCTTACAGATAGCGTGGGGTTCGAACCCTGGCCCTGATCTCTGATGCTGTAAAGGCATTGCGCTAACCAGTTTGCCAACCATGCTGCCCATTGAAGGGAATTTATTTATCCATGTCTCTCTGAACAGCTCTTGAAAAGTTGATGAAATAATTATGACTATTCTTCATAGATTGGTAGACTTTTATTAAAGATATTATGGAGTAAGGAATATATATAGAGTTGGGTCAAGAGTTGGCCATTGAACAGCAGGACAGGTCCTCTTCATTGTCATAGATATATTTTGTGGTATTTTATAATTCTCTGGTTTTCCATTTTCTTGTTCATTATTGTTCACAATTGATTACCACCCTAAACTCACAAAAATCATTCAGAGTTTTGCCTATTACTTGAAGAAATTGTTGTTAAATTGTGAGTCCTGTAGTAATGTTCATTAGGGTTCCCAACTGAGGCGAATTGGAGGGTGATCATGATGCAAACACCCTTGGTAGAATGAGTAACCTGCTACCATTAGCTATATTTTCTTGACTTTTGCTGCTTTGATGATCCAGGTAACCGTAGTAAAAATATCTGTAGCTGCTCAGCAGATCAGGCAGTATGTGTGGTGAGAGAATCAGTCAACATTTCATATTGATGACTTTCCATCGGTAAAAGTGGCTGAGCACTAACTCCATGCCCATCCAATGGGATCTTTGTCTCCCAGCCTGACTTGTGAAAACACTCTTCCTTGGCAAGAGGTTGTCTCACAAGACAATTGCCAGCAAGAAAGCAAAAACTATCGCCATAACACTTGTAGTACTCGTGACAACAATTTTTGCACAGATTGTAGCATGTATTAAAATGGCAGATTGTTGCTGCTCTGACATGTATTTGACAAGAATCGTCATAATTATTTTGTCAACTTTTCAAGAGCTGTCCAGAGAAGCGTAAAGAATTCCCTTCAACCCTATCTTCCCATCAGTCATGTCCATCATTTCTTTGTTTATGTAGCAGTTACCCCAAGGGATTTCAGCACAGAGTTCCAACACATGCTGTTGCTCCACATGAACATCTGGCTTTGGCCATCACAACATGACCATTATTTCTTTCTTGTCCACCTGTGTAGCTTTCCAGCATCATGTCTTGCCAGCTTTTTTGGGATCATTACATTGTGTCCCCTCTCAAAACAAACCTGGTTGTTGGATAGTGAATTCCATTTCTGATGAAAAGCTCCCATTCTTTTACATTGTCCTGTCTGAATCTCTCCACCCATGGTGTCTGTTCAACACTGGATCTTTTTGTGCAGCTCCTGCTGTTTCCACTTGCATAACTAGGAAATAATTACCTGCAACCTGTACACTAGCACCTCATTTAAGACTCATTCTCAGGAGTGAAAGCACAAATGGGATCAACAATAAGAAGGAACATCTAGCTGTATAATGAGAGACTGCTGCCATGCTGTCACATGTCTGCCTTTTGGTGTTCCCACAGTGATGAATCACCCATGACCTGGTGTGGAGAGGTTGCTCACGAAGTTTGGTATTGAGTGGGCTAGAGAACGCTATGCAGTAATTGAAGTGTGTGGTTCAGATTACACTCAGCCAATGCAGTGAGTGAGGGACTGGCAGTGCCTGCTGCATATGTTGGCAGACCATCTGGATCCCTAGATCTCTCTCATCACCTTGTGCTAGGTGTGATGGAAGTCACTGACACTCTCCCTCTCTCTGATTGGCTGCCCAACTCCCTCTTGCATTGAGATTTCTCTGTGATAACAAGCTCGATGGGCGGTGGTCAAAGTGATCTCTGTCCTTCTGTACATTTCTGAGACCCAGACAGCCTAAAATACTGGCACCACCAATGCTCTAGATATAAAAAAAACTTCCAAATTCATTGGCAATGGCAGTGTAAACCTACCAATTCTAACACTTGGTTTGTTTTGTTGGGCAGGGGGTGCTGTTTGCATGCTGGATAAAGACTCCAACAACTGCTCTTCTACTCTGAGCTCCAACACAGGAAGAGGAAATAGAGGAAATGGAGAAGGGGCATTCAGGTCAGAGTGAGAGCATAGAATTCATGCTTAAGCAACACATTGGAAATCCAGTGTCAGTGGCAGAAGGTATGCACCACCTCCCGAACAATGTGCCCACCTGCCCTATCGAGTATCTCCTGCACACCTTTGATGCAATCTTTGTTCTGCATCAGTTAGTTCAGAATCCACAGCACCAGATCAGAAGCAAGTCACATTTGGATTGTTTCCTCTGGTGGGTCAGAGGCAGAGGGGTGATCTGATAAAAGTATGCAAAATTTTAAAAGGGTAGATTATCAGAGTCTTTTCTCCTTGGGTGGAATTGTCAAATACTACAGGACATAATGTTGAGATGAGAGAGGGAAAATCTGAAGGAGATTTACAAGGTAATTTTCATCCAGTTGGTGGGAGGTGCCTGGAATGTGCTGACATGGAAAATAGTAGAAACAGAAATGATAGTAATGTATAAGAAGCATTAGACAGTCACATGAACAGGCAGAGAATAGAGCAACACAGACCTAGTGAGACAGATGGGATTGGAGTAGATTGGCATCCTGACTGAAGGCTGAAAGGCTTGTTCTTGTGTTTGACTGGTCTTTATTCAATAATAATTCTGATGCCTCAAGAGCAGAGGAAGCATGTGACAAAATAGTGTTGAAATCTGACACCATATTGTATCAGATCTAAAATGACCTGAACTCAGTAGGGGTTTACAAATTGGATTGTTACATAACCTGCCATTGGTGGGTGGAATTTTTTTAAAAACTGCACAGGTAGGCAAACCACCTCAGAGGTAGATTGCCGACCCGTGTTCATGCACTGTGTAACTGCTGCTGTTCAATTTGTAAACCATTAATGGCTGCTCGGGTAGAAAATGATGGCAGCGCTTGTGTGCAATGACCGTCTTCCTTACCCATAATCCCCCATGCCGCTGGACTTCCAGGTGCATGGGGGATTATGGGTAAGAAGGACAGCCCCGACTCTGCTCCCCTGCCAGCCCACTCTAGTCCCTACCGGCCTGACAATGGTCCTCTCCCAGCCCCAAATCTGTGTTCCTCCCCCGGCCCTGACAACATTCTAACTTCGCACTTGCCCCAGCCCCAGCAGCGTTCACCCGCCCCCCCCCCCCCCCCCCCCCCCCCGGCCTCTTGCATTTTGGAGGCCAACACAGGGAACAGAATATTCCCTGTGGGGCCTCCGACAATGCAGTGAGTGTGTGACACATCATTCACTGCATCACCGAAGGGTTGGGAGCACCCTTAAATTGCCCAGTCACCATTCGCTACACAGGTAGAATACACGGATCCCAAGCAGCTTCAGTCTGAAAGTCTTTGAAAGCTTCAATCTTTTTTATAGACTGTAGCTCATTTTCACCTACTCCCAAAGTCAAGTATGTCAAGTTTTGTTGGACAGTAACACACTTGTTTTGTTTAATGTTGGCAGTTTTGCCGATGCAATTTTCTAAATTTTTACTTGAGTATTTCAAATTCCTTCACTTCTCCAGCTGAATACCTCAAGAAGTAGAAACACTTGAGTCTGTTGGTCCTGGAATCTGAAGCAAAGTAGGGAAACTGCTGGAGCAACTTAATGGGTCATGCAACATCTGTGGAGGCAAATGGCTGGTCAACATTTCAGATTGGGACCTATATCAGGACTGAAAGTGAAGAGGTGAGATGCCAGTAAAAAGAGATGAAGGAAGGTTGTGGCAAGTGCATCAGGTGATAGGTGAAGTCAGACAAGGAGTGGGATGATGGTCAGATGAAAAAAGGGAGGGGGAGGTGGGAGTTGGGGGACAGTTGCTAGTGACTATAGGTAGAGATAGACATGGAACAAAAATGAAATGGGGCAGATGGAACCAGTGAGGGGGAGAGAAGAGATAGATATAGAAGGTGAAGTGAAGACAAAAGAACATTAAGGACTTGGAGCTGCCGCAAGCAACTACAATGATTTATTGAAACCCCAATTTAGCATGATTGCACTTTTTTGGCAATGCAATATTTTTGGATCCAAACCATGGCAATATAATGGGATTCCACTGTACCTGAATCTGATAAATAAAGAAAGTGATAAGTGGAATCAGATAAGGCTGGGATTATGGGCAAATGGAATGTTAGTAGTTTGCTTTTGGCTTCATCCTGGCACTAGAGAGGGTAAAGAATGGAATAGATGGAGTGGAAGCCAGTTTTTCTGAAGAATATTTTAGATGTCTTGCAACAGAAAACCTCATATTGAGCACAGATGTGGAGGAGACAGAAAATGTGAAGGGCTGTTGTCCTTACAAAGGTTAAGGTTGGAGAAGGTATAGTTGAACTCCAAGTTTGGGTTGATGGGTTTATAGTAAATGTCAGTAGATAGTTTGTCTCCTGAGACAGGTCCAGAAATTAGGGAGAAGTGTCAGAAATAGTCCAATAGAATTTAGAAACATAGAAAAATATGTGCAGAAGTAGGCCATTTGGCCCTTCAAGCCTACACCACCATTCAATATGATCAAGGCTGATCAGTACCTAGTGCTTGCCTTCTCCCCAAACCCCTTGATCCCCTTAGCCACAAGGGCCAAATCTAACCTACTCTTGAATATTGACAAGGAACCGGCCTCAACTACTTCCTGTGGCAAAGAATTCCACAGAAGGACCACCCTCTGAGAGAAGAAATTTTTCCTCATCTCAGACCTAAAAAACTTTCCCCCTATCCTTAAACTGTGACCCCTGGTTCTAGTTTTTCCCAGCATTGGAAACAATCCACCTGCATCTAGTCTGTCTAATCCCTTAAGAATTTTATATTTCTATCAGATTCCCCAGATGTGATCTCACTAAGGCCCTGTACAGCTGTAGTAGGATCTCTGTACTCCTGTACTCAAATCCTCTTGCTATAAATGCCAACATAGAATTTGCCTTCCTCCTGCCTGCTGCACCTGCACACCCACTTCAATGACTGATGCAAGTCTTCCAAGTCTCTCTGCATCTCCCCTTTTCCTAAACGTAATAGTTCTCTTTCCTGTTCTTACCTCCAAAGCGGATGACCTCACGTTTATCCACATTATATTACACTCGCCATGTCTTGGACTACTTGCCTAACTTGTCCAAATCACTCTGCACCCTCCTAGCATCCTCAACACAGCCAACCCCGCTACCCAATTTCGTGTCGTCAGCAAATTTTGAAATATTGCTATCTATTCCCACATCTGTATATTTCAGTAACAGCATTTAAACAACAATTTAAACTATACCACCCTGTAGCCTTTTCATAACAAAGCAACTTCAGCCTGTTCAAACCTTTCTGAATGGAATGGATGGTAGGTTCATTTCTTCTGTGCCTTGATGCATGTTTAAAATAATTGTTGAAAGGGAACCAGTTTAATTTCAGGTCTGTGAACAAGCTCTCCATCTTTTCCATGTCTTTCTGTTTTATGTTGCTGTCCTGTTTATTGAGAAAAGTGAGGAGTTGCCTGGGATCAGGCGACATCCAGGTGATGATTAAATCCAATGTTTTATGGAATGGAGCCCCCATCTTAGTGATTTATTTTCACTGCAAGTTTCTCCCACCTCCTCTTCTGTAGAGGCAGTTGCAAATGAATGGGTTAATGCCTCTGCTTGAATAGCAGAGAAAGGAAATTCAAAGAAGCATATTCATCTCTTCAATGTATCATGGCATGGCAGAATGTCAGGACTTTTTGCTGTTGATGCCAAACTTTAAAAGCAACATTAGGTGAGGCAACACCTGGGAGGTTCAAGTAACAAATGGTTTCAAAGTAAAGCTTGATCTTTAAGTGATAACTTTGACCTACAAAAGTGATTTTTTTCCTGATTTTAGGAGGCCACATAAAGGCCACGTGGCATTTCACATCTGTCAAGAAGGAACAGCTGGCCACATAGTCACTAGCTAGATATTTGATCCAGGCTCTTTAGGTAGCTACATGATTTTCAATAAAATGATTACATATCAAATTTCAGAGAGCCAATCCCATTTCTATTGACCAAATGCTGTCCTGCCCTTTTGAACTCTTCTCTGTTGCTTCCAAATCCTTCCTGGTGTGTGCAATCAGAACTGTACACAGAACTCCAAGTGAAGTTGAACCATTATTTTGCATAGATGCAACATTGCCTCCTAACTGTATTATACTCGATGCCTCGGAATATGAATGCAATCATGCCAAAAGCTCTTTTCTACTCATCCATTTTTGTTCAGCTCAAATGGTAAACCTGGCTATGTCCTTAAATCCTGTGAAAACTAACATTTTCAACCTTTCATTGTTATGGTTAGAGGTCCCCACCTGCTTCAAAAAGACATCCATTGTACTGGTACCCAAGAAGAGAAAGGTGACCTGCCTCAATGACAATTGGCTGGTGGCAGACTCCTCTACTGTCATGAGTGAATCACAAAAGTCTGCCTACACTGTGGTTGCAGTAAAAATACAATGCTGGAGAAACTCAGCTAGTCAAACAGTGTACTTAATATAGCAATTCTAAAGATACATAACAAACGTTTCAGGCATGAGCCCTGCATCAAGAAATGGAAAAATGTTGGCAGGCTTCCGAAAAAAAGGTAAGAGGGAGATGTGAAGGAGGAGCGTGATGGCAAAGGCAAGAGATAATAGATGGAGAAGGGAGGGAGGGCGTAGAAACAATCAAGGGGAGGAGGGATGGCTAGGCGAATAGAGAGGGAAGGGGGTGGAGAGCTGAGGGAAAGAAGACAAGGGAGAAGGAAGGGAGGTAGAATGAGAGAAGGTTAGCGGAAACTGGAGAAGTCATCGTTAATGCCATTTGGCTGGAGAGTGCCCAGACGGAAAATCAAGTGTTGATCCTCCAATTTACAGGTGGTCTTGGTGGGATAGTACACCAGGCCATGGATGGACATGTGAATATGGGAGTGGTACACAGAATTGAAGCAATCTCCCAGTCTGTGCCCAGTTTCTCCAATGTAGAGAAGGCCACAAAGGGAACACCTGATGCAGTAGATTACTCCTGTGGATGCACGTGAAGTGTTGCTTCACTTGCAAGGCTTGTTTGGGGCCCCAAACTGTGGTGAGGGAGGTGGTGTGGGTGCAAGTGTGGCACTTTCTTTGACCACAGGGGAAGGTACTGGGGTGGGGGGGGGGTGCATTTAGTGGGGAGGGATGAGTCACAAGGGAGTCATGGAGGGAACGGTCCCTATAGCAGGCAGAGAGGGGAGGTGAGGGCTAAATGTCTAGTTGTGGGATAATGTTGTAAGTGCCAGAAATTCCAGAGCATAATGTGTTGGATGCAGAGGCTGGTGGTGCTGTAGGTGAAGACTAGGGGAATCTTGTGTTTTTTGCATCTGGAGGCAGAGGGGGCCAGGGCAGATGAGCAGGAAATGGAGGAGATGCGGGTGAGGGCTGAGTTGATGGCAATGGAGGGGAAGCAATGTTTGTGGAAGAAGGCAAACATTTTGGATGATCTAGACTGGAAGACCTCATCTTGTGAACAGATGCAGTGGAGACAGAGAAATTGTGAGAAGGGAATAGAAGCCTTGCAGGGGACTGGATGTGAGGAGGTGTAGTTGAGGTAGTTATGGAAGTTAGTGGAAAAAGTCTGTGGAAAGCTTATCTCCCGACATGAAGACCGAAAGATCCAGAAAGAGGAGAATGTTGTCAGAGATGGACTAGGTGAGTTTGAGATCAGGGTGGAAGATGGCAGTGAGGTGAATGAAGTTCACGAGCTCATTATGGATACATGAGGCAATCCCGATGTAGTCATCAATATAGCAGAGGAAGAATTGAGGAGCCTTGCCTGTGTAAGCTGACAGCATGGATTGCTCCACAAAACCCACAAACAGACAGGCATAGCTAGAACCCATGCAAGTACCCATGGGGAAGTGAGATGAGTCAAAGAAGTTGTTTAGAGTGAGAACAAGTTCTGATAGGTAGAGGGTGACTGGTTGCATCTCTTGTCCAGAAGAAGCAAAGTGTTTTGAGACATTTGGTATGGGGGATGTAGGTGTAAAGGGATTGGATGTCCATAGTAAAAATTAGGTGGTCCAGTTCAGGGAATTTGACATCATTGAAGAGATGGAGGGCATGTGAGGTATTGTGGATGTAGGTGGGGAGGGATTGTACCAGGGGAGATGAGATAGAGTCAAGGTAAGATGAAGTTAGTTTGGTGAGGCAAGACCGAGTGGAAACAGTGGGTATACCTGGATGGTTGGGTTTATACATCTTGGGTAAAAGGTAGAACCGGACAATGAGGGGATGGGAAACAATGAGGCTGGAATCCATAGGAGGGAGGTAACCAGAGTGATGAGATTGGAGGTGGTGTTTGATGTGCCATGGTGGAGTCCTGTAGGAGGGGTGTCAGAGGAGGTGTCTGAGAGTTGTCATCTGGCCTTAGTAAGGTAGGGGTCAGTGCACCAGACCACAACAGCATCATCCTTGTCTGCGAGTTTGATGGTGAGGTTGGGATTGTTGCGGACAGAGTGGAGGGCAGAGCGTTAGGAGGAGGTGAGATTAGAATAGGAGAGGGGAGTGGTGAAGTTGAGACAGTTGATGGTGGGGAGGGGAATGTGGAGAGTCATGGAAGTAGGTCTGGAGGTGACGGAAGAAAGTTTAGCATCGTGGCGTGTGTAGAATTTATTAAGGTGTAGGTGGAGGAGGATGAATGTAAGGCCTCTACTGAGGACTGAGCACTCTGTCTTAGAGAGGGAAGGTCAGAAGGGATGGTAAAAACAAACAGGGGTCAGAGTGGGAATCAGTGTGGTGGAGAGTGTTGGGGGAGGAGGAGGGTTAGGGGAGTCAGAGGGTAGAGATGGAAGGTAGGGGAGGTCTGAGGGAGGAGATGGGGGGGTTGGGGAGGTCATGAAGTCCTTTAAGAGATTTGACATGGGGAAAATCAACTCCTGTCTCAGGAAGGACCTGGACCCACTTCAATTCATCTATTGTCACAATTGATTGATAGCAGATGCCATCTTGCTGGCCCTTCTCTCTGTGTCAGATCACCTGAACAACATTTGATTGATCACTAATCTATCAAATTTCTACAGATGTTCTGTGTAAAGTATACTGACTGGTTGCCTCATAGCCAGGTGCCCAGGAAGGCTGCAGAAGGCAACCAAGTCCATTACTGGCTCTGACCTCACATTAGCTATGAGAATCTTGAACCTCCCCTTAACTACTGTCATCAGAAATGATTCTGACATTACAAAAGCACCTGCTTGCACTTTTGGAAAACCTTTTTTTTTCTTGCCCTCCTGTGATTATGTGATTGATGGAGTTGGAGACAGTGTGGTGAGGAATCAAGCCACAGAGTGATATCAACTTGATGGTGAAATGGGCTAAAAATTTATGGAATTTGTGAGGTGATGTACTTTGGAAGTCTAATGAGGCTAGAATGTACAGCATAAATGGTAAATTCCTGGGAAATATTGTGGGTAGAGGGACCTTGGTGTGGATATCCAAATAACCTTGAAGGTGGCAGACAAGGGAGATTAAGGAGGCATATGGGATTCTGACCTTCATTAATCAGGGCATTGAAGACCAGAGCAAGGAGGTTATGCTCTAATTTTTTTGAACATTGGTCATTTGGAGTACTGCATGCATTCTGGTCACCAAGGATGTGAGAAGGAAGATGTGGTAGCACTAGCGAGGGTGCAAAGAAGATTCACTCGGAGGTTCCTGGTATGAAGCATTTTAGTTTTAGGGAGAGACTAGAGAAGCTAGGTCTGTTTTCCCTAGAGCAGAGTAGGTTAAGGAGGACTTGACTGAGGTACATAAAATTATGAGGAAATAGGTAAGAAATACCTCCTCTTTTCAGAGATGAATAAAGCAAGACATAGATTTACTGTAAGGATTAACAAATTTAGTGGGGACCAGAGAAGGATCTTCTTCATTGAGAATGATGAGTACCTGGAATGCATATCCAGAGTTGCTGATGACATCTAAGAAGTATCTGGATGACCAGTTGAATTGCCTGGGCATGGAGATCTATGGCCAAATGAGGAAAATGGGATTAGTAAGGAAGGGTCCCACATTAAGTGTGGGTGTGATGATATAAATGATCTGATTCAATGTTATACATTCTATGACATAGTTTGTCAGATTCCATAGTTTATGATAAGAAATTGATCAAGGTTCAAAATTGGCATGTTCCCACAGCCCTCGAGTGTAGTCGACATCATTGATGTAGGTCTGATGCTGAAGAGTAAACTGTGGAATAAGACCTCCAATCAAATGAAATTTCCAACTTAAGAGCCTTGCAGCTATTTACCCAACACGTTTAGGAATGGTTCCAAACCTGCCTGGGTTTAATGTGAGAACATCCCTGAAGAGGGGAGCGCACTGTATTCTTGGGACCTTCTCCTTGCCTCCTAATATATCCATGAGACACTTTTCCTCCCTGTTGTATCCTCAGGAACCCCTTTAACTTCCTGCTGTATCCCCGGGACTCCACCCTCTCGCTATATTGGTGATGTTAAGAACATGACTGTTTTCTTTTTGTTTATTCCATGACAGCCTGTTTGGCTTATTTAGTTTTTGCTTGAAAGGTTCAGTGAACATTATTTAGACCCTTAAATTATAAGTAGAGATGACAACCAGCAGGTAGTCACCATCAGTTTCAAGAACATTCTTCCTTAGGGTAAGGGATGGTTCAAATATCAGAAAGAAATCAAATCTCTGGGTTCTCAAACCTATGGCTGTGTCATTAGTTTAATATTTCCCAGGATCCACAACTCTCTAAGGGCACTCCGATGTCTTCCATGAACATACTGTACCTTTTTGATCTGCCCTGTGTGTATCCGTGCTTAGAATCTGAAGTGGCCCATAGACTGTAGAATATGGGATTGAGGCTTGATGGGTTATTTAAAAAGTTTCGATGAAGATTTTTTTGCACTGGATTCTGCTTAACTGATACATAACATAAGCTACAGGATATAACTGTTTAAGTTCTTTTGTTAAGGACATACTGATATTATGCATTAGACAAAAGCAATTTGTTATCCATGTCAAATCCTTTTCCATTTCAAAATATTTCCATGTATTTTTAATCAATGAAATTAGTGCTTCCCATTATGGCTGTTATTGTAGGAATTGATAGTTGTTAGCAAAATAAACCCTTCCTGGATTCATGTTTGTACTATCTCTTCATTGCTGCCACACCTTATATTATGCTTAGTTTGCCTGTTGCCACAAGTACCAAATCAGTGAATTTCCAATCCATTTTAGTACACAGAGAATCATAGAATTATACAACAAAGAACAAAGTTTTTTTTTTAAGCCCATTATGTCTTTGCCTGCTGTGGGAAAGAATTTTGTCCCCACCTCCGCTGACAAATATTTATCCAGTTCCCTTTGAAAATTGCTTTAAGCCTGCTTCCTTTATCCACGATCTGGGATCTAAAAAACAAAATAACAAGTCATTGGTAATTTTTTTTGCCATTTTGCCTGGTTTTTTTTAGAAATACTTAATTGGCTATCAGAATGGAAAGTCATGTATATAAATGATGCATTATAAATTCCAGTATGTCTGACGTGCCGTGTCTACATTAACAAAATGAAAATCTCATAATTGGAAGTCTGTGCATGAAGCCATGATTCTACCCTGAGAGTGGGCAGTAACAAGTGTATCGATTAATGCTACAGAATAAAACTAACACATCCTATATATGGTATGGAATTCTTTCCACCAGGACCTCCCACAGAGAAAATACAGGCCAATAATCAAAGCCTGATTGGCAATTAAAAGTGTCTGTTAACACCAACTTGCATCCATTAAATTTAGTCTAATGTTTGTTCATTTGTTCTTGAAGATCCAACAATTGACATCTCGATTCGTTCATCTGCATTTCCGAGAATGGGTTTCATGCTGTGAGCTCGTCTCTTGTTTGGGGATCAGCTTCTTTAAATCAATGCCACTTTTTAAATTGTAAGATCTCCCTATTGTAGGTTACACTCTACAAACATTTTTGGAACTACTACTAATACTTTTATCTTCTCATAGATTTGTTTTTCTTTCATTGGTTCCTGTGGGAAAAGTATTGCCAAATGCATGGTTTGCATTCTCTCTCTCTCACGCCACACACACGCATGCGCGCTATATACAGATACACCAGGTACAAATGGTGATCTCAGTGTCCACAAGCATACACTAACATTTTGAGAGGGGAATAGAAAGCATAATGGAGATGAATGGACATAAACAACCACAGGATGCAAATGGGCATGCACTGAGGGCACATTATAGAGGATGCCCACAGACAGGCATAAATGCATGGACACATCACATACCCAGGGGATATACAACCCATACCAATTCTTAGGACACACACATCACACAAGCAAGGCATACACATCACATTCTCAGGAACACATAGACACTCGGGTGACACACTCACACTACATGGTACTTGCATCGATGTTCAATGTTCAGTGACAGTTTATTGTCACATACACAAGTGCAATGTACAGATACACCAAAATTTCTACTTGCTGCAGCCAGACATGTAAGATACACCAACTACAAAAGTAAAAATTTAAATGACGACAAATGCAAGTCAGAAAAAGAGAAAATAAATATTAAAGAATAAATAAATAAATATTCACAGTTGGAGTTAGTGCAATTTTTAAAAAAAAATGAAATTTCAATTGTGCAGAAAGATATTTTGATGGTCCTGGAGTAGTTTATGGTTAGAATTAGAGTAGTACGAAGAAGTTTAAGCATCTGACAGGAGTTGGATAAAAATGTCCTTGATTCAGAAGATGCAGGAATTAAGGCTTCTGCACCTGTGTCTGAAGAAAACAGCAAGAAGTGATTGTGATCAGGATCATGGTAGTGGTTTATGAAGTTGGGAACCTCCTTGAGCTAGTGCCTCACATAGATAGAATCAAAGAAAAATAGATGCAGGAGTAGGCCATTTGGCCCTTTAAGCCAATACCACCATTCAATATGATCATGGCTGATCAGTACCTGGTTCTTGCCTTCTCCCCATACCCCATACCTTGATCCTTTTAGCCACAAGGGTCAAATCTAACCTACTCTTAAATATTGACAAAGAACCGGCCTCAACTACTTCCTGTGGCAAAGAATTCCACAGATCTACCACCCTCTGAGAGAAGAAATATTTCCTCATCTCAGTCCTAAAAAAACTTTCCCCATATCATTAAATTGTGAGCCCTGGTTCTTGTTTTTCCCGGCATTGGAAACAACCTAGTCTGTCACAGGAAGAATCTTAGGGTTCTATGTAATTTAACATATGTATTCTGACATTAAATCTGAAATCTGATCTGAAAATCTGGATCTGACTTGCCTGGGTTGGCCACTTTTGTAGTCTTCTGCATTCCTGAGCACTCATGTTTCCCAACCAGGCAGTCATGCAACCAGTCAGTGTACTTTCCATTGTATCTCTGAAGGTTTGATGGTGTATTCAACAACATCCAAAATCTCCTCAGACTTCTTAGAAAGTAGAGGGATTGGTGTGCCTTCTTCACAGTTGCTTTGATGTACTGGCTCCAGGAGGTCCTCTGATATGTGGACACCCAGGAACTTGAAGGTAATAACCCTCTCCAATGTGGTCTCATCAATGAAAACCTCGGTCTCCCCTAACTAAAATCAACAATAACCTTGCAGGTCTTGCTAATGCAGAGAACAAGATTGTTATTCTAGCACCACAAAACCATATTCTCAATCTCTATCCTATATTCTGACTCATTGTTTTCCATTATTCAGTAAACAACAAAGGTATCATCAGTGAATCTTTCAATTGTGTTGTACCCAATCTTGATTATGCAGTTGTGAGTGCATGAAGAATTGAGTAGGGGACTAAGTATTCTGCCTTGAAGTCTCCCTATGTTGATGATCAACATGGAGGAAGTGGTATTGCCGATCTGTACCGATTGAGGTCTGCCGATGAAGGAATCAAGGATCCAATTGGAGAGGGATGAATAAAGTCTGAGATGCCTGAATTTATTGATTTTGGTGATATGATGGTATTAAACACATTACATATTTAAGGCACACATGGCATACTCTTGGGGAACTACAGGTACAAATAACATAGAGACACACCCAGGGGCACATCAAGGTATACAGACAGGTGCACTCACAAGCACACACTCATTGCACAAACAGACATTCTCAATGGGCACAGCATCAGTAACAAGAGAGATAAGTTGATGGTTCAAATAGAAATAACTGAGTTTAATTAAAAGCTATTAAAGAGGCATGACTTCAGGGTGATAAGGACTGATATTCCATGTTATTCCATGCTCAAAGAATAAATAAATAAATAAGAGGTGGGATAGCACTGTCAAAAAAGGAAGGTAATAGTATATTGGTGAGAAGTGATATAGAGTGTATAAATTTCTGGAATATGTTTGGAGGAAGAGGGGAAAAAAGGCACAGGTGGACACATGGGAAGAGTTTACAGGTTTCCAAGATGTTGCTTCTTGATAGGACAAAGCATAAATGGGGAAATTCTGGCATTTTAGATGGAAATCACAATTATTATTAGTGATTTTAATCTGCATATTGATTGCAGTTTTAGACAAATTTGTGGAGTGTGTCAGTGATTATTTCTTTGTGCAGACCGTTACAGCATGTACCTGCGATCAGGCTATTTTACATTTGTTCTTGGATAATGAAATAGGACTAATAAAGGATCTTGTATTTAAAGATTCGATGGAATTCCAGATGCAGAGTCCTCAATAAGGCTATTTAAAAATTTTGAAGGAATTTTCTGGTGAGGACAGGGGAAATGGGTAAAAAGGAAAGGTCAGTGGGTAAACTGGCAGTTATTTAATCAGCTACTTTATAATGCTCAGCAGAAATTTGCCCCAATTAGAAAAAGATGGTTAAAACCGGAAGTCAAAGAAGATACCTGAGTTATAGTCACAGTTTTAGAGGAGGGGAAAAGGACCAATGCCATAATTCTGCCAATCATGTTGCTTAAATGCATGAGTCACTTTTGCCTACGATTTTGGCCTGTTCTTCTAAACCTATCTTGTACATGAATCTGTCAAAATATCTTGTAAATGTAGTTATTCTTGCATTTGCCATTCCCTCTGGCAGCTCATTCTACACATCTACTGCAGTTTGTGTGGAAAATGTTGCCCCTTGGGTTCCTTTAAAATCTTTTTCCATTCACCTTAAATTTATGCCTCCCAGTTTTAGATCCACCCCCCCATCCTGATTATTTTCCCTATCTATGTGCCTCATGATTTTATATGCTTCCTTGAGTTCATCCCTCAGCTTCACTGCAAGGAAAAAGTCCCAGCCTCTTCCAGTCCCAGTAGCATCCTTGTAAATATTCTCTGCTCCCTTCCCAGCTTAATGAGAGGTCTCCTATAGCAAGGAGACTGGAAAAGTATAAAGCACCTTTTTCCCAGGGTGACATCTGTGTAAGGTGAGTGGAAGAAAGTTTAAGGAAGATATCAGAGGTAAGTTCTTTTACACAGAATGGTGGGTGCCTGGAATGTATTGATGGGTGTGGTGGTGGAAGCTAGTACAATAAGGGATATTCAAAAGACTCTTAGATAGGTAAATGGATGTAAGAAAGATAGAGGGTTATGGGTGTAAGATAGGGCAGGATTAGATCATTGTGCAGTAGGTTTACATATAGGTTTGAACAACATCGTGGGCTAAAGGATCTGTACAGTGTTGTAATGTTCTATGTTTTTTGTATTGGTTCTAGATGGTCTTGAGCACAAAACATTAAAAAAATACAGATACAACAAGTCAAATAGAGGTAGGACATATGCAGTAAACCATATTCCACTAAGGAATGCTGATGATCAGAAGGGGGTTATGATTGAAATCCATAGTTCCTAAAAATTGCAACACAAGTTGATAAGATGGTGAAGAGGGCACATTGCATGCTTGCTTGCATAGGTGAGTCAGAAGATAAAAGTTGAGCTGTTTTGTAGCAACTTTACAAAATACTTGTTAGACCCCCCCTTGGAGTATTTTGTACAGTTTTGGTAAGATGTGGCTGTGCTGGAAAGATTGCAGAAAAAATTCAACAAGAGGTTGCTTGGATTTGGAGGACTTTAGTTATCAGAGGAGATTGGGAAAGGTGGATTTGTTTTCCCTGGAGTGAAGGAGGCTGAGCGATGACCTGATAGAAAGATATAAAACTATATCAGGCATAGAAAGGGTAGATAGTCAGAATCTTTCTCACGTGATAAGGGGAGTCAAAAACCAGTGAGCTTATGTTTAATTTGAGAGGAAAGTGTTTTAAAAGATATTTAAAGGGATTTTTTTTTAAACTCAAGAGTGTGTTTGATACCTGGAACTCACTGCCAGAAGAGCTGGTAGAGTGAGATACAATCATTACAGGTGAGAGACATTTAGACAGGCACTTGAAGAGACAAGGCACAGAAGTCCATGGACTTAATGCAGGTAAATGGGAATAATATAGATGGGCAGTAAGGTTGGTGTAGAAGTGGTGAGCTGAATGGCCCATTTCTGTGCTGTGTAACTCTACAGCATACTGAACATTATGACTATGCAGTTGGAGGTTAAAGTAGAGAATCATTGTTACAATTGCGAATTGTAACTCCTATAAATCAGTTCAAATATTTTTGAACATTGTATTTGTGCTGCCTTCTACAGTTTCCATTGGTATCTCATTGAGATATTGGACCAACTTCTAAATGAACAAGTTGCATATCAGGTCCTTTTTAATCTTTCCCCTCTCATTTTAAACATGTCCTCTGGTGATAAAATCATCTATTCCAGGGAAAAAAAAATATTGTGATCATTCAATGTATCCACGGCCTTCATGATTTTGCAATCTTCTATAAGATTGTCCCTCAGTTTCCTTTGAACTTGGGAGTAAAGTCCCAGCTTCTCCATCATCTCCCTATAACTAAATATGTCCAGTACCAGCAACATCCAGGTGAATCTCCTCTGCATCCTTTCTAATTTCCGGGTAATCTCTTTCAGGAAGCTATGCCACCTGTACCCCTAGATCTCTGTTCTACAAAAGCAGTGAAGCTCTGAGGGGCATGGAGGCTGGATCAATGGAGGTTAATATGTTTTTGAAAGTATGGGGAATTGAAGGCAATGTAGAACTAACAGAAGAGGAGTTGAAGCCTGGCCATGGCTAAATGGAACAGCAGGCAGGCTTGAGGGGCCAGATGTATGTTCTTGTGAGCGAGTGAAACATGTTCATGTTACACCCTGGGCATACACAGATGTGTACTCAAAGCATGTGAACAGAGCTTTGAATAGAACCTGGCACACGGGTACATTTACTGTACACACAGAGAATTTAGACAGGTACACATTTGGAGTTCACAGGAAAACATTCAGACAAGGCACATTCATAAAGATGTACACCCAGGACACAAACAGGTCTACACTTAGGCAATACTCAGGACATAGTCAGGGCAAGCACACACACAGATTACACACTGTGTACAAGCATTCTCTCAACATATACAACCATGATGACAAGCTCATGTGGCATTCAGATACATGCAAATGGCACACAAACTGCACATGTTCAGGCACAAACTTGGGGCACATACTTAGAGCATGCCATATACAAAGGGTGACATGTGCACAGAGATAGACAGGTAGGCTCAGCCATGATGTAAACATTAATGACCAAGGTAAAAATAAAATAATATTTTGGAATCTCTAACCTTGATGCTTATAAAAGAACAGTCCTCTGCATTATCCTGGGTCAGTGTTATCTGCAAGGATGTTCTGAGTAAAACTGAGCCATTATTATTTAGAAAAATGTGTTGATCCATTTGGGCCAGTTTTAAAGTTTTAGTGCCAAAAGAAAATTCAATTGTTTTCAGATCTGATTATTAAAACCAGTAGGTGCAGCAAAAAAAAATCTCTTCAACCAAATTGGGAGGACTGATCTTTAAAGCACTCTAACAGAATTGAAAAGCTCTCACAAAGAGATTCTTTTAAAAGCCCTTTTTGTTTTCTTACATTACGGGGAAGTGCTTTGTTGGCAGTAAATCACAGTGGGACATCCTGAGGCTGTGATGGATGCGACTGAAATGCAAGCTCTCTCTTTCTAGTAGTTAAGCCATTTAAGTCTTTCACCTTTGCTGTGGAATTCAGCAGGTGACATTACTTGGCTTGATCACTCCCCACTCCCCATCCCCTCCACCCCTTGCACTTTACTTGCAGTGGAACATTGCTTTTTGGTGACAGGCTGTTGTTTTTGCTTGAATAACCCTCAATTTGAGTTCTAGAGTTTATGGCATGCATGTAATGCTTAGCAGTAGGTACAGCTGTTAACTATTCACTTAAAAATAATCTTTTCTTCCTCCTCAACCTGTCTCCCAGGTAGTGTACCTGTCACTATTAATAACTCATCTCTGCACTCCCCAGTGAATCAACTCATCAATTGTCATTCTCTGCTCCAGTATTATTCCTCTGTATGAGCTCCTCCAGTCACTGGCAGCTGCATCTTTTTGAACTTCCTGCCTTTTATGAACGGTAATTGCATTGCACTCTTTTATTCCTAATGTCGATAATACAGCATGTTCATGGATTGGCATATTGTACAACTTGCTCAGATTCCAGCCACTGAGCTGTCATTAGTTCCATGGGCTATTTCCCAATTTTATCCGCCTGAGTGTTCAGGCAGTTCCACGTCATCTCTGAACCTATTCCAAATCTCCTTTTACAGAAACTTGCCTTTTGCAGGGCGAGTTCATATTCGGAGGCAAGTGATCTTGGATGTCAGATGTTCAGAACAAAGAATTTTGTGCTCAAGGGTTGAATATTTGGTATGCATGCATAGAACTGGTATGAAATGGGCAATGAAAGGGAATCTGTCATTGGTAACCCTTAGAAACAATGACTATCCTATGGCTTTTGCAAATCCATGTGCAAACAGGAACCAATTATAAATTTTAAATTTAGACATACAGCAGAGTACAGTCCTTTTCGGCCCACAAGTCAGGGCCACCCAATTAACCTATACTCCCAGTACTTTTCGATTAGTGGGAGAAAAACAGATCCCCTGGGGAAAACCCATGCAGACATGGGGAGAATATACAAACTCCTAACAGACAGTGCAGGATTCAAACACTGGTTCTGTAAAGGCAATGTGCTAACCACTAGGCCAACCGAGCTGCCCATTTATATTAGTTTGCACAGCAAGGCTGCCCATTTTGCTCAGTACTGCCTTTTAAGTGACAGTGAATGTATTGAGGTCCTTGCCTTCCAGAGCACCCTTAACATTCCTCTACCGTGATGACACCAAAACATATGATCAAGGCCTTAGTTATTTCTGTCATACCTGTTATTGAGTGGGTAAAACACTAAGATCATTCACCAGGGAAAAAAAGCCCCAGGCAATCCAGTCTCTCTTTATAATTCTAATCCCAGTAACATTGTTGTTAACATCATTTTTGCACTCTTTCCTACTTCATAACATCCTTCCTATAGCCAGAATGACCCCAAGTGTGATCTCTCTGAAGTCTTGTACATGACACCCCAGTTCATGCACACAATACCCTGTCTTATGAAGGCATGCATGTCAAATGCCTTCTTTACCACCCTGTCTAACTTTGTCACGATTTTCAGGGAATTGTGTGCTCCTACACCTTGGTCTCTCTGTTCTACAATGGTCTCCAGGCTCTTGCTATTTACTGTGTAGACCCTTCTCTTATTTAACTTACCAAAGTGTAGCACAGAGCACTTGTCTGAGTTAACTTACGTCTGTCATTTCCTGGCCCATTTTCCTTAGATCCTGTACTAATCTTTCATAACTTTTGTCACTGTCCACTGTGGCACCAATTATTAACCATTCTCATCCAAATCATGTTGATGAACAACAGTTCAGTGGATGCATCTTTTATGAATTATATTATATTATCAAAGTGCAGTGATTTAACTTTTGATTAAACATTTGGATGACACTGTAAAGACATTAACATCTTGCTCAATTACATACCCAAGACAAATCTTATTACCAGAAAACAGGGCTTCATACAATAGTTGATGCTACAATCTCCTGAAGTTGTTTTTCTGCCATTCCAGTTGCATTCAATGGAGCTACATCCTACTGAAAATTATACTGCCTGAGAGATTTTTCAGCTACATTGTGCCAAGTGATCATTTTTCTATGTATTTACACAATGTAGAGGAGATATTAGTGGTATTGTACATAAGTGCAATTACATTTTTTTTTAATTCTTACAGTTTTTTTCACACCCAGCAAATGACATTTCATTGGAACATTTCCTGACTTTTGTGGGTGAAAATTGGTGGAAATCACATTTGCCACAGCTTTGCTCAAGCTTTAAGTAATATATTGTTTCAATCAACAATGGCCTATCCATCTTAATGTGATCTTTCTCAATCCTGTCATCTTAGTTGTTTATAAATACTTGGAATTGGTACAGATCCAATACAGATCCTTGAGGGGCCCATTAGCTACATGCAGCTAATAAAAGCACCTGTTATCCCAATATTCTCTCCTGCTCCTCATCCAATCTCCTAGTTAGACCAATAGGCTGTTCAGCCATCAATATAAGCTTGTCACTATTAAGTCCCCCGAGAATTCAGGTAGAACTACTTAAATCAGAAAGTGGTGAAAATGTGGAGCTTTACGGATCACAGAATAGCACAGCATAATGAAGGCTATTTGGCCATTCAGGTCATTTCAAGTCCACTGAAGCAATCCACCCTGTTCCCTCTTCACCTCACCATCCTCCTGGAAATCCAATCCCAAAAAATATTCTATTTTCTTTTGAAAACACAAATAAAAACTCTCTCCACTGCAGACCTAACCATTTGATCAGTGAAATAAAGGGTTCTTATGTCACTTTTTATACTGTTACCAATTATCATTCTGTGTCTCTTTGTTCTGATTGGTGAAGGAGTCAAGAACTGCTTCCTTTTATCTATGCCATCACTTTCATAACTTTAACTACAGCACAATTCCGATTATCCAAAATCCTCATTTATCTGTTATTTTTAAAAATTTCAGATAAATGAAGTATCCAAAACAAATCAGAAATCCTCATTTATCTGAATATTTTCAGAGCTTAACTGACTTCACAGGTTGAAAAAAAACTCACTGGACATGAAATTAGTACGATGATTGACCTCCCAATTTCTTCTTTGTCGTTTGTAATGTGACTGAATACACTCAGAGACAAGGAGAACAAACACACTTTTAATAGCTTCAAATCAATGGCCAGTGGACACAATAGTCCTCAGGTGAATATGAGGTCAGGTGGGAAAACCAGGGTTTATATTGGCATAGGTGAGGGTGGAGCCAGGGGAGGAGCCAGCCATCTGAACAATACATAGACAGTGAATTCCAGTTCACTGCACCTTCCCCTATTGATTTTTCTCTCCAACTCTTCCTCTCAAACTGTGTGCCACTATCTCCCAGCCGCAAGCGGTCAGAAGAATCCCTTGTCCCGGCGTCATCACGGAGGGCGGCCTCCAGGCAGGAGCGGGACCTTGGGTTCAGTGGCATCTCCTTCCCTTCCCTCCTATCTCCTCCCATCCTCTTCCCTCCCATCACACCAGAGCTCTGGATGCCAAACCCTCCCCTCAGTCTCCCTAGTGTGTGGTAGACCTCGGGGAGGATTCGAAGTCGGGACCGGGGAGTCAGGAGCCCGCCGGCTCATCAGTTAGCGTACCACTGGCCCGGAAAGCCTCCCTGGGGATCTGTGGCAGTGGTGGGGAATTATTTGGGATTGGTGGTTGCGGTTGGGAGGTGCCATTGATTGGCAGCGGCATTGGGGATGTGTCAGGGATCGACGGCAGCCAGCACTTTTTTGGTGAGAATTAAACATTATTTTAATGTTTACAAACCTTTCCCTTGTTGTTTGTTGTTATTTAAACATTGATACAAGTGATATGCTCTTGCTACTGGGTTGTTTTTAAAAAATTACCAGTTCGCCAAAAAAAAGTTTATCTGGCATAGGTGTAGTCCCAACCATTTTGGATAATTGGAGTTGTACTGTAATTCATTATATCTCTCGAACCACCCCCACCCCCCTACTGTTTCAAGTAGAACAATGTGCATCCAAATGATTAAAGGCCTCCAAACCTGTAGTAAAAGGCTTGCTCTCACAGGGAGTGTTGTAGAGAATGGCAACATTGCATTTTATATGAAGCTGAGGAAATATTTGAAGGGGAAGGAATGTCCTTTTTTTAAAAAAAATGGCAGCTCAAGTTAGGCATGGACCAAAGCAGTGAATGGTTTTTCCTTGTGCTGTAAACAATTTGTTTCTTTTTTTTGAATATTTTAATTATTAAATCATAGTGTATATATTGAAACATACAATTAATGAATAGAATTTAAACAGTTCAAAAATACATACATAATATTTTCAATAAATTAACCCCCTACAACCACCCAACCCCCTCCCTAACCTTTGTTCATTAGTGGATTTCCTGCATCAAGACTCTGTGATGATGCACTGAACATTTAAAATTTATCCAATGTCACTGTCTCAAATTCAGTGGTTATTTAATTGCTAGCAGTAACCGCATTTTTACCTCAGAATCAGGAGGCTGGAGATTGAAGGCACAACCCAGAGACTAGAACACAGAATTTGAATTAGTAATTTGGTGTTGCAAGGCATGGGTGAGATATTAAATTGTGGACCCCTCTTGAAGTAGCCAGGACACTGCCTGAAAAGCTCGCACAGGCCTCCGGCACTGCTTGGGATACGTGGACCGCCATGCAGGCCCAGGTGTGTTCACCCCTCCTGTAGTGGTCGTGCTCTGCCCTCCCACAGTGCCCGGGAAATGCTAGTTCCTCCTCCAATGCCCTTGTTGCCCACTCCCCTCCTGAAATGCCTTGACACCCTCTCCTCTCCTGCACTGCCCAGTATACACTGGCCCCTTCTGCTCCTCCAGATGACATCACCAAACTGTTTTGAAGAGCCAGGAAGTTTTGTCTGATCTCAGCCAATATACTCCTTGAGCATTACCTCTTTACTTGTAGAAACTTGCTGAGCTTAAATTACATGGTATGCATTTATAACAGTGACTACACTTAATTGGCTCTGTCCTTAGGTTGTAAAAGGTGCCATGAAAATACAAATTCACTTACAGTGTCAATTTTTAATGCACTGCTATATCACTCAAAACAAAAAGTATAAACATTATTTTAACTTCAAGTTTTGAGCATTCAAAAACTTCCTGTTGTGATCATTGCTAACTATGCTGTTATTTGATTCCCAGCTATTGAAGGGTTAACTGCATTTTCCTTAGCCCTTGCACTGTTGCATTTAATTACTAAACCAGACTGCATTACTAGGGAATTACTAGTAAGTTACCCATTTTATTTCTGGCTGCATTAAGCATTGTTGTAATGTTAAAAGCTTTTTTTCTTGGTTTATATTATTACTTCTGAAATTTTGAGCTTCAATGCTGTTCAAATTTCTGTTGTCCAGTCCTACAGCTTACAAATGGAAGAACTGTACATTTAAACTCCTGAGAGAGGATTGTATTATTTTCTTTCCCATCAAAGCAAATTGATCAAGTTGCAAAGTGTGAAAGACATGAGAAAGTCTAACTGGTGCCAGTGGAAGGCTGGTTCAGACCTCCAGATGTTTTTCGCTACAGCTGAACCAGGAACAAAAGCTGAAAGCAATGGAGAACAGCCGCCAGTGTTTCTTTCCTGTTCCTCGTCTGGCAGACAGATGGAAAGCTGATTGGTGGGGTATGCAGAGAGGAATGAGGCCATGGCAGCCAACATGTGGACCTTGGTTCTGAGTGACATTTTCGGTAATGTTCTGTCCTTGTCGAACATTCTGCTGGCTTTGCTGGGAGGGAAATGTGCTTTTCCTGGTTGGAGTGAATTCCAAGCTGGCTCCCCTCAAGGAACTATGCAGGCTGTTGAGAACTTACAAGGCTGTCAACTGCAACTCTGAAATACCTGGCATCTGTTTGCTGGAATTAGCAGGATACCCAGTAATTTCTCCCACAGAATTGAAAAATCAAAGAACTGCAGATGCTGGAATCTGAAAGAATGTACAGCATTGTTAATATTCAGCAGATTAGAAAGTAACTGTGGGAAGCAAAGCAGGGTTTTTGACCTGAAATGTTACCCGGTTCCTCGTTTTACGGATGCTGCCTGACCTACTAATTATTTCCAGCATTTTTCTGATTCGATTTTCCTTCCCTGCCAAAGAAGTAACATACCCAGTCACTTCATTTTATCTCATGATTACCTCAGACAATGTACTGTATGTCAAGGCCTTGGCATCTGGCAATGGTGACATGGATAGATAGGATTCAGCAGTAGATTGTTGACCCAACAATCGGGAGAGGAAGGTGTATTGATGGGACAGAGAATAGGTTAAAGGGAAATAAGTGGCAAATGAGATTTATTTTAAGGGGAGATTGAAGAAAACAATGGAAATATCTGCAAAAGTTTGGAGAGGAGAGGCTGAATGAGACAGTGTTGGTTCATTCACCACAGCTGATTTTTCCAGGGAGGTGGGGTGTAAATAAAAAGGGAGGCACAGGAGAGAGAAGGAGTTTGAGGAAATATAACAAATACCAGATATCAATAGGTGTGAAAGCAATGTTTTACTGTCAAGCTTGGTAATCCCTCCAAACAGGACCATTTGTTTCACAATGGTTAAAGGTTCAGTTGTAAATTTTTTTGGGACAATATTAATCAAATTTGTCGATGGGCATCTCTCTGAATTAGAAATAGAAACAGAACCTGGGTGAATTCTGGTTTCATGATCTCAACAACAGTATACTTAAATTCAGTTGGGATATTAACTAATGTGGCACCAACCCTCTCAATTTCCATCCCCTTCTCTCCTGCAACCTGTTCGCTTTGCTGCTCTTCCCATTTCCTCCATCTTCCATCTGTTTTCTTTCCATGCATGCTGCTGCCACCCCTCCCCCAAAATTTCCAGCTCTGTCCCTTGTGCACATTTCCTCCCTGCAGCCTACAATGTGCAAGCCTGGAGCTGGGATGCACCAACCTAGTCCATGTAAGCCTGGGGGACAGCCTGACTCACCAGCGTGGATGCTGAGAACTGTGATCTACATGGACTTTACTGAGGCTTTAGACAAAGTCCTGTACATTAGGCTGATCCAAAGGAATTCATGGTGTGTTGGAAAACTGGATTCAAAATTTATTCAAGGCCCAGAGCATCTTTGCAATTTTAAATTACTGTAAGACCTGTGGAATTCCTCCAGAACTTTTGTGTATTGGACTGATCTGTAAATTTGAAGATGACAAAAAAACTGCTCAAGCATTAGATAATGATGAAAGCCATAAAATAATACAGAGGGAATGTTGGGTGGAAAGTGACAGATGGAATTGAATCTGGGCTAGTGTGGGATAACAGATTTTGGAAAGTTAAATTCTAGGTGGACATATAAACGACAGGGACTTTTGGAATGTTGATGTACAAAGAGTTCTTGAGGTGAAAGTCCATAGCTCTCTGAAAGTCATGACATAATCAAATACCAATAAGAAATGTAAGGAAATTGACAGGATTCTCAAAAGTATTGATGCACAAAGGGACCTTGGAATACAACATCATATCTCCCTAAAAAATAGAGGGTGGCGAAGAAGATTTCTGGCATGCTTTCCTTCATAGGATAAGGGGGAGTTAGGATGTCATGTTGCAGTTGTGCAAATTATTGGTCAGGTGACATTTGAACCACTGTATACATTTCTTGTTACTTCACACTGGAAACCATGTGGTCACAATAGAATGACTGCAGAAGAGATTCATGAGGATATTGCCTTGAATGGAGGGCTTTACTTTTTAGAAGCAATAGGTAAAGCTGAGTTTAATTTCACTGGAACTGAGGAGGCTGAGGGATGACCTTTTGGAAATGTATATAATTATGAGTGACATGTGTATGATAAATTGTCTGTCACTTTCTTCATGGGGAAGTCTAAAACTAGACAGCATATGTTTAAGTTAAGGGGAGAAATTTAAAGGAGATCTGAAGAACAACCTTTTTACATAAAGGGTGGTGGTTATATCGAATGAAGTGGCAGAAGTAGGCAAAATCACAGTATTTAAAAAGCATTTGAACAGTTATGTGGAAAGAAGTAGTGGGATAAGGGCCTAATGGGATCAATTGTTGAGAGAAATTGTGGTTGGCATGGACGAGTTGGGTTGTAGGGTCTGTTACTGTAAAAACACAAACCTGGAGGAACTCAGCAGGTTAAACAGTGTATTTTACGTAGCGAAGATAAAGATACATAATCAATGGGTGAATGGAGTACTGCTGTTGTGACTGTACATGCAGTAGAACCTGGGCAGGCAGGTTGGTTACTTGGCACCCCTACCAAATGGTAGGTTAGTTTAGTTAGTTGAATTTATTGTCTCATTTACTGAGTTACAGTGCAAGATCTTAGTTTAGTGTCCTAACCAGCCATCACAAGAAAAGCCCTTCATTGAGGAGAGTGAAGGCAGGCGCCCGAACAAGATGGTGAAGGGAGTTAGTGTGCGTACCACTCTATGACCATAACTCTCACTCTGGTTTGGACAGGAGGCTGTGAGTGAGGATTGCAATCATAACATGAGAATTCTCTCAAGCATATAAAATGCAGAACTTGTGTGCACACACAGGATTGTGATCACTGCCAAGAACTACAGGGAAGCTAACTGCTGTTCCTTGAGGAGTGAGCTGTCTAGTCTCCTAAACAAACATTTTATGCTGCAGGAGAAATGAAGGACAAAATATTGCAAGCAAAGGTGTCACTGGGATGGGTGAATGGAGTACTGCTGTTGTGACTGTACATGCAGTAGAACCTGGGCAGGCAGGTTGGTTACTTGGCACCCCTACCAAATGGTAGGTTAGTTTAATTAGTTGAATTTATTGTCTCATTTACTGAGTTACAGTGCAAGATCTTAGTTTAGTGTCCTAACCAGCCATCACAAGAAAAGTCGTCACTCTTGGCGCCATTATGGATTTAAAATGTCTCAGAAACATTGTCAAAGCAAAGTAGCAAGATTAATCATAACTATGGTTAGATTGGGATTCTGGCAATTTTTAAACAACAGGGAAATCTGATTCAATCATAGTCACCCTGCCTTTCCAGGGACCACTCGGTTATCGGTGAGTGGATGGGAATCTGACACAAACAGCTGCTCTATGCTGTCAGTCCTAGCCCTGGTTATAATCAGCCAGTGATTACCTGACAAAATACAAGCTAGTTTCCAAGCAGCCTGAAATCAGTCTGTTATACATTTTCACAAAGGCTGTTCAAGGATCTTCCTTGAAGTATTCCAATGGAGTGTTTTGCCTGCATATTTATTGTTACTGTCCATCAGATCTGATGGTGGCAGAATTAGCAGAGCTGCTGCCTCCCAACGTGAGGCAACCCATTTCTCTCCTGCCTTGGGTGCTGTGTTTGTGGAGTTTGCACATTTTATTGCCTCTTCTATCCTTGACCACATTCTCTCAACATCTCCTTCTGCCCTCTCTCAACATCTTTTAACTTCCAACACCCTTTCTCTCCCAGCCCTCTACCTATCCTGCCTCACCCTCTCATCGCCATCTCTCTCAACAGATCTCTCCCTTGTCCTTTCTTCACCTCCACTTCTCCCTTACTTTGTTGTTGTCCCATTCTCCAGGCAGTGTCCTTGAAAATCTCAGAATTTCTGCTCCTTTCTTGCTGAGGTTTGCCAAGCCTATTGCTGATACACTGAGGGACTGAAGACTTTGTGCAGTTCTCCCTCAATGCTGCCCCTCCATCAGTGTGATACTCCCTCAGTACTGCTCCCCCAACTGTATGGTCCTCTCTCAGTGCTGCCCCTCCAACTGTGTGGTGCTCCCTCAGTATTGCTCCTCCAGCAGAGTGGTGCTTCCTCAGTACTGCTCCCTCAACTATGTGGTGTTCCCTTAATGTTGCCCTTCCACCAGTGGGGTGCTCCCACAGTACTGATCCTTTAACATTGCAAAAGTGAAGGGCCCCCTCAGTGCAGCTCTTCAACAAAGGTGACTTTCACCTATTACCTTTCCAAAAGTATAGTACTTTCAAGCCTGTGCAGTGATGCAGGACTCCCTCAGTGTGGCTCTTCCTGATAACTGTCCATTTGATGATCAGCATTACTTTGGTATGCCTCTCCCTCCACACTATCTAAAAGAGTTGCACTCCATCATTATTGTGCTCCTTGATTATTGTTTCCTTGACAGTGGAGCACTTCCTTGTTTCTCCGACAGTATTGTCCATCTGACAGGATAGCACATTCTCAGTCCAGTTCTCCCTTAGTACTGTATCTTTTTACAGTCCAGCTCTTCTTGATATGCCCCTCTGACAGTGCATCACTCCCTCAGTCCAGCTGTTCCTCAGTGCTGTCCCTCTGACAGCACAGCACTCTATAATAATCAATCTCCCTCCATATTGGCCCTCTGACTGTCCTGCACTCTTTCAGCATGGTTCTCCCTTAGATCTGGCCCTCTGACGGTACTGCACTCTCTCAGTATGGATCTCACATTGGATTGGCCCTCTGACAATGCTGCACTCCCTCACAGCAAGGAAGTGTTAGTCTTGATGTTTGCACTCCATTCACTGCGACTGCCCAGAAATGATTAATGCTTTACTGGCTGATTGGTTCAGTGAATCCATAAGGACCCTGTCATTTGCTAAAGCTCCTCTCTTGCCCTTTCCAAAGATTATTGTCTTTCTTGAAAGAGAATTTTAGACTTTATTTTGCCCAAAATATATGAATTATCTTGTTATTTAAATTGACATAATATCAGAAAACTGAAAATTTATTAGCAGAAAAACATTGTTCTGATAATTGGTTTGGATTATTTATGGAGTATACACTCTGAATCACTGATTGCTATTTCACCAAAATGTGACAGTAACCCTCTAGAGTCAATCTCATTCCAATGAAAGGAAACAAGAATTGTTCTGCAAAACACTTCCTGATGTCTTCCCAACATCCATGAGTCTGCTTTATTACTTCAGCTGCAAAGAAATGCACTGAAAGCCACACATTCTGTTTCAAAGCTTACCTTTATAACAGTCTTTTAAGTTGGCCGTCAACTCTGGCTTAACCCTTTCCTTCCACTGCCTTCACCACACTCACTGGCAGCCCCTCTTTTATTTGCTGTGCCTTTTACCCAAAATCCTCTCCCCAAATATTCCTCAACCTTCTTTAAAAATCCCAAAATATCACTGGGAGCCTGCCATTATATTTGTGTGCAGTGAGGACTTAGGTATTCAGCACTTGGTAAAGCCAGACATAGCCAGGTTTGGTGCATTCACAATGACTGGTTTCACCCTGCTAAACAATCCCAAATTCACCCTTTGCCCTACTTCGGTTTTAGTTTTGTCCTCTTCCTTCAACCCACTAGCTCTTGAAAGTGTTTCTAATTGAAGACAACAATACACTCAGTCGATCCTTGTAGCATTGGATCAGAGTGCTTCCTTGTAAGGTATGTATGAATAACTAATAGAATTGCACTATAATAAATCAGACAATCAAATATTCTTCCCAATTTATATTACATTATTCTGGAGCTCCAAACAGTAGAAGGAATGGACCAGATGAACCCATTGCCCATTTCCATGCTGTCACTTGTACAATTCCTTGTAACAAGGCAATTATTTTATCTTTTGTTAGAACATGGAAACCATTAGTCCAGACCGACGTAAAAGAGATTTGAAATCTCTGCTGGGTTTGGAAAGGTGGAAATAGGCATTTGTATTACTTTCACCAACCCAGCAGTGAAGGACCAGAGATATATTTGTTTGTAAGTATGGTGTGTGATTTGGAGAGGAGGGTGCAGGTGGTGATGTATCTTGTATCTTTCTCCTTAGTGGTAAAGGTTGCAAGTTTGGGAGCAATTGGCAAAGTATCTTGAGCAAGTAATGGAAGTTCATTTTGTAAGTAGCATACATTGTAGACCTGGTATGCTGACAGTGAAGGAAATAAATGTTGAGAAAGGTGGATGGGCTCCATGTAATCGCTCTATCAAGCAACAAATTGCTTTGTAGGATGATAGTATATTTCTTCAGAGTCGTGCTCATCTTGGTAAATGGAAAGTATTCCTTCACACTTCTGACTCATGCCTTTAAAATTATGGGAAGATTTTGGGTTGTCAGGAGGTGGATCACCAACTGCAGAACTGACCAATTTTTGTTAAATGTTAGAACTTCAAAATACATCTTCACATGGTACTGATGCATTAATAGATTTTGAAAAGAATGAAAAAGACATCTTGTATTGTGTCTCCCTGCTTGCTCTTATAGCCTGGTACATTCGTGTGACTCGTTCAGTTGAATCTGATGAGAGAATACACCCAGCATATTGATGGCGAACTCAACATTGATCATTATGTTGAATCTTAAGGCGAGATGGTTGGGTTGGTTGGAGGTAGACTTGCCTGTCACTGTAAGTTAGGAATGTTACTGTCCATTTATGGGTGTGGGCAGAGAACTTGATTATCTAAGCAGCTGCAAACAGAGTTGAAGTTCAAGCAGGTAGAATGACAATGTGTTTATTACCACTAATGAATTCTGGAGGAGTAAAGCTCCATTATCTCCAAACCTGGTTTGTGTAATCTCTCCCAAATGCTGCATCCATGGGAGGGAAAACAGAATGTTTTATGCGTTACTTAACTTCATCTGGTTATGATTTAAGAACATAAAGCTAGATTTTTAGAAGTTGTACCTTAGTCTGGGCACTTGGCTCTCTCGGGGCACTTCAAAGAGGCTGTGCTCTGGATCAAGGTGATTGCTTTTGACCACAGCACCAGTCATGCCTTCTCCTCCCCCCCGCCCCCCCCCACCCCTCCTTCTGTTCATATGATTAGAGTCAGCCGTGCTGACACTTCGCCTTTTGCAATGTGTAAGATCTTTAGCAGGAATGACACTGAACAGGCAGCTGGAAGGACCTGGAGGCTCGGCTAGCTCGTTACATAGTGCCAGCTAGGCAGTGTGCAGTGTGCAGGCCCTGGGTCTTGCCTTTCAGCACTGCTTTCATTAGCAACGGACGCTGACGAAAACCTAGCAAATGCTGTCATTGATCCTCGCAGTGAGGGAAATATTTGCTGTATTCAGGTCATGGCCTGCAAGACTTTGATGCAGCTCCGTTTCAGGTTGCTGACAGCCGCATTCTACCGATTCGCCCAGCCTGACACAATTCCCTCTCCCATCAGATCTTTGCTCCGAGTTGCTAACTGCACCGATTTCCCACTGGATTGCCCTTCTCTTGAAATATTAACACTTGTTTACTGGGCTTGTTGGCAGAAGGATTCTGTAAATAGACTCTCCACAGCTTTTAGAGAAGGAATCTGTTTATATGTTCTGTTTCCCTCAGCTGTGCATTAACCATTCAAATTCCCGATTCCTTGAAACCCTTTCAATGTCACTCACAGAGTAGTCAAAGAATCAGCCAATTCATGTCTGTGCTTTGATTTCTTAAACTATTTTAAATAGAAACCTGTAATCCTGTTATGTATCCAGAGGACAGACTCACAAAAATATGCAGAGACACACACAGGCATACACACATTTCTACACATACACAACTCAGACACACACACACACACACACACACACACACACACACACACACACACACACACACACACACACACACACAGGGCACAGATGCCTACGTGGATGATGCACAATATGCAGCGTTGTTTGGGAAACACCATGCAATGGCCCATGCACACAGGTTAACAAGTTCCTCACAGGCTCTGACCTCCCATCCATTGAAGACATCTATGTGAGACACTGCCCCATGAAGGTAGTCATTATCATAAAGGAACCCCAACAGCCTGGTAATAACCTCTTCTTGCTGCTACATTTGGGGACAAGGTACCGAAGCTGAAGTCCAGAGTCTCTTGTTCAAGAACAGTTTTTCTTTTCAACAGCTATCAGGCTCTTGAACTTCCCCATCGCATAAACTGCTCCAGCACCACAAATAAAGCCAGTCTGCTCTATTATAAAGCCACTCTTTTGTTCTGTAATAAATGTTAATATTTATTATCTACATATCTTTTGTACTTATTATCTCTTTCTGTATATTGATTTAATGTTTTTTTTTGACAAAGTACCTGTTGGACCGGAGCAAGTAAAAATTTCAGCGCATTTGTACAATGTATTTAACAATAAACTCATTACTATTATTATCACACACATGTACACTTGTCCCTCAGCCCATTAAGACAGAGCTCTCCATAGAACACCTCCGTGTTGTCAAGAAATAAAGCTTACTTCCTCTGTCGTTTTGAATTGAGCTCTGTCTGCACTATTTTGCAGTGAATTACACAAGGTTGTCACTCTGATCCGCTTGAGTTATTTGTTAAATTGATCACGTTCTTTGAGGCTGGTTTGACACCTCAAAGAGTGTGATGGAAACCCAACTGCTTTTTTTTATTAACTCTTCTCAATTTTATAAATGTGATGTCCATCACATATCAAGGTAACTGCACAAAACTATTTCCACCATCTCTTTCATGGGAGACTGATGGTGCTAAAAGATCTCTGGAGAAAGCTCTCAACCATCTTTGGAAACCATCCCCAAAAAGAGCAGCACATAATGTAGGCAAAAGGAGGCTATTTCTAGCCATATTATTTCCATTGAAATTCTGCTGTGTGCCTGCTTAATGAAAGACTTCCTGCAATCTGTTTTAATTAGTGACATATCTACTCATAATGGCTAATAAACAGCACAGATCAGCTTGCGTATATAGTTATTTAGTGTTTCATTTATTAACCAAAATGAACTTTTCTTTGGATGATTATAGAATAATATCAAAAAAGAGATTTTGAAATCATTTTGCTCTGTGATTTTAATTTTATTGGATATTCTTGCTCTAATGGCTTTGAGGGGAACATGCTGTTATTTAAGTAGTGTGGGGGATGGCTAAAGACAAAGCAATAGCATTTCTGAACCCTATTATTGTTATGTAAGCTGATAGAGGACAGCTCTAAGCATGACTTCATGTATTCTTGTAGATTATCATCTGTTATAAGTGCTTTGTATTTATCCATTCATGTTTCACTGGGGGAGATCACATGAAGACTGGGTGCAAAATATCTGGCTTGGCTCAGCAAAACTCTGAAGGGTGTGACATTAGAGAGCAATAGTCCCTGCTCTTTGCTGATCCTGTCTTAGCTTTTACTCATCTGTGGATGGAACAGGGCATGCTAAAAGAAGATGGAATGTCTAGCTGGTGGTTGGTTAGTCCAGACTTGGTTTATGTGGGTTATTGATCCAGTGAAGCTAATGGCGACAATGATCCATGTTTGCCGCCCTTCGTGTACGAGTCTGCAACTTGGCTATTTTTAGCACAGAGATGTCTGAGGCAGGTGGTGAGCTTGGGCAGGAGCTGGATTATTCTAGATTCTCTCCCACGACTGAAGTCTTGACCTCAACCTTGTCTCAACTACCGATATGTCCAGCAAATTTGGAACAGAAGATAAATGGTTCCTCAGGCTGATTGTGAGATCACGACTGTGGGACTGGGTTGGACAGAAATATGCACGCTGACAATATTGCTCTCCATCACCAACCTGGGGAGTATCAGCACACAAAATAAAGAGCTGAAGTGGCAGGAGGCTGGCTTTGGGCCTATTCTACAACTCTGTAACATCAACTTCAAAACTCACTGCACTCTCCTCAGAATGCACACTATCACCTAGATTTTTACCATGAGAAAACTTGGAATTATTACACTTGATCCCCTGTCCAAATCTTTGATCTAGATATGAATAGCTGAAGCCTCATAGTGACCTCTGGAGTATCACCCAAGTCACAACCTCTGCACTAGAAAATGTACATTCCTGTTCCATCTAATAGTCAAATGTCATTCCAGACCCAGTACTCTTTCCAAATTCCATGTATTCAATTTTTATTTAATAATCCTTTGTGTATCAAAGGTCATCTGAAATTCCACATGCAACCCATCCACAGGCTCCTATTGGCTTATTATTCAAACATTATTTCCATTTAATTAATCCATGTTGACTCTGTCCAACTATAGGGCACAGTTTTAAGATGAGGGGAAAGGTTTAAGAGGAACCTCTGGGGCAACTTTTTCAAAAGTTCAAAGTTTCCTTCTATTGTCACATGATAATATATTAAAAATGTAATTAATATGCATGATATATTTAATCTTTTGTTGACTGTAAGGCAAAGAGTCCCCATGAGCTTTGCCCAGCATCCTAACAATAGGAGAAAGAGGAGCAAAAGAGTCTTTTCAGATGTGGGTAGCATGTATATACAACCAGCTGCTGGATGAAGTGGTGGAGGCAGGTACAATTTTGCTATTTTAAAGACATCTGGATAATGAGATGGATAGGAAAGGGTTAGAAGGATATAGGGAAGATGTGGGCAAGTAGAGTTAGTTCAGATAGGCAACTTGGGCTGAGTGGCCTTAATATGGCTCTGTGATTCAATCCTATTATTATTTTCCAAGTTCCCTATTACTGACTTCCAATTCTGAACCTGCTGCTGATATCAGGGGAACTGGTCTGCAGTTCCAATCAGGATCATAGAGTCACCCAGAAAAGAAACAGAATTTTTAGCCTATCACTTCCTTCCAACTATCAAGTTATACTGATACTACCAGTATACTACCTATACTGATCCCATTTGCCTGCTCTTGGCCGGCACTCTTCAATGCCTGATGAATCAAGCATCATAATTCTTTAATGTGTTGAGTGTACCTGACCCCACCAATCTCCTGGGCAGTGCAGTCCAAACGCCAGCCAATATCAGGTGAGAAAATTATTCTTCAAACTGTGAAGAAAAGCTCCCCCAATCAGTCCACTCCTTGCTTCACATTTGCTCACTCCACCATGACCAATTGTTGAGTAAGTATTTTTGAAACAAGATGAGATTTTTCAACAATTGGTGTTAACCTGAAGCAGCCATGAAAAGGGAGAGGCCATTCAGTCATTTGAGCCCGCTTAACCATGCAGTGAGGTAGTAACTGATTGGCATCTGGCCTCCATCCATCATACTTGAGTCGGTCCTCGAG
The DNA here is from genome assembly GCF_036971445.1 of Narcine bancroftii. NCBI lineage: Eukaryota > Metazoa > Chordata > Chondrichthyes > Torpediniformes > Narcinidae > Narcine > Narcine bancroftii. The sequence continues at coordinate 40,040,367 of NC_091469.1, forward strand.
GATCGGCGTTATGAAATACCTCGAGGTGCATGGCATGATAGATCCAAGCCAGTATGGTTTCATGAAGGGAAGATCCTGCCTGACCAACCTAATGGAATGTTTTGAGGAAATCTCAAATAGGATGGGCAAGGGAGAGGCTGTGGATGCTGCGTATTTGGATTTTCAAAAAGCTTTTGATAAGGAGCTGCTTAATAAGATGAGAGCACATGGAATTATAGGAAAGATATTAAAATGGGTGGAGGATTGGCTGATGGGCAGAAAGCAAAAGGTGGGAATAAAGGGATCCTGTTCTGGTTGGTTGCCGGTTACTTGTGGTGTTTCACAGGGGTCATTGGGGCTGCTTCTTTTTACAATGTTTATTCATGATTTAGATTATGGATTGAATGGTTTTGTGGCTAAGTTTGCAAATAACACCAAGGTAGATGATGGAGTAAGGTTGTAGAGAGACTTGGACAGCTTAGACAGTGGGCAACTGTCCCACTTGGACAGTGGGCAAAGAAATGGCAGATGAGATACAATGTTGAGAAATGTACAGTTGCACATTTTGGAAGAGGAAATAAACAGGCAGATTATTATTTTGATGATAGAAAATACAAAATTCAGAAGTGCAAAGAGATTTGGTAGTCATTGTGCAGGATAAAAGTTAACCACTAGGTTGGATTGGCAGTAAAGATAAAAAATGCTATGTTGGCATTCATTTCAAGAAGAATAGTGTTTAAGAATAAGGAGATATTCATGAGGTTCTATGGGGCACTGGTGAAACCTCATTTGGTGTACTGTGTGCAGTTTTGGGCTCCCTATCTTAGAAGGGATGTAATGATCTTGGAGAGAATACAGAGAAGATTTACCAAGATGATTTCTCGAATGCAAGGGCTAACATATGAGGAACGTTTAGCAGCTCTGTATTCATTGGAGTACAGAAGAATGAGAGGGGATCTCTCAAAAACATTTCAAATGCTAAAAAGGATTGGACAGAGTAGATGTGAATAAGATGTTTCCCTTGGTGGGTGAATTCAGGAGAAGAGGGCACAGTCTTAGAATTATAAGATACCCATTTAAAACAGAGATGAGGAGAAAATTCTTTAGCCAAAGAGTCATGGTTTTGTGAAATTCATCACCATATAAAGCTATGAAGGCACAATTATTGGGTGAGTTTAAGGGGGAAATTGATGGGTATCTAATTTGTCAAAGTATCAAGGTATATGGGGAAAAGGTTGGAACTTGGAATTAGATGTGAGAACAGTTTAGCTCAGGGTGGATTCGCAGAGCAGACTCATTGGGCTGAATGACCTACTTATCTTTTTCTTGAGATCTTGTGATCCTTTGTCCTGATAATCTGTTGACTTTGCTGCAAGATCTTTAGCTGACACCATCCTTGGTGCCTATTTTGAATTGTGAACTGCAAATTTCCAGCTTGCCTATGTAGAGAAATGCTTCCCAATAGAACCTTGACTGGGCTGGGTCAAATATATATTTATGCATCCTTTTTCTGTACAATTTCCTTCCTCCCTGCCCCTTTTCCCCAATACCTACAACCCATGAACAGAAACTCAAATATCTTCAACTTTCTCAACAACCATCTTTCCTACAATTCACCAACTCCTCATTCCCAACACACTGCTCTCTGACCCCACTCCCCAACACCCCACTATTCTCCAAACCTCAGTATTCCACCACTCCACTATCCCACCATCACTCCTGACGACTCCACAAAACTCCACTCCCCAACATCTCACCCCCTATATCCAACTCCCCATACACCCAACTCCCCCATCAGCCCACTTCCATCAATGAGCATTCTCTAACACCCCGCTCTCCCATAAACCATACTCCCCAAAAATCCCATCCTCCTATCCCCATTGACCAACACCCACTCCCTAACACACTCACTCTTGACAACAATCAAATCACACTGCATCATCAACCCATCCCTCCATTCCCCTCTTTATTATCCAAAAAACCCCTATTCCCAACAGTCCCATTATGAGAACACTCAAGTGCATGTGCACCTCAATGCCCCCACTCTGCAAGCACACAAACATCACAGCAACTCTGTCCTGACACTCCTGCCACCTTTACTGTGTTCACCTTTTCCTCGTATGTGGCAGATCCCTCACACACCCACTTCCACACATCCTTGCGGTATATACTCCTGGCTCCATAGGCCTGCCACCCCCATGCCCTTTTGGGTTCACCCCAACCACACTGCAACTGCATACATTTCCATGTAGGAGCATTCATTCTCTTCACATCATTATTCCCTCATTACCACCTCCTCAGCTAGCCCAAATCTCCACACCACTGCTCAACCCACCCTCATCCAAAACAAGAGGAAACAGTTTTGTGTTCCCTTTTGAGCTGGATTGTGAAGGGGTAGGACATGGCCAGGTTGGGTCATGTAGATTGAAGCGCCTTTGGACTTGTTATACTTACTCTCTCGCCCATAATAAATGAGGCTTCCATGTAAACTGGAGCTGCAAGAATGATGTACAAAGATTCACTTGATGTCAGAACCCCAGATAACATTGTTCAATGTATACAGTAATTTCCATCAGCTTCAGTTTTCTCCTTGTGAATTGATAGTTTTAAAGCACAGAGAAAGAGTGCAGAAAGAACGTTATTAAAATATAATTCAGTGAGTGAAATAAATATCTCATTGGAAAAGGAGGATGCAGTCTGTCAGGAAAGTTCCTTTGCATCTTATTGAGGAGCTTGTAAGTCAATGGCACCTGATAGTGGTTGGTGTATGGTAAATGTGCATCACTGAAACAAGTGATCTGAACATCGCCAATTGCTCTTTCTGGGTTTATCCAATGCACACACTGATGATCCCACTTGCTACAAAACACAGAAACTTACCTTGCAAAAATACTTGATTGGAATATTCTGGGATTATGAAAGCACTAGAGTAATCTGAATTCACAACCCCACCCCCACTCCCACAGGCTCTTCTTGTAATCAAATGAGGCTGTCTGCAAGGATTAGTCAAGAGATGCCAAAGGACTGTGGTTGCTTTACCAATTGACCAACGAAAGTTGGCTTGATCTTTTACCAAGACAATTACTTTGTAAAAGGTGATTTAATTCTAATGAGAGACAGTCATTAAATCTGAGAAAGATCCAGCCTGCTTTTGGCCCTAGGACAGTGACAGTAATAGTCTTGCTGCTTTAGGCTATAGCTCCTAGGGGAAGGGGTGTCTGTTCAAGGGCAGTTGACCTCAGTCCAAGCGTGTTGGTTGCGTGTTTATTTCCACTCCAGCCTGCACAGATCCTTTAGCAGTTGTCATCACTGGGTGCCTCCCAGCTAACCTTGGTGGAGTTCTTCTTTTCCTGATCTGGCAAGTGCTCTCCGTTTCACACTTCAGCTCAATGCCATCTGCCAGGGATTGGGGTTCAACCAACGGGCCAGTAAGTGAAGTCCTGTGCTCTCACACTGCATCATTTAGTATCCAACAGCACTTCCAATTCATACTGCCTGTGCTTTCCTTTAGAAGCTTGCAAAACTGCAGCAAAGTGTTTGCAGATGCAATGAAAGAGAGCTATCAGCTATTTGGAATATTACTTGCATCCTTCTGCATAAAGCTGCTTTCAAGACACAATCTACCAAAGATCTGTGAAAAAGATTACCATAGGCACTTTGATTTTTTTTCTTTAATGTAATACTTAAGATGTTTTCATTGTTGGGTTTGGTGTGAGACCATAAAGGAATGAGCCCACTATAAGTCTGTTACAAGATGTTCCAGCCAGCTTCACTGTGGAAAGTATCAGGTCATTTAATTATCGCTGTGGTTTCAATCCATTTTGATAGAGGGCCAAGACTGCCACTGATGCCAGAAGCCTGACCCTTATCTCCCAGTCATCAACATTGCACAGTGGAACAGGGCTGTGTTTGGAATCTTTTACTACTTCTGTAAACAAAGTTGAAAGAGCATTCTTCCTGGGGACTTGCATAACAGAAGGCTTGCGTCTGGGGAACAGCAGTCGTGTGTCGGGGTGGGAACAACTTCCCCACCACAAACAGCCCATTGAGACTTCCAGCAGACGTTTATAGCTGTGGTTGGATTGTTGTTTTTTTTTCTCGGAGGCATTTCAGAATTGATTTAGAGAAGTGCAAAAACTACAAATGCTGGAATTCTGAGTGAACAAAGAGAAGTTGGAGGGATTGAGTGGGCCAGGCAGCATCTGTGGAAAGAAAGAGCCTGACCATTTCTCTCCATGGATCCTGGCTGGCCCATTGAATCCCTCCAGTTTCTCTGTTCACTCTGATTTGACTTAGTTGCAACAATCTGGCTTGATATGTGTAGGAATCTCATGCCACATGGCAGCTCAGTGACACAGCAGGTAATGCACCTACTCACACTTCCAGTTTGATTCTGACTGGATGAAGTTTGCATATGTTCCCTTTGACTGTGTGTGTTTTCCCTGGATTCTCTGGTTTCCTTCTTTATCACAAAGATGTGCTTGATAGGTTAACTTTACATCACCTCTAGTGTAGATGGATAGCAAGGAAATTATGGGGAGTTAATGGACATGTGCAAAAGAAAAGGTTACAGGGAGGCAGGTGGCAAATTGCTTTGAGATCTGGTACAGATTCACTGGGCTGAATGGTCACCTGTATTATAAGGAAAGATGAAAAGATGAGAACCGTGAGCTGCTAATTTAAATGTATCATTCTCTTAGTCACCGTTTGAACAGCATCTCAGAGGAAGTATCGGAGCGCAACTCAGTGAGATGTTTGGAAAAACAGGAAAATGGATTAGGAAATGCTTAGAAGGATATGGGCCAAACATAGCAATGTGCGACAAGCTTAGGTTGAACATCTTGGTCTGTATGGACAAGTTAGGTGGAAGGCCCGGTTTCCATTTTGTTAAACTTGATGACTCCATGTAATATTTTCTTCAAAGAATCAAAGCAATATTAAAAGGAAGTGACATTGAAGTTTTTGTCCTAAAATCACAAGCATTGGAAATTGGAAGTTAATCAGAGAATGCAGGAAGATTTTCACATCTATAAGGAGGAAAAAAATCTCATCAGCCTGATAAATTAATGAATATGAGACCTAATTGTCATATGCACAGATGCAATGAAAGTTTTACTAACTGTAGATTCCTAGTTAGGTAATACATACCAAGAGTTCAGATTTATTTTCATATAATGACATCACATACAACCCTGAGATTATTTTTCCTGCGGGTGAAGCAGAATTACTACTTAATGGTAATGCAAAAACAAAACTGTACACATCATTCACATGTAAACAAATAAAGAAATGTAAACAGATAAAGAACTATAAACAAGCTATATTCTCTCTGTATTGCACAATCGATAAAGTGCAAAAGTAAGAGTTCTTAAACGAGTCCCTGATTGAGTTTGTTGAGGAGTTTAATGGTGGAGGGGTAGCAGGTGTTCCTGAACCTGGTAGTGTGTCTTGTGGTACCTATGCATCCTTCCTGATGGTAGCAGTGAGAACAGAGTGTGTGGTGGGTGGTGTGGATCCTCGATGATTGCTGCTGCTCTCTGATGGCAGCATTCCCTGTAGATGTTCTCGTTGATGGGGAGGGTTTTTCCTGTGATGTCCTGTGTTGTATCCATGACCTTTTGGAGGGCTTTACACTCAGGATTGATGTCTCATCCCAGACTGTGTTGCAGCCGGTTAGCACACTTTCCACCACACATCTGTAGAAATATGCCAGGCTTTCTGATGTCAGACCAAATTTTTGCAAACTCCTGAGGAAGTGGAGGTGTTGACATACTTATTTTGTGATGCCATTAGTGTGTTGAGCCCAGGAAAGATCCTCCAAAACAGTCACTCCCAAGAACTTAAATACAAGCTAAATATAATTAAAACACCACAAAGGGGGTGGGGGGGGGGGGGAACAAATGATATAAATAAAAGAAAGAGAAAATAAAGTAAAAAATAAATGTTCATTGTTGATTGGCCAAGAGTGCAAGTTATTTCTGCCAATAATATAGACAGATCTTTGTAAGTCTTCTAGTAATGTTAAATTCTGGATAATTCGGGGAGGTTCAAGTGCTTGATACCTGTTGGAAAAACACTTTTGTTGAACCAAGAGGTATTGAACATCAGCCTTCTGTACCTTCTGCCTGAAGATAGCGCTGAGAAGAGATGGCAAATCTTTGGATTCTCTACCCACTGTGGATATAAACGTTCAGTTACTGAGTATGTTCATAGGAGAGATCTAAGGTCTTTCAAATATTAAGGCAATCAAGGATTATGGCTTTAGTGGAGGGAAGTATCACTAAGTTACAGGATCTTATTGATTATTAGAGCAGGCATAAGGAGACAATTGGCCTTTGCCTGCTTTATTTATTTGTCTTGCCAGTATTATATAACATTTTGCTGATGTATAGAGAGACCTTTGTGTGCAAGTTCATAGCTAACTGAAAATAGGAACATAGGTGGAAAAGATAGTGAAGAAGGTGTTTAGCTTGCTAAGGTATTGAATACAAGACTTAGATCATCATGTTGCAGATGATTGGTTAGCCACACTTGGAATAGTATTGCAATTCTGATCACAGCACTGTAGAGGGCAGAAGAGATTCCCCCTTGGATGTTTCCTGGGATGGAAGGCTTTAGATACAAGCAGAGATTGGGTTGGCTGGGATTGTTCTCACTGTAGTGTAGCAGGCTGTGGAGCTTGGTATAATCACAGTGTTTAACATGCAATTAGATAGGCATGTGGATGGAAAGTTTTGGGCTCCTCATTTAAGAAAGGATGTGTTGAAGTTGGAGGGGATACAAAGGAGGTTCACTAAGATGATTCTGGGGATGAAAGGGTTATCATATGAGGAGTGTTTGACAGTTCTTGACCTGTATTCATTAGAATTTAGGAGAATGAGGGGGAGATTCAATTGAAACACTTCAAATATTGAAAGGTGTGGACAGAGTAGATGTTCAGTTTGTTTCCCATAGTGGGAGATCCTAGTACAAGAGCTCACAACTTCAGGATTAAAGGGTGTCCACTTAAAACTGTGAAGCATTGGGGTACTTCTTCTGCCAGAGAGTGGTGAATTGATGAAATCTGTTGTCACAAGCAGTTGTGGAGGCCAGGTCATTGGGTGTATTTAAGGCAGAGATTGATTGGCTCTGGATTAGCCAGGACATCAGAGGTTATGGGGAGAAGGCCAGACACTGGGGCTGAGTGGGAAAATAGATCAGCTCATGATTGAATGGTAGGGCAGACTCAATGCACTGTATAGCCTATTTCTGCTCCTATGTCATTGTCTTATGGAAAGGATGATGGACATGGGTCAAACACAGGGAATGGGGATGAGCATAGATAGGCATTTTGTTTGATATGGACAAGTCAGGCTGAAGGGCCTGTCTCTCAGCAGTCGGTCTCCAACTCTTTTTCCAGGGTAGATGAATCAATGTCTGCAGCCTAGTGGTACACTGATCACTAAGCTGTCACGTCTTGTCATAATTTTTACAAATGGCCACCAGAACCAAGTGTTAACCTACAGATGTAGCCCAGCCTGCTTATTGTGTACAGGTTTTGGATGGCATGAAGAATGCAAAAAATTACGACACATTAATAATGTTCAGCGGCAGCATATTGCTTTTGCTGCCTTATACTTCCAGACTATCAGGTAAGCACTTCTTATTCTGAACATTCAAGCCTACCACCATTGTGCCTGACTTTAGCTCACTGTGGTCCATTAGTGCTTAGCTAATTGACAGCTTCCATTTAGTGTTAATGTGCATTGATGCTGCTGTGTGGTTCATTTCGTTGTAATGATGATCCCTGTGTTATATCATTCGTTCTTAAAGAACTTAAAAATCACTACCCAAAAATAATTTGAGGAATGAAATAAAATTTGCTCTCACAGAATTTGTTAAAAAGTAATTAAATAAACATAAAATGTATTTTTTAATCTATTTGCATTTATTTATTTTTTTTAAATTTTTTTTCACACCATAAACCACATTAACCATGATACATACTTTTTCCTTTTCAAATATATACAGTGCCATTTTCTCCCCCCCTCCCATCCCACCCTCCCTACCTCCCCCCTCCCGTCCATTTAAAGTACAAAATGTAGTATACATTAAACCAGTCAAACAATGTTGTCATTCAATAAAAATAAACAAGAAATTCCACTGAGTCAATTCTTTTCATTTCCTTCTCCTTTCGTTAATTTGGGTAGTGAATGTCCCCGGTAGGTTTTCTCTATTGTGTTTCATGTAAGGCTCCCATATTTGTTCAAATATTTCAATATTATTTCTTAAACTATATGTTATTTTTTCTAATGGAATACATTTATTCATTTCTATATACCATTGTTGTATTTAATCTATTTGCATTTATTGATGCAAGATTAGATGATGTGGCTTTGCATTACGGAAGATCACTATACCAATTGTTTTCTAGGAGCAGAATCCCCTCTTAACATAGGGATTTCCTTTGATGCACAGTGAAAAGAATACACAAGATATTTGGGCATTGCTTTAAGCAAAGTACTCATCTTTTTGGGTTCATCTAATATTGTGCTTTCTCGTATTTCCATGCAATGCCATGATCTCCTCAATCCCAATCCATTCTCTTTTTTTTCCCCTTTAATCGAACTCTAGGCCTGCCATTTGGAATGCCAGGCTTACATGTTAGTGGATGACTTTAATTTAAAATACTGCTGACAGAAACAGGAGTTGAGCATCCTCATTGTTTAAGATCTGTTACTCATTATTTCCCATACTGCTCTGACCTTACCAACAGTCATTTATTGGTTGGGAGCGTGGCATCACAGACTGGGCTGGAAACTTGTCTCCCTCTCTTGTGAGGTGGGAGACGAATGGCGGGTGTTGAAGCCACTGGAAACTGCTGAGGTAACTCCTTGGGAATTCCAGAATTCTGACCAGCAATAGAGAAAGGAAATCCACCATGTGGTCAGGTTAGAATGTGCTTTGAAGTGCAGGGGAAATGGAACTTATGATGGCCAGCAGCATCCTTTCTCAAGCATTGGTTCTGTAATCCCTAAACCCTCTGCAAGTTGTTGAGCCAAACCCTTCATACTGTCAAGTTGTAAAACTTACAGTGAGACAGAAATTGCTGCATTCATATTGTAAAGGGATTGGTGGTGAGAGGCAGAGGGTGGCAATGGTTTTGCCATCCCTGGTGTATCCTGGTTGCTCTACTTCCAGATATTAAGGTGAGCAGAGCCCACTTAACTGAGACATAAATTCACTATTGCAGAGTTTTCAACAGAAAAGACTTAGGGGCTTCTCTCTCTCTCTCTTCATTTCCAACTTGGGTGGTTGCTAATACAACACTGTGGTCGACTAATCTACCTCCATCAGGGAATCTCCAAAAGAAGCAGCTGAGAAGCACAGTAGTGGAGAGTTGCTCCCAAGAGCACAACATGCACCTATGACACAGCTCAAACTACTGAAACTGCATCACGCAATAACATACCTTGGAAGTTTATCGATTACTGTCATGTTTTTTGCGACTTAACACATTTTGAATTGCTCAATGATGAAATGAATAGTTAAGTTCAAAAGTATCATTACTGTGTGAGCACACAAAGGGGGCAATTAAGGGTCTGGTGCAAGGAATCATTTAAAAATATTATGCCCATAACCTCTATTATGTGGGGTTATAGGCATACATACATTTGTTTCATATATCATTGTGGGTTTATAACACATCCTTCCAAAGGATGAATATGTGACGTCCCACACACCCCTGCTGAGCATTATAATTGCCATTAATAAAATACCAATAACATGGATTCTGAATGTTTCAAAAATATATTCCTGATGTACTTCATGAATAATATTTAGAAATTTTTTTCCTTTTTTTATTTTTGGAAGAATTTTTGGTATTCTGTACATGGAATCCTAATTCATCACTATTGAGGTCTGAGTGTAGTCAATCAACAAATTTCCATTTATAAATATAAATAAAATTTCAGGAAGTAGAATGTTCAAAATAAAATTATTTGAAATTATTGTGCATATGTGCATTATAGAAGTGTATCTAATCTCATTGTTTTGTTTTTCATTTCACTCTTGCTGTCATCCAGTTTGTCTGTGATTCATTTGAACAAAATAGATTTTGATGAGTACTGGATGCCCAGTCTCAGCTGGTTATTGGGCATTTTTTTGACCAAGAGAGGGTTTGAACAGAAGAACTGATTGATTTAGATATGCGTTTTCTAAGATCTGGTTGCTTTATTAATTCATACTTATTAGAATTGTGGAAACTGTTGGCTATTATAGAAAACTAGACTATGAATAATAATTTATTAATGGAATTTCATTGGTAAATTAAGGCCCAAATGTTGCAAATTGTACGTCTGTTTTCCATTGTTGTGAATACTTTGGTTGCTTCTCCAGTAACGTTGGCTAAGTTACAACATGCCACTATTATAGAGTTAGGAAAGAAAAAGAAGATTTGACATTAAACCATCCATAACAGCAGAAAGCTTCAAAGTGCTTTATAGTGAAAGAATTACTTTTACAATCTGGACCTGTGGGAAATACTGCAACCTATTTCTACATAATAAGCTCCCACCATCAGTTGATAATGATAATATTGTGGCATTTGTGCTACACGGGCGTGGAGAAGAACAACACACACACCAAAGCCTTGAAGTCAAGACTGATTTATTGCACTTGGTGTCACATTTATATGGGCCTCAGGCATTGATGTCAGGGCACTGCATCATTGGAGTGCCGGCCTGGGATTGGCCAGCATTCCAGCCACAGTTCACTGTCTTCCTGCCACGTGGGAGGTTATCTTGGACAACGGCCGGAGTCACTCCCAGGTCCGCAAGATTGCTGCGTTCATCGGACATTTTGTGGGCCGGTTCATGTCTCTGTGGGCGGGCAATATCGGATTTAGTGGTGTTAATGGAGGAATAAATATCAAATCAGAATCATTTTAACTTAAATGGTGGATAAAGTGAGGGACAGCATAAATGTTTAATTAGAATGACATATACTAACCATTCAGCAAGGATATGTTAATGAAAAGCAATGGAGCAGATGCAAAGGGCGGAAATGAATGAATCTTTCCCAAGTTGGCAGGCTATGACAAGAGGGGTACTGGAGGGTTTGGAACTTGGGCCTGAAATATTCACAATCTTTATCAATGATTTGGCTGAGGGAAACATATGTCATATTTTCAAGTTTGCTGACAATATTAAACTAAGCAGAATGTTCAGGATGGAGAAGGACATAAAAAGCTTCAGGGGAAGGTGGACAAGTTGAGTGTGATGGAAAGAACATGGCAAATGAAACATGATGGGAAAAATGTGAGCCTCTGACTGTGCATCTTTCTCTCAGTGTGATCCCTGCAATTGTCCAGCACTTCTTCAATGGTGCCCCACTTAACAATGCATTTCTTCTTCAGCATTACGCATTAAAGAATACTGCCACGATATTTCTCTGACAGTGTGGCTTTTCCTTAACACTGTCCCTGTCAATGCAGTGCCCTTAATGTCCCTTTGAATGGAATGCCTCTCTCAAAGCAGAACTCCCTCATTATTGGCCCACTGAGTGCAGTGCTCCCTCATTCCTGCCCCTCTCACAGTGCAGTATTCTTTCATTATTGTAACACTCTCTCATTCCTGTCCCTCTCACAGTGCAGTGCTCCCTCATTACTGCACTGGATAGTCAGCTGTATTTTTAAGTTCCTTTTCCTGGAATGGCACTTGATATCTCACCTTTTCAACTTAAGGATGAATATGTGACCCCCTGAGCCGATGCAGCTATCAATACGTGCTGGTAATGATTGTTCCATTTGAAGTGTGTATTTGGGATGGATGAGGTGTATAATCTTTTCCAAATAAATGACTCAATTGCTGGATCCATTCAAGATTGTAGTTCAATATATCAAGGCCAAGGTCTGTACTGGGAGCTAACTACATGTTAGTATTCAGCATGTTATTCTATTCTGGATCTAATTGGGCTGCTATATTGTAACTCAACCTTTTACTGTATATTTATAAATCACAGGAAATAAACATTGGCATCCCCATTCTAGGGCATGACCTTTGGCTGCTGGGATTTGATACACTCAGATAAAGGTGGAATACTCCTTGTCATTAAAAATAAAGACTTTGGCGATTAGAGTCCAATTCCTGTCCCTCCTTTCAGACCGAGCCTTTAACAACTCTCACGGGGAGGGAGGGAGGAGCTTGTGGGGTTTCAAAAGCCCTTGACCATAATTCTGTCTGCTTGATCTGGGCTCCAAACCGCAGTGAGATTCTGCAATACTGACTGATATAAACCCCTGACTGACTTCCACCCTACACATTCACTCTTACCATCCTGCTCCTTTTTGGAATGGATGAAGTGAACTGGAAATGGTTGATGACAGTTCTCCTCATTATTCTTGAGTCATCTTCTTTGGGAATGGACAAGAATAGACAGTCTCTCCCTAAACCCCTGTGACAATCAAAATATAATATTCCACTGTAACCTACAGCAGTCTAAGTTAAAGGGCTTTGTAATACCTACTGGCAGTTCTGATTGAAATTGTGTAAAGTAGGTTTTCAATCTTTTTAATTTGTCCATTGAGGTTCTCTTGTAAAATCAGAAGTTAATTTCTGAGTAAGTTTGCTGGAGGAAATAATGACAGGCCTGGAATCTGGCTTGGGATTCTGGGACAGTTGGCTTTGAAAGACTTGTTTTACACTCCAGTTAAGCTGCCAGAATGGGGATCTTGTCTTTTTAAAGTCAGCATGCATAACACCAATTGTCGTGACATCTGGAAGGCTTGTTTTATCTGCAAGCACAGTTAAGGACAAATCAAAGTAGACAGATGTAAGACTGGTGTGGCATATTCGCCTGAAGCATTTATTCGCTGTACATCTTACAGTGTGTCAAAAAGAGGCAGCGTTTACAGAATGAAAACATTCTGTCACTTCTGCACACTACCTATTGAGCTGGCTGTTTAACCCTGTGAGGCAGACCTGGATCGACACCAGCTCCTCCCGCATCAAACTCAGCATCAACTTCATTATTAATTAGCAGAGAATAACCTTGTCGCTTCAGAACTGAGGGCAGCATGCCAGTTGGCATCTAGGATTCACCCATAGTGTGATTTTAATCTCAGCTACCATCGGCCAGATCGATGGATATTTCCTCAGAGTAAAGGGCAGGGATCATGGCTCAGTGCTGCATCTGTGTAATGAATTGTAGCTCCCAGCTTCCATGGGTGAGAAGTGAGTGGAATCATTGCAGAGAAAATTTGATGGGTGAATGTAAGTGTCAATTAAAATCCTTCTCATTCATGCATTTCTGTTGAAAAAAAGTGACAGAGCCTCCCCTTTCATTTCCCAGAATTAGATGAGAAATTACATCTGGAATTTTTTAAAACCTTATCTAGCCATGAATACGTCATTATTTTAAACTGGTCCTTCTATAATTCTGGCATTTATCTGGCTGGGCTATGATTGTTTTTGGGTTGGCCAGGTTGACTCACCCACTTATCATTTGTAGAAATGAAAAAGCAACTTGTAATCTAATTGTTTATTCTACAAAATTTTGTACACAGAAATCCAGGGGTCTTAGTGCTTGATTGCTAAATGTTTTTGTATGCATGTTCAACAATCAGTTGGGAATACAATTAAAAAGTTGGCTTTTATTAGAAAGAGTAGGGAATAATACATAAAAGTAGGGAAGTTTTGATGTAACCTTATGGGTGAGATCACACCTGGAGAACTATAATCGGTTCAGGTGTCCATAGTTAAGGACAGAAATGTTTGCATTGGAGGCAATGCAGAGGAGATTTACCAAATTGATTCTTGGAATGAAGGATTTGACATACAAAGAAAGGTGGAGCAAGTTAGGCTATATTCAATGGAGTATCAATGTCTGAGAGGTGATTGTATTCAAATATTTAAGGTTCTGGGAGGGATTGATAGGGCAGATGCTGAGAATACTTCTACCCATGCAGTAAACTGGAACTGTGGGGATAAATTCAGGATAAAAGGTTATGAATTTCAGCTGAAGGGGAATTTCTTCTCTCTGAGGGTCACACTTCATTGGAATTTTCTAACCCTGAGAGGTGTGAGGCAGAGTCATTACATTTATTTAAATTGAAATTTAACAGAGACTTGAATGACATAAGAGTCGAGAAGTATGGGGACAGAGTGGTGGAATGTGGTGTTGAAGTCATGATTGAATCAGCTATGATCTATTTTATGGAATGTTTTGAGATGGTTTGTAGAATCAATTGGTTTTCTCTTGCTCCTGCTCTAACATTATTCATCTTGAACAGAGGCACAAGAGTCTATCCAATCTATTCCCATGTCATTAATCAAGACTGATTGAGATTTGAATTGCACCCATCCTCACGTGTGTCTTTGCCAGCAAAGCAAATCAATTGAAGTTCTGGAGTTTCCAGAAATACTGATGTCAAAGTCATCCACATCACACGAATCCAGACAGCTTTGGAGAGAAGTTATAAGGGCAAGCCTCCTGGCCTTTTAGCAGTCTTGCTGTAATTTTTGGCTCTTTGCTCTAAGGTTCTTCCTCTTCTGGCCTGAGCCACCAGTCATAATGGGGTCATTCCTCCCACCATTGTGTGATATCAGTAGGATAGCGTTTAGTGTCCAGGCCTTTGAACAGTACTAATCATTCACTACACTAATTTTTACTCAAGTTGGTGTTGTGGACTTTGAGCAACAACTTGCAGTCAATCACATCTGAAGTTGCTATACATCTTGAGGTGTGTATGTGTGCATGCGCAGGCTACGTTATCGTGGGCTCCTCAACAAATTAGAGATGAAGAAGGCTGAGGGTCAATTCCAAAGACAGGGTTGGGATAGAGATTAAAATGTAAAAAAAATTGGGGGACAGAAACTGAATTTGCTTCAAACCTGATCTATTTCTGGTTTTAAAGAAATGGATTGGTTATTAAAATATTCCAGTGAGGCTGCCACCATTTTCAAACTTCCAATCACAGTTTCCCAGATGTAGGGGCTCCTGACAGCTGAAAACAGGCAAGAATAGGAGACAGCTTTGTTCATGGCAGTGGGCCAGAAGAGAAAAAACTGTTTGTCCCAGGTCCAACAACCTCACCAGTGAAGCCAGCCTCAGCTCACCAAAAAGAAATCAGCTGAACTGGAATGCAGACGCTGAAGATGGTTGATGGTGAGTGTATTAGTGAATTTGTCAATGAGCCCGACAGACAATGCCACCAGCTCTTAGCTTGTAACAATGGCAGAGTAGCCAATCAGCCCATCTCAAAAAGCTTGTCAGAAATTTCGATCTGATTTATTCATTAAGCAACAGAGAGTCTGGTGGCCTTTCTGTCATTCTCATGGCAAAGCTGGCCAATATATTTATATGCATTTCTCTGCTTTTTCAATTCAGATGTTAATTTTCTTATTTAAAAGAGTTTAAAAAGAAGAGAAGATCTGCTATTTCACGGTGTAGGTGTCCGATACGAGAAATGTCATGATGTAAAACATTTTGAGTTTAAAAATTCAATGTCATAAGATAATATTAAATAGAACCAAATTAACAGAAAGAAAATGATTTGTGTGTATTAATAGAATATTAATCAGGGAGAAAATAGTAAATTCCAGCAAAATGTTAGTGTATTGGAGTGAAGAACAATAAAAGGGCAGCAAAATTGATCTCAAGTACAAAGGGAATGATTTATGAGAAAATGTTGGACATCGTTAAGCTTAACAGCCCAGGAAGAAAGAACTCAATGGGGTTCCCTCAATGGAGTATATAAAATATTAAATACTATAAATAAATAAATCCAGATTATTAGCTCAAACATTGCCAATAAAGTAAGACCAGATTGTAGGAATGGAAATGAGAATAAAGTACATTTAGAACAGATATAATGGGAACGTATGTTGCCAGAATATAAATGTCTGAAATTATACATAAAGAAAACTAATAGATTAAGAAATGGATGCTTTCTATGTATGGATAGATAGCTTGATGATGTGGGCAATGAAGAAGGTTGAGATTTGATTGGCTGAGAGTTTTAATTCCTCATGTGCAGACCTCCCAATTTTCTGGGATGGTGCAGAGGGAAATAATTTGGCCAGAATTGTCATGGGTCCAAGATCCATTGCAGAGACTGCAGCACCAAAAGTCTTTGCTGCGTTGTCGGAGGAGAGGCCTGTGGGAGTGGTGCACTCTCAGAGGGGAGGCCTGTGCGAGTGGTGCACTGTCAGAGGGGAGGCCTGTGGGAGTGGTGCACTGTTGGAGGGGAGGCCTGTGGGAGTGGTGCACTGTCGGAGGAGAGGCCTGTGGGAGTGGTGCACTGTCGGAGGGGAGGCCTGTGGGAGTGGTGCACTGTCGGAAGAGAGGCCTGTGGGAGTGGTGCACTCTCAGAGCGGAGACCTGTATGATTGGTGCACTGTCGGAGGGGAGGCCTGTGGGAGTGGTGCACTGTTAGAGAAAGGACTGAGGTGGTGCTGCACAGTCAGAGCAGAGGGCTGAGCTTCCTAATCAAATTATTGTGGTCTAATTTTATGGGAAAAAGTTGGTGGAGTGCAAGGATGATGTGAGAAAGTTACTGGAGCTATGAACATGACAAAGAAGATATGGGTGCTCCGCTGTTGGAGGTGCAGTACAAGGGAGTTCGGAGCCATCCAGTGCTAAGGGAGCATTGCCAGGTCAGAAAGGTAGTTTCAAGGGTGTTCTGCATGGAAAGAGAGGGGTTACTGAGAGTATTTGACATGGTCAGAGGAGCAGGGCTATCCAGGACTGATAAATTTTCATTGGGAAATGACCTGCCACCACTTCTTATCAGATTGTTGCTATGTTGACCCTGGGGTGTTTGATATTCTGAGCTACCAACCAAGTATCACCAGGTTAACAGATTTAAGCGTTCAATCCTCTTTTGAACATAGAAAAAATGTGATCATGTTGCCTTGCTAGCAGCACATCTTGAGATACTAGAGTATAGTAAGTGGCAGACGTAACGGCGATGGTGGAATCTTGTAGATTTGGTTGAAGTTGGTTCAAGATTCAATTTATTGTTGTGAATTGAAAACAGTGTCATATTACACAAAATTACTTTTGTCTGCCATTGGCAGGTATTGCCTGAAGCGACTCTTACAGATGGAGAAAGAGAAGCCAAAGAGAGTCCTCACCCACCCCCCCCCCCCCACCCGCAGAGTTACCAAGTGTCTGTGGATTTGCTCCCGAAACCATACAGAGTCCAATCGAAACCATTGACCACCCAAGCTCTAGATTCAAACCTCTGATACCCTTAGGAAACCTCATGCATCCTGGTTCTGATACCTGGTAACCCTTAAGCCAGTCTCCAGTAGTCCAGAATCTGGTGCAATTCCTTTGACCACAGTATCCAGCAGCCCGTAGCCTCCATGGATTTCTTGCCTTGAGTCACCAGCAGCCCACTGCTTGTGTGGGTCCTTCATCCGCAGAATCCACTCGCTGGTCCGTTGCCGTGGTCACTATTCCCATGGGTTGTCTCCTCTGCTGCTCTTTCTCAGATGGGGAGTGTTCTCCTCGTTTTCTGGTGTCCTGCGCCAGCCCTTTACGTCCCTAAAATTTGCAACTCCTCATATCTGCTGATGATCATAGACACTGCCATCTTGGGTCCAGACCTTGCGATGGTGGGATTTTCAATAAAACTACCATTGGCTCCATAAAAGGGTCATTCAAACCCTGTATGGAGCTGACAGCAGTCGAAATGGGAGGTTGGACCCTCGGGAGCACTGTGTCTCCGCTCCCTGCAGGTCTGGCAGCTCCGGCAGCGCTGCCACTTTGGTATTAGGTTTGGTGGAGGGAATGGGTGTACTTTGAGATGAGTATGTCAGATGAACAATCAGGGTACTCCACTATTTGTTGCCCTTCCATCAGACACCAAAGTCAGAGCTCTGGAATTTGCTTCTTAAATCTGTCAGTTTCTCAGTTACATCCTGTCCTCTTTACCTTGTTTCTAATGTCCCAGTGCTCAGCATCAAAGTAGTCTGACTAATGCTGAGTGATGTGCTGTTGGACATTTTAACATGGTAAAGGGCTAGCTGCTCATGGGGTTGTTATGAGCCCAAAGGACCCCAAAACCCAGCAGCAATAGATATTCACCAAGACAAATGGTTACTTAAACAAAAGTTGTTTTTAATTATCTTTAAACAAGAGAATAGAATCACACTTTAACTTATCACTATTGACTTAACTAACCTAACTTAACCCCCTTCTAATTCTAAGCAGACGTGTATGTAATGTGTGTGTAAGTTCAGAAAGGTTCTTTGATTCACAGTCCAATCTCACTTCTCACTCGTCCAAGTTAACTGGTTACAGGCAATTCTTATACTGTGCACAGAATTTAACATTTATAAAGTGCACCAGGCTTTGGTGCTTGAAAGGTAAATGGGTACCGCTTAGGAAGGTTCTTGTTGGTTTTCAGAGAGAGATTTGTTGTTCACCAGACACCCACAACTGATTCCTTTTTAATGTGCCATCTCAGTGTCTTGCTGAAGAAACTTGCCCCCTCAGGGTTCTCCAGATGATAACCTCTTTGTTTCAGGTCACCACAGAGTTCCTTTTTGTTTCTCTTATTTCAAGTGAAACATTTGACAGCCAGTCCTCTCCTCTTGGATGAACCTCAAAGCATTCACAACCTGTCTTCCAAATGGGGTTTTCCACAAGCTTGCCAGCTTGTCCTGTTCCAGTCCCAGCTGAGGCTGACTGTTAAACTGTAAAACTGATCTCTCTCTCTCTCAGAGAGAAAAACCTGTTTTAATCTCTCTGCTTGCAAAACCTCATGACCCTCCTAGAACAGCAAGTTCACTCCAGACAGTCTGCGGCTCCAACAAGTTCTTTCATCTGTTGCTTTTTTGTAAACAACATTCCATTTGTGAAGTCTCTTTGGCACTTTCCAAAGCTTTTGCAAAGGCTCTGGGGCCAACATGTCTTGCATGAGCAGAGCTCCAGTATTTTAAATAAGATCTGTTTTAAAGTGTTTGTATGTGACCTATACTAAAAAACCTGCCCCAATTTATCTCCCAAAAACATATCTATATACAATCTAAACACAATATTATCTGTCACAGGGCAGCCAGCAATCTAATGCTCCTGCTTACTTTACAGTTCTTCCATTTACTCAATTCTTTATTCTACAACTAAAGTGTTCCATGTTATTTGCCTTTCTTTCTTCTACTTGCATTGACATGACTATAAGAAACAAATTTGGAAAGAAAGAAGAAGTGCCAATGAATCTGACTATGGAGACTATTATTGAGGTACTAAATCCACACGGAGAGATGATAACCATGATTTTAAATAAATCTTGGATCAGATAACACTAAATTTGACCAAGTCCAAAAACCAGCTAAAGAACACGGTGAACATTTGACAACTGTTGAACAGGAATTGAGAAACTTAACTGAATATGTTGATGGTATGGAAAATATATGCTCTGGATTAAGTGATAGAAATTGGAAATTTATGGTGAAAGTCGTTGATCTGGAAGGTAGGAGCAAATTACAGAATTTACATATCTTGGACTGGACGAATCTACAGAAAGTGGGTAACTTACAAAATTATTTTTGGAGTTGCTTGACAAGGTCTTTAGGAAGGAGCTTCTTTCATCTTTTCCAGTAATTGACAAAGCTCATCACTATTACAGAGACCGCATCTGGGTATTATTTGACTGAACCCTTATCAAATAAAGAGGTCTTTGATCCGTGAAGCCCGGTGAAGAGGGAGACTGGAGTATAGCAATCAGCGTATCAGAATTGTAGAAGATTACTGTCCCGATGTCATGAAACAGCACAGCAAATACATAGAAGTAATGTCGGAGCTGTACCAACATGGTTTAAAACCTTCCCTGCTTTCCTGTACGTCCCTGCATTATACTCTCCTTTGGTCAGAAGAAGTTGTTGCATTTGCTGAAGAGGCTTGGAGCTACCTAGAAGATCTTACTACTACTACATTGTGCTCTGCAGGAACTTCTACTTGAGGATTGATGATGATGGACTATTATTAATGTTAATGAGTTCCAACATTTATTACATAACATTTGTTGGTCGAGTATTGGTTAGTTCTTTTGGTTGTATCTGGGTTATTAAATTTACTAGGTTTGTACTTATGCAAGTATTTTTTCCTTCTCCTTTTATTAAAGGCATTGAATTATTGTGAGAAGAATAATAAGAAATACATTTTTAATTTTTCCCCCAGTTATATTGGTTCTATTTTACAGTATTTTTTCTATTAAATTTCTTAAATTATTGAATCTTTATGGGAAAATTACATGAGAAATTATAAAGTGTTCATTGTTTTGATAGTGGCCCTAATAGTATTAATCATTGTTTTGAAGAAGAGCTTCTTATATTTACATCTTCAGCAATGAATCCGAATGTCAACAGACCCAGCAGGGAGAATTAATTGGGTGTGAATTTTTTTGTAAGCTTGTTGCTGAACCTTTAGCAGCTGTCTGGGTTCAGGAAGGGAGAGAAAGTGGGGGGGGGGGGGGGGGGGGGGGGGGGTTGGGGCGGGGAGGTGGTTGGGGGGGGAGGTTGTAAGAAATTCTTCAAGTTTGTGATGACTTTAGGTATATATTTAAACTTTGTATAATGATTTTTTTTGCAACATATCACTAGTTTCATATTTTCACATCAAGGCTATCACCTGGTGGCTAGATATTAGTTGTACTAATCAATCCACATTACAAAATTACAGATAATTCTATTAACTTTCTAGTCAGAACATAAAAAGTATGAATAATATACAGTTAAGAGGAATAAAGTATTTTCACATATTACCATCTTAAAGCTACTATTATATTTTTAGAAGAAACACATATTTGTAGGTTGTGATAATTCCCACCTTACGAAAATATTCCTTTTGTCCATCACAAAGTTATATCAGATATAAATGGTTGACATATCAGGGAAATTGAATAATAAAATGATAGTTTTTGCTAATATTTATGCCCCTAATACAGATGATGTGGGGTATTTTTGAACATTTTTTTTCTTCCTTTACCAGATTTGGGGATTTAAATTGTTGGTTAGACCCTGCTTTGGATCGTTTGTCTCTTAAACTCACCATAATGAGTAAATCTGTCTTATTAATTGATTCTTTTTTAAAATCAGATTATGGGATTTGTGATGTTTGGTGTTTTCTTTATCTAAATAGTAGAGAGGATTCTTTCTTTTCACATGTTCATCAAACTTATTCGCAAATTGATTATTTTCTTATTGATAATCAACTGATTCCACTGACTCATTCCTGTAGTTATCAAACTATAGTAATATCAGTTCATGCCCCTGTTGTGTTATCTATGACGTTACTGGCTTTCCTCAAATAAAAGACATTAGCATTTCAATTCCAATTTACTATCAGACTGTGAGATTTATGGAGAAGCAGATAACCTTTTTCTTTGATACAAACAATTTGTCTGAAATTTCTAGTCTGTGTAGGATGCTATGAAAACTTTTCTGAAGGGGTGGATTTTTTAAAAATAAATTTTATTTTATAAATTTTATTTTTCATTGCATCAATACATGTACAGTATTTAAACCACATCATAGGAATAATAAAATCTATGACGCAAAAAGAATACATTGTTTTCATTTTCTCCCCCCCCCCCAAAAGTAGGTAAAAAGAGAAAAAAAGGAAAAAGAAAAGCCTGTCTAACTAACATATTGATTCATTGCAAATTTACATAATAATCTTTAACCATGAGCTAATTAGGGCAGGTTGGGTGGGGGAGTGGTGGACACTATAGGTAAAGTCAGAGCAGTAAAATCCAGAAAGGGTTTCCAAATCTTAGGGTGGATTATTTTTTGAACAAATGAGACTAGATGAGCCTATATCGAATGAGGAAATAGTTGCTGCTATTTCTTCACTCCATTCAGGAAGAGCCCCAGGACCCAAAGGGTTTCCTGTGGAGTTTTTCAAATCTTTTTCTCAGCTAGTTTCACCTCAATTAAGTTTGGTATTATTGGACTCATTTAGGCAGCCAATCTTCTGGCAACATTTAATGAAGCGTTTATATCTCTCATCACAAAGAAAGGTAAAGTTCCAACTGACTGCTCCTCTTACTGTTCAATTTCTTTATTGAGTGTTGATATAAAAATTTTGGCTGAAGTTTTGGCCCGTAGATTGGAGAATATCTTATCATCTATCACCTCTGAAGACTAGGCTGGTTTTATTAAAAACCGTTACTCTTATTTTAACATACGTCGCTTTTGGGTAGTTTGTATTTACCTTTGAGTGCAGTTCCCGAATGTGTTCTCTCCCTTGATGCATAGAAAAAGTTCGATTAAGTTGAATGGAAATATTTATTCATGATTTTATTTAAAAATTCAAAGTTGCATCAAGTTTTATTTCATAGATTAAATTAATGTGTTCATGTTCTATGACCTAATTTCTCACTAATTTCCAGCACTCATAACCTTTTGATCTCCAATGGGAAACCCATCAAGTGAGTCCTCGAAGTCCATTATTGTTTGATTTGGTCTTAGAGCTATTAGCAATTGCATTTCAAGAGTATGGGGACATTTCAGGGACTTGTAGAAAGGGAATTGAACATTAAGTTTCTCTTTATGCAAATGATCTTCTGCTCTACTTATCAAACTCTGATACTTCTTTACCGTCCACATTGTCAATACTTTCCCAATTTAGTAGATTTTCAGGATATAGATTAAATCTGCATAAAAGTGAACTTTTCCCTTTGAATACACCTGCATCATATATACCAATTTCCCTTTTAAGATTGTGGATAACCAATTTAAATATCTTGGTATTACAGTTACAAAGAATCACATTTTTAAATGAAAAATTTCTTACATTATTAATGCATGTGAAACAGTCTAGAATGCAATAGTTGCTCCTCTCTTTATCCTTGGTTGGTCGTATTAATTCTATTAAAATGAATATCTTACCTAAATTTTTATACCTTTTCAAACTATACCAATTTTCATTTGCCTTCAAGAAGGCAAATGGAATGTTGGCCTTCATCGCAAGAGGAATTGAATTCAGGAGTAGGGAGGTAATGTTGCAACTGTATAAGGTACTGGTGAGACCGCACCTGGAGTACTGTGTCCAGTTCTGGTCTCCATAT